>NC_046323.1:15637940-15958357 GCF_009819535.1 Lacerta agilis
CTTGTGCAGAAGAGAGAATTTCTGGCGGTGTAGCTTTTCGTAGGACATGTGCAAGTAAAGATTCACTTGCCAAAACTCCCTCCTCTGTGCAACTATTAAAAGTACAGGACTCCTGTTCTCCTTTGCATTTTGTCTCGTTTCACCAGCAATAGCCAACATGGTACCCTCTTGGAAGTGTAACTTCCATCAGCTCCTATCAGCATGGCCAATAGTTAGGGATGGGTAATATGCTAATGTGCCTAGATTAAAGTGTGAGGTGTAAAAAGGAATGGATGAAGGATTATAAGTTTCAGAGTAAGAGATGAAAGGAGATAAGGAACGCAAGTAGAAAACACAGTATGGATTAAAGGAAATCGAGAAAGGGTGGAGGGAAGGGTGAAGGGAGGAGGGTGGGTGAAGTGGTATATGTTTGTAATTTCTGTATATTTTTGTTGATGTACAATACCAGGTCTATGGATTGCTGAACGTGGAATGTAATGACTGGTAATCAAAATAAAATAAAAATATATTTAAAAAAATAGTTAGGGATGAGAGTTGGATTCCAACAGCATCTACAGGGCCACAACCTCAGTTTGCTATTGATGATTTACATGCCTGAGCGCATACAAAAAAACACATACACAAAACAATCCCTGTACATAGAAAATTAAGGCTGCAGTTGAATTTAATAGAACTTATTTCTGAGTTGACGTCCATAGTGTCAGGACTCCTGACACATAGGGTGGAGTTGCAAATGTAAAGGAGAAGCCTAGGCTAGAACTCTCCTCCTGGATAGGTTTGTTTTCTCTATAGTGCAACCTTTGTGTGTGAAAGTGTGTGTGTGAAAGCATTAATTCATGCATTACTCCTACTTGCAGTGGGAAAGAAATCATAACCAAGCCACAAACATGCCACCTAATGTTCTATTTGTAAGAGTAAAGCACAAAAGTAATGGCATTTCCTTACAATTTGTGCCCAATACGTCTGGTTTAGGTTCTAGCTTGAAGAGCAGCCAAAAGCTAGTAATAGTCTAAAACAGTATTCCCAACCTGATGCCCTCCTGATGTTGTTGGACCAACTCTTATCAGCCCAAGCCAGCATGGGGATGTTGGGAATGACGTTCCAAATATTTGGAGAGAACCAGGCTGGAGATGGCTGTTCTAAGATGTATGAGTGGGGTCTAACAAATTGCAAGTGTGTTATGCTTATTTCTTCCCCTTTCTTTCAATGTTAATTCACATACTTCCTCTGTGGGTTTATGTGTCCGATTGTGGTTCATACTAGAAGCAGAAGCAGCAGAAAATCTGTGAGAAAGATTGAATTTTGCATATAATTTCAGAAACCCTTTTAGAAATGAATTAAAGCCCTTCCACATAGCAGGAGAACCCTCAGGCATAATTCTACATAACTATTAATATGCAGTATAAAATATGCAGTATTTTCTCTCTCATAAAAGCAGTTTTACAACTGTGCTAAAGCTAAGTCATATTCAGGTCTCAATTTTGACCTAAGCCTATTTTGACCTTTTTCTTTTTCCACACTGTGAACGCTAGATTTTAATATTCATCAGTCTTGCATGCAAGTGAAAAATTAAGTAGATCTAGATGTGAAATGTTGGATCCATCCTCTGTATTACATTCTTAACCTTATTTTACATGTAACACTGTAGAAAACAATTTTGAACTTTTCTTACTCCATTTTTGTTGTGCATGAATGTTGTTTTATATATGATAGAAAGTGGAAGAATCATAAAAAAACATATAATTTTGCAAATAGATCTTTTACATCAGGGATGAGGATGTTGTGGCCTTCCAAATATTGTAGGACTCCAAATCTTATCAGCTCCAGTCAGTATCACTAATGCTCATGGATTATGGGAGTTATATCACAATCACTTTGGCCAGGGTCACTTTTTTTTCTTGCCAGGCCAGGTTCTTCCCTGGACTTCCTCAGGTTAGTTCCTTGGTGGGGTTTGGGGCTGCAGTGTGCCCTGCTGTGCCTCTTGCAGGCGGCACCTCTTCCACAGCTTTGGGGGTGGGATGGGGACCCTCTCCCCAACAGAAGAGGCCCCAGCGCTGCCCTGCAGCCGGCCAGGTGAGCTCCAGGCTGCTGGCAAGGCCTCTGTTTGTATCTAGAGGAAAGTTCATAAGTCGAAGCACCTACTGAAGGTTGTAACTGGAATTGTACGTAAGTAGAGCCGTACGTAAGTCGAGGTTCCACGGTATTAAGAAAGTTGGCCACTTTGGCACACAAAGCAGGAAACCAACATAGACATGTTGCAGAAAATAACGAAAGGAAAACTACTAGCCAGCAATCTGTCCTAGAGAGCCAGGTCATTTAGGGGTTGGTGAGCACTTGGTGTTAGTCTTTGTGGAACAATCAGACCAATACTGGGCAATATTGCAGCATAAGGAATGATTGAGATGGTCTAGCTGTTTCCTCAAATGTCGCCTATGTGATGTATGGGTTGCACTATCATTATTAACAGCACAGGTTGTATTTCTTCAGCGTTTCCTCAAATGTATCTAGCTGTTTCCCCAAATTGTTCTGGTTGTGTCAATAGAATTGCACTGAAATTGGAGCCCTCAGCCCACCTCCAGTTAGGAACATTGGTCCGGTCCATCTAGCTTAGTATTACAGTGGTTTTTGAACGCACACAAACGGGTGCTCTATTACAACCTCTCAATAATAATAATAATAATAATAATAATAATAATAATAATAATAATAATTCCACTAGTGCTTAAAGTAAAACAAATGAAATCTTCAGTTTCTCAAACTGGATTGCCTAATTAATGGTTTGAAGCCTGTGATTTTAGACGTTGGATGCCATAAAGTAGAGCAGCAGGTTTTCTTAACGGAATGCTCTGGACTGGGGAATTGCCACCCCCATTCTGTGCAGCCATTCAGTGGCAGCATCGCAGTGCATCAGGGGTACAAGTGGGAGACAAACTGGGTCTGCCAAATAACTTCATCACTCAAAATTAGCAATGGCAACTTGGGGAAGGGCCATAGCTCAGTGGCAGAAGATCTGTTTTGCATGCCAAGGGTCCCAGGTTCAATCTCCACATAGGTCTGAGTGTCTCTACTGTCTTCAACCCCGGAGAGATGCTGTAGACAACACTAAGGTAGGTGGACCAGTGGTATGACTCAGTTTATAAGGCAGCTTCCTGTATGCATAAAAGAAAGGGGTTCATGCAAGCCATGAGAGAGCTGCTAGAACCATTGCTAACATAGTTGGTAATCCTTCAACAACAGTGACAGTGATGGCCGATGAATAAGCACTGATTATAAACTTTGGAACACAGATTTTAGTTGAAGGAGTGATATTTTTTATATAAATGAGTTTATAGGGAATGTCTAGTTATGTTCACCTCTTGATGCTGAAGAAGCATATGTTGCTGTTGTTAATTTTGCTGTCCGGTCTTTGACTGCAATAAAGATTGATTGATTGATTGATTGATTGACTCACTCCTTCAACATCAAATTAAATTCCTTTAGAAGCACCTTGTTTCTTTTGGTAGCAGGACTGTAAACTCTGGCAGAAAAGAAGAAAAGAGAGCACAGTTCTATGCCAGATAATTTAAATGGGGTGCACCAAACTGAGCATGCCATTTGGCTCATGTTGCAGCAAGACATGCAAATGACTTCAAACCTTCTGAGAATGTTGTCTTCAGCAAAGATAACACATCGGAAAGGAGAGCTCATTCCCTAGGTTGTGCAAAATGGATTTCTGAGGAAGAGATGCATGCCCCTATTCAGGGAAGTATGAATCCTAAAATGCCCTCATCTTTTAAACACTTGCTGCCATCTTAGGCACTTGAAGACAAATCAAATAAATATTTTAGTTTGTGAGCACCATATGGCTAACACTTCACATTGCGGTGCCAGCTGCCAATTTGTTTGTTGGTGTTTGGCTTTCAAGTTACTGCCTGATTGATAATGAAAGCATACACTTTCCATTTCTTTGTCAGCAGTTGGGGTATGTTTTTGAGTTCAAATACAGTTAATGTAGAATGGAAAAATTAGGCTTATTCCCCACTCCCATTGTTTGCATGAATTGACATGTGATCTACATAGTACATATATAAAATTTTGGCTATAACTGATAGGAATGAAACCACAATATTCAAAGTAATATTTAGAAGATACGTGAGAGTAAGGAAGACTACTGCCATCATATCATGCATACTGTAAGCTCTCATTAGCACATAGTTGGTCTTCGTTCCTAATAGAATGCTGGTCTAATAGAGAATACACATACAAGTCGTACCTTGGTTGACGAATGCCTTGCAACTCGAACGCTTTGGCTCCCGAACACTGCACACCTGGAAATGAGTGTTTCGGTTTGAGAACGTTCTTTAGAACCCGAACATCTGACGCTGCTTCTGCGACTTCCAATTGAGTGCAGGAAGCTCCTGCAGCCAATTGGAAGCCGCACCTTGGTTTTTGAACGTTTTCGGAAGTTGAGCGGACTTCTGGAATGGATTCTGTTCGACAACTAAGATATGACTGTGTGTGTGTGTGTGTGTGTGTGTGTGTGTGAACACACACACACACATTCTCTATTAGGGCTGTATTTCCTTGGAAGAAATCTCAAAGAGGTCACTTAATACGTGAGGCCACCGCCCCCTCTCCCTTTCTTTCTTTCTTTCTTTCTTTCTTTCTTTCTTTCTGACACACCCTTTCTCCTTCTCCTTGTCCAGTACACTGCTGTGGAAAGGGTAAATCAATATTGTCAAAGGTCTGAACTGATAGCTCCCCCCCTTCTCATGTCACTCTATCAATTTAAGCATTTCAACTTCCTCAGCCCCCAGATTTCCCCACCTTCATGAAATTAAGCTGCAGATCTAGATGGACCTTTGGTCTGATCCAGCAATAATTTATTCTGTGTTTAATTAGTTTATTTCCCACTACTTTTTTAAGCCTTTGGTCCTTTATATTTAGTTAATATAATTAAAATATCCAACTTTCTTATTTCACTTCTGTTGCCTTCTGAAATATTGACCAAAACATCTTTCTTTGACTAGCTAAGATTGCCATGAATAACCTGAGAGCATCCATCCCACCTGTGGCAAAGTGTGATGAGTTTAGGAGGAGGGATAACATCTAGGCCAGTGCCACAAATGGAGCCACTTGCACATGGAGGTTACCAGATCACCTGTCTCCATATACAATTCACTGCCTTGTGAAATTCATTGGGTATTTCTTCTCTGTTCCTCTTGCTCTACAAACCCATAGAAAAAATGGGATGGGAATATTCCATGACATAAGTATAAGATCTGCTGAAGAAAGTTTTAAATCAGAACAGAATGAATTATTTGCATTGATCTTCACTTGAGAATAATGCCTGCCCTGTTATTTTCTTCTTCTTCCTGGTAACATATCTGAAGAAATGGCCTTATTATCCCTTTCCAGACTTTTCATGCCAGTGAAATAGAGGTTGTGCTACACCTGATTCTTCTTCCATCCTCTCTTTTTGGAGACGCTGCTCTGATGAGACTTTCATGCCCACCTGCCCCACATATGATTGTGGGAAATATGCAGTCAAATCTAACAATGCATATTCTTGCTATTTATCATGTGGAGGGGTTAAGACCACGCAGGCCATAGAAAAGTAATTGGTAGAGAAGGTTCCATGTGGTATCATTTCCCCTCCTCTCCTGGGAAGGAAGAAGCAAAATGAGTACTTCCTGTTCCTTCTCCCCACCCTCCCTTCAGCCAACCGTGGCAGACATGCCTCAAAGTTAGCAACAGGCACTGGCCTGAAACTGTTTTTCTGTAAGCACAAGTATTTTACAGTACCGTACCTTCATTTAATTTAATGCTGTTGCTGCTAAGGACAGTTGCTTGACTATGAGTAAAATGTATATTTTAAACTTACTTTTCAATCTGTAGCCTGTTTCTTTCAAAAATGTGGTAACGAAGGGGGAGATCAGCCTAACAGCTAATTCCTATACTATCAATTAAACTGCCTAAGATGGGATTTAAACTGCTTAGCTCTGTGCTTTTAAATGCAGCTGGCAAGCTGATCCTTTTGTCTGTTCACCAACATACATGGGTGTGTAACGGAATGAAATACGGTTATTAAAACCCGTCAGTGATGTCATATGTGATGTCAGGTGAGGGGAAGGCACAGAAGAAACCAAAAAGAAGCAACCAGGAGCTTAAAGAGAGTTTCTGATTGTTACCTGTCAGTGCTGATCAGCTGAACATAGTTGACAGGGAGCCCTACTGCTATCAGCTGCACTAGAGAGCTTCATGTCAAGTGCAACTGAGGGAGGCTTTCTCTGTTTGGACGAAGTGGTTTGGATTCAGGTGTTTGAAGAGTCTCCTAGAAATCTCCTCTTTCACAATACCAGATGCTTCCACATGCCTGGAAGTTTAAAGCTGATACTGGCTTCTCACATCATTGCCAAGGTTGGCCCAAAACCTTTTCTTCTTGTAAGGGGCTTATCCACACCTACCTCTTTTCAGGCAGAGGTCTGTGCTTTAACACCTTGAGTCCGACTGTGTGCTTTGTTTTAGTTTGCCCCGAACTTCCCCTGCAAAACCCCACTCTTTAAAGCTGAATCAGAGCAACGTCTATTCCAGTGTTCCACAAATTGATATTTGCTGCACTGGGGCAAAAAAGAAACGTAGGGCAGGGGGTTCCTAAGACACATATCTATAAATTTTCAATCTCAAACCTTTATTGGCATATAGACAAAATTCCAAAAGGTTCAGTACAATACAATCACTCGGCAAAATCTGCATCTAACAAGTTAAATGCTGTTGCATAACATTCACAAATCCTCATTGCATGTTGCAGAAACCTGGCTACTAAGGATCTTTTAAATTGCAGACTGTGCCTGGAAAGAGCGGAGGAATGGTAAGTGTGGATAAGCCCAAGATGGCATACACACATACACCAATTCCATGTACAGAGGACAACTGCATCTGCAGTTGAATCTTCCTTCAACATCAGCAGCAGTTACTGAAGAAGTGTGCATGCACACGAAAGCTCATACCAAGAACAAACTTAGTTGGTCTCTAAGGTGCTACTAGAAGGAATTTTTTTAATTTTTTATTTTGTTTTGATTAGCAGCAGGGCGGTCTCCACTACTGCACTGGAGGGCAGAAGGTTTACTTAGGAGGCAGGGCAGGCAGGCAGGCTTTATAGCACACTCAAGTTTGAACTCTTAACACTTTGCTGCTCATCCCTGCTCCACCACCTCAGTTTATGCTGCCTCACTGTGCCTGATGGTAAGGCTGGCTCTAGCCATTGCCATTGGAGGGAGGAATGAGAGAGCAAAACCTCATTGCCATTGGAGGGAGGAATGAGAGAGCAAAAATACAACAGCACTGAGGTTTTTGCAGCACTGTCTGTGGACATATGTTGCTTTCCTACTCACAGCAAAGCTGAAAGGGGACCCCTGCTTGCTACATTGGTCATGATGCAGATGAAGCAGGAATGGGAAAGCTCCATAAACCCATATTTTTATTTGTGAGGGCTCGGCAATTCCTAGCTGCAGATGAGCAACAAGCTGCTTTTTCAATGGCTGTTTTAAAGTGTGTCTTAACATTCAAAAGCCAAGAAAAGAATGGGAGAAATTTGCATTTCCAGTCCACATTATAGGCGTTTCAGTCGGTATTGCTAATTGCTTGCACACTTCCCAAATGCATGGGAGTGGACAGGGCTTTTGCATGGTGCTGCACTTGGCAGTTCCAGGTTTTCCACTTGGCGCATAACATTTTTGCGAGCCATTTTCTTTTCCCTCCTCAAGCATGGCGTAATAGGCTTTAAGTTTGTTAAGCTGCGCTGCCAGCCCCCCTCCCAGTGCCCTGCTGTTCTATTATATTGAACTTGTAAGCGGGACGCTCTGCCAGCTTCACCCAGATTACTGCTGCAATAAGGGCCCTGCTGAGTGACTAGTGTCATGATAAGTGCTAAGAAGGGAGCTCACCATCTTGGCATACTGTTCTCATCTTATTAAATTCAGCTTTGTGGAAGCAGGGAGTCTGCCTCTCGGTCTGGCTGGCTCTACCTCGGTCCAACTGCTACTGTCAGACAATATGAAATTAGGAGCCACCACAGCTAATGGCAGGTGCTGCGCCACAGCTGAGGAGTTGGGGAGGAGGAGGGGGCTGGAGAAAGAAAGAAAAGGAAGCAGTGTGTGTGTGTGTGTGTGTGTGTGTGTGTGTGTTTCAAGCCCTTGACAGATTTAGAACCTCCAGCTTTATATATGTTGGTTCAGACCCTTATGTTTTAAAGGGCCCTAAAATTAGATCATCCCTAGGCACTCAGAAAAAGGCAAAGCTTTATTTACATTGGTTAAGATCCTTCTTGAAGGAGGGACAATTGTAAACCAGGGTGGCTAACCTGCAGTTCTCCAGGTATTGCTGGACTCCATCTTCCCTGACCCTTGGCCATGCTGGCTGGGAAGTCCAGCAACACCTGGAGCAAACCATGTTGGGGAAAGCCTAGTTAGAGGTTTAACTCTATTGCAATTATCTGTATGGGTTAGTGATGATCTAGAGTTATTCAGGCTAAGCTCTTTGTAAATTATTCTACTTTTGGTGTGTTTGTGTGCGATTTTCACCTGGCAGTGCAGTAGTTTTCCTTAGCCTCTTATATTTTAGCAATAGTATTTTGTATCATTCTTTTGCTTTTAATTAGGTCTTTGATATTGTCCATTGGAGACTACTTTTCCTACTGCTAGATGTTTGCCTGAGATGTGATGATTATTTCCACCTATGTATTCTCTTAGGTTACGGATTTGTAATACTGGAAACAACTCAAAAATATATTCATTTAAAAGTCCAGATGTGGAGAGAGATGTAAAATTTGCTATTGGTGTAAAAGATTAAGTGACTTCCTTCCTTTTTTTAAAAAAAGCTATGTTTTCGAGCTGTCAGAGAATTGCTTGAAAGACTCCCCCTCCTCAGTTAGTGCTCTTCCAAGTGACACCCACCCCCCGCTGCTATTGGTTTTTAAGGATCCCTTGCACTCAAGGTGCAACTAAGAGGGATCAGCATGACTGCTGGTGCAATGCCCATGCTGGACTGTAGAACATAAAGCACCATGTGCTTAAAAAAACCAAACCTTTTCGAAACATTTTTATTGAAATGAAATGATTTTTTTCCTACATTATACAAAGCAATTATACAATAAATTGAACCTTGTGAGTCTTAATGCTTTACACGTTTTAGAATACCATACTTAACATATGCTGGGACACAACCATCAGGGTATGAAAACATGGCATAAAGCCCTAAGTAGAAGACACTCTCCAAAAAGATTTATGGAAGATTGGAGCCTGTACCTTGCTATGAGCAGAGTTAACATAAAAGGTGAGATAAAACCATCCACTCAGAAATGTATCCTGTTTTATTTTGTCCCTGTCCAGTTTACTTTAGTTTTTTCCTTTAAAAATTGGCTAATGTCATTTGCCAAATCTTACCATACTGCCTTCACAAAGAAAGTCATTCTTTGCTATTCTTGCAGTATGTTATCTCTACATGAGCCACAGTTAACAAGTGCATTACTAGCTCTTTATGCAGGACTGATTTATTTAGATCTCAGAAGATAGCTAGTCCAGTGCTGAGTGCAATTGAACTGAGCAAAAACTTTTTGCCAGAAATCCTGAACCAAGGCACAACCCAACTTTAATGTTCCAATAATCTGAAAATGAAATAGGCAAATCAATAGGCAAGGAAGGGAAATCCATGAGCAGTCAGCACGCTCTGCTTGTGTATATACCTGGTTGTTTGCCAATATATAAACAAGCTCCTTATTTAAATTAACTCAAATATAAATTTAATGTGTTTCCAATTCAATGTATACTTGACTGTTTTGATCAAAACACCGACGTAGAGCACACAGCTCAACAAGCGTTGTACAGTATATCAAATCGAGATCAGTACAAAATCCAACCTTAAAAATCGACCCTCCTACCGCCGAAATAGATAAAACCTGGCAGGCTGCAGTTCAGCAGTCTACTTTCTGGCCTGTCAGTCTTCATAAGAGTGACAAGTTTGATTGGATCCATTGAGAGGAGTGGCTGATATTAAAAAATCACTTTTATTCCTGCCCTTGAAATGGCAGAAGGCAGACTGACAATCATTTACCACTACAATAAAGAAATGAGATGATTATAGAAGAACAAGGGGCTTGGGATCTGATCCAGCAGGACTCTTATATTCTTCTGGATATATACAAATTATTGTTACATATAAAAATATTATATTTGAAATTCTCATCAATATTGTAATATACTTTTTTTTTTTAAGCCTTCCTAGAAGTTTCTGGTGGGTCTCATTCAACCGCAACACTGTTCCTACTGAACTCATAAAGGTGCCTACCAATTTAATATTTAAGCATGTACTGAACTTATTTCTGTTTCACCAAAGCTTTTCATAGAATTAACTTGATTGAGAGTTGGCCATTCATTCTGTATTTTATGATATTTTAACACTTTTATCATTCACCACCGTGATAGTTCCTTATGAGTTAGTAGTTTAGAAATCCTCTTATAAATAAAATACATATACAGGAATTAATTTCAAAATTGTTGAGCTACAGAGACAGCACACAGACAGCCCTGCTCAAAATGCTGCTAATGAAACAACCCAAATAAATGCCACCTGAAACATGGCTTCCTTAGGCGATAATAGGAGATGAGCAGGTTCATGTAATGAATGGTGTTCTTAGTCCAGTGATATGATTGACACAGGCTAGCAAAAACTTCATTAGTTAACATTATACCTTGAATTGCATCCAGTTAGGCTATCAGTGTGATTATCTGATCACAGGATTTATATGATCCCACCAGCCTATAGATGTACGGTAAAGGTATAGTACCTCTGGACGGTTATGTCCAGTCAAAGGCGACTATGGAGT
The DNA here is from genome assembly GCF_009819535.1 of Lacerta agilis. Lineage (NCBI taxonomy): Eukaryota > Metazoa > Chordata > Lepidosauria > Squamata > Lacertidae > Lacerta > Lacerta agilis. The sequence continues at coordinate 15,648,802 of NC_046323.1, forward strand.
TGCTGATTATACAAAGCTTTACAAGCTTGATCTCCGCCAGGTAAAGTCTGGCACCGTGACTTATTCAAGGACTTTCAGAGACTTCAGTTTGATAGTTTTTATGTTTTGCATTATTCCATAAGATTTTCTATACTGTAATTGTTTCTGGCCATTGTGTTTCTTTCAATTTTGCTGAGCGTTTGTCCACAGGCAGCTTTCCGGGTCATGTGGTCAGCATGACTAAACTGATTCTGGTGCAACGGGACACCGTGATGCAAACCAGAGCACACAGAAACGCTGTTTACCTTCCTGCCATAGTGGTACCTGTTTATCTACTTGCACTGGCGTGCTTTCAAACTGCTAGGCTGGCAGGAGCTGGGACAGAGCAATGGGATTCGAGGTGCCCACCTTCCAATCAGCAAGCCCAAGAGGCTCAGTGGTTTAGACCACAGCGCCACCCATGTCCCTTCTCCGATAGATGTGATAGAATGTGGCCTGCTGCATTCCATACTGGCAGTAGTTTCCAAGTGAGTAGCTGAGTGAAGCAACCCAAGTAAAATCCTAAAAGCCAGCCTACTGTATAGTTTGATTAGTCTGCTGGGTGACTGAGACCTGATAGAACCAATGAGTACACCAGCTACAATTTGAACACCAGGTTGAAACCAGAGAATGACCAGTTATCACCATTGGTCTCTGCCTAGCCACAGCAAAAGGAACTTCAATGTATGCAGAGATGTGCATACATTGTTTGGTGTTTGTTAAACCAGACAATAGCTGTTGGTTAAGGTGAACTGGGATTGCCAGTTGTGGAATATTGAATTGGATCCTCTGCCGGAAATGAGGTTACCTGCTTCTGTGGTTTTATAAAGTATCTGCTGCTTATCTGTTTTATATTCAGTGAGTTAAATTGTGTACAGATTTTAATTGTGTAGTTAATAATGCTTTATTTTTTTGGTGCAATCTTTTATTGTAAGCTCCTTTGGGAGTCTCTATAATCCTGAAAAGCGGCATAAAAAGTAATTTAAATACAATATAGTAAATAAAGCCCCTTTGAGTTCAATGGGACTTGCTTCTAGGTGTGTATAAGATTGCAGCCTAAGTTCCTGTGACATAATAGTATCAGCAGTTTAATCTTACCCCCAAATTAGAAAAGCAGTTCAGTCTGCTTCATTTTTTTAGTGCCCCATCAGAATTATTGCCCAAATTATCCGACAGAGAATTTGTGCTTCAGGGAACTTTAGAGACAGCCAGGGAAGCTAACAGCAAATGGGAGTTTCTCTAACAAATAGATTCTAATTGGTTTGTAAACAATAATTGTAGGGAATCCTATTTGGGACTGTATCATGACTGGCTTGTAACTGTATAGCACCGTACATACTAAAAGGGGAGGCGGAATGCTCACGAAGCAAAATGAAATAGGCAATTTATTTTGGGGGCCGAGGCAGATTATAATATCATTGCATAATAACAATGTGCTAATTGCTCCTTTTGACCATGTGCCCGTTTTACTAAGCTTTTGCGTCAATGTGCTCTGTACCCTGAATTACAAAAGTAACGCTGCATTATTTCACGGCACAGCTTTGAAAATCTTGGTAGGACATTATGTATTAGCATTAATTGGATGCAAAAAAGGGGACAGAACAAAGGTACTCACTAGCAGTTTAGAAAAGCCTTGGTGATAATGACACGGATTACAATTGTTGCATTTTCTTTCAACTGATGCTGGAGAAAGCAAACTCTCAACTTACAGCATGTTACATGGAAGTAAGTCCCACTGGTTGTTGTGGGATTTGGTTCCAGGTAATGTGTCTGGGAATGCACGATTTGGGATATGGCATTTCAGGATTTTGTCTCGGCAATAAATACTATACAAAACCCCCAAGAAGCATAAGCAATAATTGACATCAATTCACTAATTATCTAAGAAACAAAGTGTGAATTCCTTAAAAAGACAACTGGCGTAACGTTTTTCCAAATATATTTGAAAAATAGCAGTGATATTAGAAAAAACCAAAAACAAAATATGGTTTGTTCGTGACATTGAATGGGGCAGAGAGCATGTCATTTTACCCCATCTTTTGCTATGAGCTTAAATTCGAGAGATAGTGAGATACTGGCATGTATGATTCGGTGAGTGGGCCTGGTTGTCTGTCTCTGCTGTATTTCAGTTTGCCAATAGTTATGATGTTCCCCATGTATTGTTATTTTAGTTCATAGTAAAATACGCTATTGTTTTAATTTATACAAATGCCTAAGAGGATCTTACCGAAAAGTTTTGTGCTGTTTTAAAACACGGAATTTTAATTGTAGTTATTGTGGTTTTTATACTGTTGTAGCTTCAATTCTTCATTGAACTATTAAGCAGTATAGAAATTACATGAATAAAAACAAATAAAATATGATAGTACAGAGAGCTGTCGCTTTCAAAGCGGACATTAGCTGTGGTCATAGGTTATGGCCACAGGATAGGCATGTAGCTGAGAATAAGTATCCCAGGTTCCACAGAGTATGAAGGAGGACTCGGATTCATTGGTGCATGGAAAGAATCCTGTGCTTGCCCTGAATAGGGGGCATGTGGTGGTAGCTGGGGACTACCTCTTGAGAGAAGTAGAGACAGTGGTGTGTTGTTCTGACATGTTTTCACAGAAGACATGTCATTTCCCTGATGCCTGTATCCAGGATATGATGGGAAATGTGGCCAGGCTCATAAAGCCTAGTGACTATTATCCCTTCCTGTTAATCAGTGCAGGAATAAACGACACTCCCAGACACAGCTCTGAGTGCATTGCAAGTGATTATGAAGCTTTGCATAAGAAGCTGAAGGACCTTGGGGCACAGGTAGTTTTTTCATCACTTTTTCCTGCTGAAGGCTGTGACCTAGGAATGGAGAGGCGAATACTGGAAGTGAATGACTAACTTTGCAGAAGACGTCATCAGGAAAGGTTTGGATTATTGTATCATGATCTGTTCTGCAATGATAAAGAGAGAGATAGGTTGCTCCCCACAAGGATTGGGGAGAATGTGTTTGGCAAGAGCCTTGCAAACTTGATCAGGAGGACTTTCAAGCTAAGTTCTGTGATGGAAGATGATAAAATCCTTGAAGACAGCATGGTGCCATGTAACGTGGACATGAGCATAGAAAAACCAATATAGTGTCATGTATGGCTGGGTGATATATCGATAAATTGTCCCAAACCAGTTTTAAGTCATGATACCCGTTTCATAATTTTTGACCTGGCAATATATCATGAATAATGGTTTGTGCATGTGCGCTATGCCAAAATTATGATGCAGGGGGGAAATTTGAAGTCAGCCAATGCCTCTACATAGCGCTGTCCTTATTTCAGTATATCAGTATATCACAATGTTTAGCTGGTGATAGACAGAAAAGGGATCCAATATTATCTTGGCAGAAGGAAGACCAGACGATAACCTAATAAATGAGTCAACAGTGAGATGCGACGGCCAAAAGTATATAATACAACTGTAGCTTATGTGAACAGAAGTATAGTGTCCACATCACAAGAAATTATGGTACCATTGTATTCTGCTTTGGTGAGACCTCACCCTGATCATCTAGTTCTGGGCACTACCATCTAAGAAGGATGTGAATAAACTGGAACATATTCAGAGGATGTTGACAAAGTCAATGAGCCAGAGACCAAGTCCTAGGAAGAAAGGTTTAAAGAATCGGATATGGTTAGTTGGAGAAGAGGCAATTAAGAGGTTATAAGAACGTCATCTTCACATACTTGAAGTGCTGTCATGTAGCTGGTGGACCAAATTTATTTCCCCCTTTTCAAAACCCACACCAATGTGTTCCAATTGCAAGAATTGGAGAAGAACTTGCTGACAGTTTGAGTTGTTTGACAGTGGAACAGGCTGCCTTTGAAAGTGGCGGACAGTCCTTTTTTTGTAGAGGTTTTTAAGCAGAGGCTAGATACTCACCTATCAGGAATGGTGAATGTTTGTTGAATTGGCAGGGAGGTCGACCAGGTTCCTTTGAGATCCTTTCCAATTCTATGATTCTACTTGGAAAAGTTGAGGGCTACTGGGATGCGTGAAGAATGGATGGGAAGCTCTGCATTTGGACCTCTTAGCCCTCTTGGTCCTTTTTAGCCCCTGATCTGTAGTGAAAAATACACAACCCACCAGCACTACTACCTCCCCCAGAAGAAAAAGGCATTTGCAAAGGGGTTATCTCTTATGACATACTTTAAGAGGTCAATAAAGGACCACTATTAGTGTGGTCTGCTTCTCTTTGCAGAGCTGAAATGTTTTCTTTACATAACCTTTTCATTTAGCAGGAGAGCTGGACCTAAAATAAAAAAAAAGAAGGAAAGGGGGAATATTTCATTTTAGCACCTTTCAACATCTGTGCACCATTGCCCACTGCTAAAAATTGCCCATTGTTTGGGACAGAGGGCATAGGTGGCTTGTGTCGCTGCTTTTTCCCTCCCGCTGACTGAGCACATACAGTCGAAGTCTTTTCTATCTCCCCTATGCCTGATGTCAACATTAGATGCCATCTTTAGTAACAGCTGTGGCAGGCGCCAAGTGACAGCAAAAGGCAAACAATGGAAGACAGAGCCAAAAAGTTGAAGTCCCTGCTTCCCTCCACAGGGCAGGCATGGTATGTAGAGACTGGCAGTCTGGGCATAGGACACAGCTGTTAAAAGCATTTTAGTTTTCTAATCTGGATCTCTGGGAAACTTGATGATTGTAAGTGACTCAGATAAGCATGTTTCTCCCCTACCCCCAACTTCCCCTGAAACACAGCCAAAGTGAAGTTTGCAGAGTTTTGACTTCCTAACACTGAATAAGGACAGCTGGATTCAGCACATGGTATGCCAGGGTTTCTAAAAGGGACCTCGTATACATTGAACAGTTTACATTACGTTGTCCAAATGAAAATGTGAAGCATTGAATTAAATGGTCAAATAAGTCAGATATTTTCAGGAATGCATTGCACGTAGCTGTGAGTCAAATGGCCCCAAATTGCATATGATGTAGTCAACAAATGTTTTTGGTCTTTTTAAAAAAAAAAAAAAAAAAAACAGCAGTAAAGGAGGGCAATCAGTATCAGGGCTCTTGCACACACAGAGGGAAGTTAACTCTTCCCTCTGCATCATGGTCTGCCCTCCAACCAAAGCTGAACATAAGTAAAACCCTGCCAGATCAGACCTATCGAGTCTAGTACTGTATACAATTAACCAGATACCTATTGGGAAAACCCACAAGCAGGATATGGGTGCAGGAGTCCTCTGCCATTATTGTTCTCCAGCAACTAATATTCAGAGCTGTGCAGCCTCTGGTCCTGGTATAGGTAAAAAGGTAAAGGACCCCTGGACGGTTAAGTCCAGTCAAAGGCGACTGTGGAGTTGCGGCCCCCATCTCGCTATAAGGCCGAGGGAACCAGCATTTGTCCACAGACAGCTTTCTGAGTCATGTGGCCAGCATGACTAACCCATTTCTGGCACAACAGAACACCATGGTGGAAACCAGAGCGCACGGAAACGGCATTTACCTTCCCGCCACAGCGGTACCTATTTATCTACTTGCACTGGTGTGCTTTCGAACTGCTAGGTTGGCAGGAGCTGGGACAGAGCAACGGGGACTCATCCCGTCACAGGGATTCGAACCGCCAGCCTTCTGATTGGCAAGCCCAAGAGGTTCAGTGGTTTAGACCATAGCACAACCCGCCTCCCTGCTGATAACCTGAAATGGCACTCTTTCTGTTTCCCTCCAGCAATTCTTTGCACTGTGCCATTTCTGAAAATTCCCCCTACTCATCCAGAAACTTGATGCACTGCATATGGAAATGGGGGGGGGGGGCAGAAGCCCTGCTACTTGCTGAGATCTGGGCCTATATCTCTGAATTTTTGTCTTATTGGTGTGTTACCTTTACAGACCATTCTCAGTGATCTGATTACTAGATACCAAGATCTTAGTTTTTAAGTTGGAATATAATTTTACATTTGCATGATCCTTTTCCTAATGAGGTATCACAACCCTTTGAAAACTGCAGGACAGGCATTATCATATTTTTCTCCTTATTAAAAAAAGAATTCTCTAGATGGGGTAGGTGACTAAGCAAGCACATAGTTCAAGATCCTCATTTGATTGTTTTTACTTCAACATTGTCATTGGTGGCAACTTTCGCACTGTCATTTTCTAGGGCAAAAGTAGTGTTTTTATTTCCAAGGTATGTTTAAGTATCAGGGCAAAAGATGTAAACTCCATGTTATTCCTGTAGCTGCTATTATTTCAGTGAATTCACACTGCAAAGCTGCACATGCTTAGAGTACTTTTTAAAAAATCAGGGTTGGCAAACATTATTATTTTTATTAGCTTAAAATATGAGGAATGTAGATGCAGTTGTATAGAATGTTTGAGTGAGGGGGGCAGGGGGAGAAAGAGAAATGTCAGTAGCACATCTCGCAAATGAAGTAATACACCTGCCCATCTAAAGGTACCCTACATAAGACCATTAAGTCCAGGTTCTAAAAGTTACACCACTGGCACTAGGGAAGCAGAAGAAGGGAAACAGTTGAATGTTTTTATTATAAAGAAAGATATTAGCGATGGAAATGTATATTTGAATGTGAATGTGATTTTGGAAACGCTAATACACTCGTATCTTGGTTTTCGAACAGAATGTGTTCTGGGAGTCCGTTCGACTCCTGGAACTGTTCGAAAACCAAGGCACGGCTTCCGAAAATTGTTCAAAAACAGGAACACTCACTTCCAGGTTTCGATTGTTCAGGAGCCGATTTCTTCAGGAGCCAAGGCGTTTGAGATCCAAGGTACGACTGTAATTAAAAGTAAAAATAAAAATAAATAAAAGGACCACCACTGCCAGCTTTTGATTTGGCATGACTAACGATATATACTTACTCGATATATCCAGGAAGACGCTATCAAAGCAAGGAAGTAGAAAAGCTAGGAGGCAAGATGGAATGGGTCTGCAAAACTGAGGCAGAATTCACCATAAGATATCCATGGCTGGGGGTGGCAAGGAGGGAAAACAACCGGGTGTGTAAGTGTCGGTGCTCCCAGCAGGCAGGCTGCTGAACTTCTGCACCTTGCCTCCTCTATGACCCTCACTTCACCAGTCCTCCTTATTCCAATGTAGCCTCACATTCACTGCCTGGTCACCTCCTATTGAACCAAGGTGAGAAAATAAGATGGCGTTAGCTCTATTAACACATTTGCTCAAGTGAAATGGAGAGACGGGGAGTCAAGGCCTTGTCATGTTTTGCATCAAGCTGATGCAACAGGGTCTGCTGGGGCCTTGGGCTTTTGGAGCGGAACCTGGCCGCGGGCAATTAGAACCATCAAGCCACAAAGTCAGCAGCCGCTGTCGACTCAGTGGGAGAAGTTTGGGCTTGTCAGCTAGAATTCCAACTTTATTCTCTCTCTTGAGGGAGCCCTGCAATCAATATGGATCATTGTATAGCTTTCACGGCAAGTGACAAAGAAAATAACCTGTAGTGACCTCATCCTGCATGTGTGGTCAACACGGATTTCGTATCAAATCTGGCAACTGGCATATCGGAAATGAAAACCTAAGGCCTTTATGGTCCTTACTTCTTACAACTGTTCTTTGCCGATATTTAACCAAAATAATTTTCCTGACATCTTTAAAACCTGATGGCTAGGAAATAAACATCATCCTGGCAGCATAATGTGTTTGAAGCCCTGACTCAATGAAAATTTCATCCCATTTAAGAAACTATGCTTTAAAATTACAAATTGCATTTTAAACATATTTACAGTATGAGAAGGAAGTATACATTGGGAATCCAACGTGGGGTAGTGGATCTGTTGTTTGATTCCTCTTGAGAACAACGGAAGATGCCTTACATCAGGGGTGGCCAACTCCCAAGAGACTGCAATCTACTCACAGAGTTAAAGACTGGCAGTGATCTACCCCCCTTTTGGGGGTTCAGTCAAAGTTTTTGAGCTTCTTTTAGGGAGGAGGGAAGGCCGTTTTGGGGGGGTGAAGGGCCAAAATGTTGAGCTTTTTTTTAGGGGAGCCGAAGTTGTTCAGCTTTTTGGGGGGAGCCACTGATCTACCAGTGATCTACCATAGACGTCCAGTGATCTACCAGTAGATCACGATCTACCTGTTGGACGTACATGCCTTACATTAACTCAGACTATTTGTCTATCTAGCTTAATATTGTCTCCACAAACTGGCAGCAGCTCTAAGTTTTCAGACAGAGGCCTTTCCCAGCCCTAAATAGTGATGCCAAGAACTGAACCTGGGACAATCTGCTTACAGTGTGGTGCTCCACCACTGAGCTAAAGTCTATTTCCTCTTGTGTTTCTACATCTTCCTCCTGGATGTTGATGTTCTTTAGAACAACGCTAGCAGGCTGGTTGACAAGAACCCTGCACTTCATACTGATATGTTTTGTACCAATTTATTATTCCAGTGCCTCAAATCATGGACACCCACCTTTGGATCTGGCTATTGACTTTGAAAAGGCAAAAGTCAGTGATGTATGAAAATCTACCACAAAAGGTTATGCATTTGGTTTTTTTTTTAATTATGACATTTATACCTCACCATTTGTTTGTTTGTTTGTTTGTTTGTTTATTATTTAACATTTATATACTGCTTGAGTGTAAACAAAACAAAAAAAAAACCTCTAAGTGGTTTACAAAAATAAAACATTAAAATTGTCAATGAAAGCAGTTTTAAAAGTTATCTAAAAACATTACTAAAAAGATTATTAAAATCAACATCAGCTAAAAATAGATGAAACACATGTAACTTCTATACGTCAGGATAGATTTACCTAAACAGAAATATTTAAGCCGAAAAGAAAAAAGGCTCTCAGAGCAGCCTTACAAAAATCAGTTCTAAGAAATGGTCTCTGCCGTCAGGCTCACAATGTAAAAATACATGGCATGCAAGGAAAAAAGAATAAGAGGGAGGAGGGGAAGAACAAGCTCAAGGACAAATTCTTCTAGTTACAGTTTTTATAACAGAGTTACACTGCGTAAGTTTAGGCTGAGGGGATTTCAAGCTGAGGCATACTCTGCCAGTGCCAAAACAAGTATTACTATTAGTTCATAGCACCAGAAGTCCAGCACTGGCTAAATGTGTTAAGTACACATTATTGGTGCAGGCAAGATCCAAATTTAGCAAAACACTGGGATAATTTGTCATGGGTATAAACAGGAAAAAGCATGAGGAGATGGGGGTGGGTGGAAGGGTGATAAAATAATAGCACAGTTACCTAGTAAGACTAGAAATTATCTCTCGCATGGCATGCACAGGAGCCAACCATTTTATTTGGGGCCCCAATAAAATATTTGAGGGGTCTGCCTCCCCCCAAGTCAATGGGCATTGCCATTCAAATTGTGTGTTTGTGGTGCATCTTGTGTTCAATTATGTGGGGCGGGGCTTACTTGCCCCACCTGTTTTATTCAGGTTGGCACCCTTGGTGCCATGTATGTTCATTTACATAGTAACCTTGTATTACTTTGGCCTGTTGGTCGCCTTGTGTCATGTGTTTGCTGTGTGGCTACAAATCAGATGCAGGTCAACAAAACGTTGAGCTTATAGAGGAATCCGTTTCAGTTGCATGGAAATAATCAGGCACATCTTGCTGCTTCTATTTTATAAGCTACCATGTTGATAGTTTAAAGACAGACATAAAAAGAGCCCTGCTAGATTAGACCACCATCCTTTTCTCACAGTGGGTGACTAAGTGCCTGTGGGAAGCCCATAAGCAAGACCCGAGTGCAACACTTGTGATTTCCAGCAACTAGTTTTCAGAAGCATACTTCTTCCAATGCTGGAGGTAGTTCATAGCCAACAACATGGGTAGTAGCCATTCATAACATCCTCCTCCATGGATTTGCCTTACCCTCTTTCATAGCCATCCAAGTTCATGCATTCATTCCTTTTATTTGTGTGCTACTTTTCTACACACACACACACACCATGCTCAAAGCTGGTGGCCATCACTGTGGGAGCAAGTTCCAAGGTTTAACTATGCTATGTGAAATTTGATGTTGGCATGGCCTTTCTCCAGTAGACTGTACTGTATTGTGTTGAATTCTGTCATTTATTCACTTCCCTGTGGCATCCAATTTGCTGACTAAAGTACATAGTATTGCATTGCCTGTATTTTAGATGGCTCAGCATACCACCCACTTACTTTCTATGCTGTGTCGTACTGTGTTTTTAGAACTTCTGAGTTTTCCGAATCTTTACAATGATTTGTAAGGCTTCCCGAATTTTTACCTGACTATTTAGTAATATAAATTTTACAAGCATGGCTGGGACATATCAACGGGCAATGGGTTTAAATCACGGCATACCTTTAAAAGGTCACATGTATAATATCTCACAGTAAGTGCCAGTTTGGGTTTAAAACCTCCCACGAAACTTTAATTGTGGAGTTATTCCATCGAACAGATAGCAGTCTATCAGACACAGAAATTAATTTGCACCACAGCATGCACCTCTAATTGATATTATCTTATACTCAAAGGAACTCACCAAAATATTACTACAGTGTCATGATTTTGGATAGTAATTGCATAATTATTTCCTCTGTTCTTTTAAACTAAAACTGCATTGACAGCCACAGTGGACAATGTTTGTATTCCTCTAATCTCAAGACTCAATTATTGCAATGAGTTCTGTGTGGAGCTACTGTTGTGCCTCAGAGGAGTTTTAGCTGCTGTAAAACACTGATGCAGGTGGCCTATTGCCAGCACAAAACTCCTGTGCACAAAAGCTTGCACTAGTTACCCATACACTATGGGACCAGGTTCAAGGTTATTGTGTTAATTTACAAGGTCCTTAACAACTTGGATCCAGGATACCTCAAGGACCACCTAACCCCTTATATTCACTGTCTGATCAATTAGTGGTCCCCCATGGCTCAGATCCCTGACTCATATCCACCAGAAGCCATATGTTCAGTATTGTGGGCCCAAATTTATGGAATGCCCTTCCAGGTAAGGTCAGACAGGCCCTCTCCCCCTTGAACGTCAGGTACCTACTGTAGAATTGTTACATTCCAGCAGGTGTTTTAATTGATATCTGATTTTATACTTTAAAGTGATTTTTACCTTTTCTGTATTGTATTTCTTAATGCACCACTTAGATACGGTTGCAATTAAGCGGTATGTAAATTATATAAATAAATAAATAAATAAATAAATGATCTCACTGATTCTACAATGGTCCTTAGCATCATAGACTGAGTTGTTTTTTTATGGCATTTCCACCCAAGTTCAAATTAAATGCTCCCATCTTGTTTTAACTGCTCCACAGATGGTCACCTGTTCGTTTTATCAACCAATTCATTCACATGAATAGGGAGCCAGGATGGTGTAGTGGTTAAGAGCGGTGGACTCGTAATCTGGTGAACCGGGTTTGCTTCCCCGCTCCTCCACATGCAGCTGCTGGGTGACCTTGGGCTAGTCACACTTCTCTGAAGTCTCTCACAGAGTGTTTGTTGTGGGGGAGGAAGGGAAAGGAGATTGTTAGCTGCTTTGAGACTCCTGAAGGGGAGTGAAAGGTGGGATATCAAGTCCAAACTCCTCCTCCTCTTCATCATCATCATCATCATCATCATGCTCAGTTGTGCAGCAGCTTTCCTTAGGAATAGGAAAATGAAGCGATATCATGATCCAGGACAACAATGTGGTTCCTTCCCATTTCAGAACTCTCTCTCTCCTTTCTAGCCAGGTGATACTCATGTGGGAAATGAACCCCATCAGAGGTTCCTCTTTCTACCAATGTGATTCCTTCAGACACATGTTCCCAGGTCAGCTTGGGAAGCATATCACAGAGAAGCAGCTCATGGGAATTGGAACTTTATGGGGTTTCTTTGTTTAAGTTTGGTAAATTAGTTCTCTACACACCTGCTCCACGATTGCCAGAAGGTGTTCCCCCCGACACACGTTTGTGGAGCCCCTTCTGCTCCGCCTACTGGTGAATTGGCAGCCTGCTGTAATTATTGCAACTCAACTCCTTCCTTAAACCTGCACTTCCTTTATTTTGCTTCTTCAAATCTCAGAGGATTCTTGTGTTTCAGATTCTCTCAAGTTTTATTTGGAACATGCATTTGCTTTTGGTGGCTTCTTGTAAGTCTGGCTCTACCCAAATGGCTCATTGACCAGTATGCAGTGATGGAGAAATAATAGATTTCTCCTTTGCTCTCTCTTCCGTTTCAACCAGCTCAACCCATTTAAGAATCTATACTGTATCTTCAGCCAATAAAAAAACGCCAAATCTGTCAGGTGCCTTTGCTTTAATCCCACTCGTGTGAAAAATAAGATTTATCAGTTATTAAGCTGTTTATTTCTTTTAAGGTATCTAGCTTTGTGTCACTGTTGGTTTCACTATTTGCAAACTGGCTTTGTTATTTTATTGATAGCTCTTGAGTGAAGAACTCTCTGTTAATATATGCAAACTCACAGCTCTCAACAAGCTTTACAGCTCTGTTAATGAGGGGATTAACAAGAGCACAGCAATGTATTTAACCTGCGGCACTAGCTCTGTTTCAATAAGGCTTCAACAGCCTATTAAATGGAGTGGGGGCTCAATTAACCCAGACAAAGGCCACTCTACAGAACATGGCAGGGAGGACCACAGTTAGCATCTGCCTAAGCAGCTTGTTCTGAGCTGGAAATAAAGAGGGTGACATGTTCTCGCCCCGAGCTATGATATAACTGAAATGGTGATTCTAGTTCATCTGGGCTGACTGAATAGGTGACAGCATCAAAACCCACCACTATCTCGCCATATGACAGTCTGTAAAATCCGAGTGCACTCAACGGTCACCCCAGAGCCTCCTGCACTTCGGCATTAAAGTATTGTAACCGTGCCGGAGAGGGTTCGGTGCAGAAAGGTGGTGACGCCCGGGCAGTCTTGGGGCACTCGGTATGAAAAGGCCTTTCAGGATATGTGTGAGGTTTAAACAATTTCCTGTTGGATATCTCCTGGGCATAAAGATGTTACTGGCCCTCCATCAACATGTTGCTAAAGCTAATGTCGCACTGTGGCATTGTATGGTGTTTACTGAAAGCTGTCATCCAAAATGAATGGGGAATCAGTCAACAAAAGAGGCAACTGGCTGGTACCGTCTTCGGGAAAGTGTGTGTATAGTTTTAGGCATGTTGAAAGCCGGGCTGGGCTTTGATTTGTTTCTCTTGCTTGCATTTTTAAGACACAAGGGGGAAGCAGGAACAGGAGAAGGAAATGATCTGTCCATGAAGCCTTATGGAGCAGTTATGGAAGCTTTTGTATCAGGATTCAGCAGTCTCCAGTTACCTTTAGTTCATGGAGGGCAAGGCTACTAGCTGCAATGACTATGTTCTACTTCCACTCAGCATAATGCCTCTGCATAGCAGTTGCTGGAGATTGCAGGTGGGCAGAGAGCTGTTGTGCTGTTCTCCTGCTTGCAGGCTTCCCACAGGCTAGCCACTGTGAGAAGAGGATGTGATTAGAAGGGGCCATTGGCCGGATCTAGCTGGCTGTCAAGCATGGAGTATCCTCTCCTCCCCCAGTAGCCTCAGAGTCAGGAAGAACAAACACTTCGTATTTTATGGCTTTTTATTCAGTCATCTGGTTGCAAGGCGAAAGATCCATGTCTCCACACATAGGAGACGTTGGCTACTCTGAGTCCCTCCTCTTCCATCTCCCACAACATCCTGAAAACCTACAGGAAATCACAGGAGTCACACCCCTCCGCATTCTCTGTTCTTGAATGCAGAGGGACCTGCGAGTCTTTGGACTAGGAGGGTCTCCCACACTCTCCAGGGAGGTCTCCGCTGTCTGCTCTCTAACCTCCCCTTCCTCATCCTCCACTATCTCATAACACAGGATTTCTTCATTTATCCCTGTCTCCCTCTCCCCCTGAAACTGCTGGAGACAGGGAAGGCAAAGCTTCCCACTCCTCCTCTTCTGAGAGGAGCTGATCAGACCGAGGGCTCATTTCCCATTCCTCCAGTCCCTGTTCTTGTCTTCCTGGGATCTTCTTCACCAGTGTCTACTGTACAGATAGACTTTGTATGACTGATCATCTTTGAAATGTGGATTAAAGACCCTCCACCATCTCTATGAAACAAAGTAGGCCATCTTAATTTGTGATCTATAGAGCACCCTCTGCCCTGTTGAGGTTGCTACCGGCCCTATTTGGTTTCAGACTGTATAATACTTCCACATTCCTCCTCCGCCTCCTCTTCCTCCTCCTCCTCCTCCTCCTCCTCCTCCTCCTCATTATTATTTATTGAATTTATATACCACCCTATACCCGGAGGTCTCAGGGCAGTTCACAGGGTGGTTTATTTCTGAATCCCTTGTGCTAGGCTTGTTAGGGACAGTTCTTGTAATGATACACCACACTGATATTTTATAAAGAACAAGTGAAGAATGAAGTGGTATATTTTAGACTAATAGTTTAATTTTGATCTTTTTTACATGAGCTTTTGTAAGTGAAACCAGTTTCACCAGAAAGGCCATACAGAAATAAAATCATATTTAAAAAACCTTAAAAGAAAATACTTTTCTTAAAATCACTGAAAAAGACTGTGGCAACATGCTTTCTTAAAAAAACCCAATATGCTCCATTGTCGCATAAAGCTTGGTGGAAAAGAAAGGGTTTTGCTAATGGTTGAAAGATTCGGATTGGCCAGCTTTTTATTTTCTTCCGAAAGAGATAGATGAAGAAAATATTGAATGTGTTCTTCCCACCAATAAATAAATAAATAAATGGAAATAAATAAATAAATGGAAATAAGTAATAATGTCTTAAATAGGGATAGAGAAGTTTAATTCAGTTAACATTTGAGTCTACCAAATTCAGAATAAGTGAACCAAAATATAGCCTTCCTTCAAAATTCACACTTCTTCAAATTTTGGAGTGCAGTTTTCCAGCCACGTGTATGTGTATGGAGATGTATATCCTAGGGTAAAGTGTGAATATAAATATATATAGTTACAGGTAGGTAGCCGTGTTGGTCTGCCGTAGTTGAAACAAAATAAAAAAAATTCCTTCCAGTAGCACCTTAGAGACCAACTAAGTTTGTTATTGGTATGAGCTTTTGTGTGCATGCAGGTATCTGAAGAAGTGTACATGCACACGAAAGGGACTTCTTTTAAAATAAATAAATGCAAACTTATATGGAAATATGGAGAACTGAATTAAAATTGGAAAAATGAAAAATTGAGAGAAACTGAACTGGACAGATTTGGCCATCCCTGGCATTAGGTCACAACTCTGTAGCCCAAAAGAGATGGTGGAACTGACCGTAGCTTACTGTGACTTGTTTGCAAAGCATTTTGAAGATAAAATTGCATGCATCCACCGGGATCTTGTCTCCTGCTGTTACAGCAGGTGAAGCTCAATGGGTGTCCAGAACACTGTCTAGTCCTGTTTTGTTGGATGAGTTTCAGTTGGAAAGGCTCAAGTATGTGGGCAAGGTGCTTGAATTGGTCAGGACGACCACTTGACCTCTGGACACTTGGCCCATTTTGCTGAAAAAACTATCAGGGAGGGGATAGCTGGCTGGGCCAGGGAGGTGAATAATGCCTCCCTTCTAGAGGGGGTGGGCCCTGCCTGCTTGAAGTGGGCAGTGGTAAAACCACTCCTTAAGAAATCCTCCCTGCTCTTAGAAAATCTAAGTAACTACTGGCCAGTGACTAATCTCCCCTTCCTGGGTAAGTTACAGGTAGGTAGCAGTGTTGGTCTGTCATATTTCACATGCACACGAAAGCTCATACCAAGAACAAACTTAGTTGGTCTCTAAGGTGCTACTGGAAGGTTATTGAATGGGTTGTCGCAGACCAGATCCAGGCACTCTGGGAGGAAACTGATTTTCTAGATCCATTTCAATCAGGGCCTGGGCCTGGTTTTGGTACAGAAACTGTCTTGGTAGCCATGTATGATGACCTCTGTTGGTTACTGATAGAATTTTTAAAACTTGTTTCTTAGTTGTTTTTATAAGTATGGCTTTTAAATGTATTATTGCACTTTTGTAAGCCACACTGAAAAGTCCTCAGGAGAGCTGGGAAATAAATAATACATAATGGCAATCAAATCGTCCTTCAGACAAAATCCCTTTTCTTCCATTATTGTTCTTCCCTTTGAAAAGGAGGCCCTCAGTTTGACTAGGTGGATATCACATGCGGTTCCCTCACTGCGAGAAGTGAGGTTACAGGGAACTAGGCAGAGGGCGTTCTCGGTAGTGGCACCCACCCTGTGGAACGCCCTCCCATCAGATGTCAAGGAAATAAACAGTATTGGGAAATTTTTTATGTCTAATGTTTTACAATTTTTTATGTGTTGTAAGCCACCCAGAGTGGCTGGGGAAACCCAGCCAGATGGACAGGGTATAAATATTATTATTATTATTATTATTATTATTATTATTATTATTCCAGTATGCAAGTCTGTGGGTGTTTACTTTAAAGTAAGTACCTCTGTTTTCATTGGGCTTACTTGCACATAAGTATGTATATGATTGCAGTATAAGAGAGAAGAAGTAACAAAAGAGTAATATTACTAAACTTACTAATCTAAACCTTTTAGGTATTGTTCTAATTATAAACTTAACGTAGCATGTGCAGAAATGAGACCAAGTGGTCTGACAGACACGTTCATGAATGGTAAGTAGCACTCTTCTATAACTGTGTGAAGATCAGGTTTCATGCAGTTAGATTACAGATAAGAGGCCCGACCTTCTGCACCCCAGTTTTGAAACACTGGTTGACTTCTCTTAGAGTCAGGATTTCACCAGTCTTCTGTAAATACAGAGCTAATGCTGCTGCTCTGCTGGCAGAATAGGTGTGGGTAAAATAGTTATGACAAGGAGTTTTACCATCACTTGGAAATTGTAGTATATTTGTGAACACATTATAAATTCATAGGAAGTTGAGATTGGAAAAGCCGAGGTCACACTTCAGGTTAACTGCTGAAGGAAAACTACAAACAGTATCAGGTGTAAAATCCAAAACAAGTGTCAGAGAACATCTGTGTGGAGAAAGAAGCAAGAAAGGGCACTTCGGTGAGTGGAAAACTGAGAATGTGGAAGTGTGACAAAGGAATAAATGTACTAGAGACTCCAAAGGTAGCTAAATGGCTAAAGTGATACATAAAGGTGCTAGCTCAGCACCTCTGTCTAAACATGCATTTGCTTGGAAATGGATCCCATTGATTTCACTTCAGCCCTGGAGAATTTCTAGGCAGGAACCTCCTACTGGTCTCCAGATACTACTCCACATGCAGAATTGCAGCACTCCTTCCACATTGCAGCAGGCAATATGGACCTTTTCTCATCCCTGCCCCTTCCCCCGGCTGCTTGCATCTTACACTTATCTCTTGCACATCAGTGGGTGAAGGCTTATGGGATGCAGCCAGGCTTCATCTTGACCATCCCTGCCCCTCTTTCTACCCATTGCAAAGTTCTTCCTTTCTGATTATGTACAGGTACAGATAATACCTGTGCGTACCTGCCCACATTTGTCTTTTGTTTTTTTATGTGAAGAATTGTACATTGGCAGTCTGTTTTCATGCATGACTGCATAACTTCCCTAACACCATTCCTTGCTCAACATGGATCTCTAGCTACTCAGTCTCTACTTGCAGGAATCAAAAGACTATACATCCATGCCTGAACTCCTTAAAGAACACAGCAGGTTCATTCACAGAGGCAGGACTTGATGTAGAAAAAGGTTGTGACTGTTCTTATAAGCTCTTAGAAGACGTCAGATGACTTTGACTCTGTACTGGGGCAACATTTTTCTATTCCTTTCAACTCCAGCCAGTTCACTGGGAGCTATCTAGGGGTTCTGATCCTGCTTGTCTTAACCTGAATGCCCTTTGCTGCAGTTCCCTGAAAGAGATCATTATCTGATGTGACCTTACCTGGTGTAACTCCACTTGCTGTGACTTTGCCCACTCTAACTGACAGACTAACTATACCAGACAAGATCCTGCTGCTATACTGTTTAATGGGATCCATCTTGCCAAGAATCTGCCTAATGAACTTTCCCTGAAGTAAGTCTCGCCCCATGCTGCATGGATCTTGGGTCCATGACAAAGAAACATCATATGGGAAACCATCTTTACTGAGAAATATGGTTCAAGGGATGCGGGTGGTGCGCTGTGGTCTAAACCACTGAGCCTCTTGGCCTTGCTGATCAGAAGGTCAGCGGTTCAAATCCGTATGATGGGGTGAGCTCCTGTTGCTCTGTCCCAGCTCCTGGCAACCTAGCAATTTGAAAGCATGCCAGTGCAAGTAGATAAATAGCTCACTGCAACAGGAAGGTGAACGGTGTTTCCGTGCACTCTGGTTTCCGTCACAATGTCTCGTTGCACCAGAAGTGATTTAGTCATGCTGACCACGTGACCTGGAAAGCTGTCTGTGGACAAAAGCCGGCTCCCTTGGCCTGAAAGTGAGATGAGCGCCGGAACCCCATAGTCGCCTTTGACTAGACTTAATTGTCCAGAGGTCCTTTACCTTTTACCTTTACCTAATAGTTGTATGGTGCATTTCCATTATGGAATGCTACCATTAAGCTATCTTCCAGTTTGGAGTCAGGAAATCTACAGCATAAGAGATAGTCCTAAGGGTGTGCTTCTTCATTAAGCTCTGTTTGTGCTTGTCCACCAGACAATAACTTGGGTGACAACTGAAATAGAAGTTCTACTTTTTATTTTTATTTTTTGTTAAAAGTGCTTTCAATATTCTACTGTTTTGCCATCTTATTGTGACTTACAATAGAAAGTATCTTGGTACAGAAATCGGCACTACTTTTGAACTTGTCCATTCCAGCTGTTTGGCACTTTACCTATTCCTAAGATGGTAGCCACCATTTTACCAGTGGACACTTTGGGGCTGAGTAGTAAGGCAAAACATTTTAGTGCTTGTGCAATTTCAGTATATCACTTGTGGGCACTTACCGGTACTATTATTCCATTCCTGCTTCAAGGGACAACTGAGCGCACTGATTTAGTGACAAAGAAGGAGGGTGGAGCAGAAGAAACCATGTTGCATAAATTCTACCAATGATACTGGCAGGTGCTGCCTATCTGATCCAGAGATGGCTTGTGGGAGCCACCTTGATCAGACTTTCAACCACTGCCAGACCAAGGACCATATTGACTGGGGCTGATGGGAGCTGGAGTTCAACAGTATCTGGAGGGCCACAGGTTCCCTGGGTTAAAGGACCTAAGGAAACACTATACCTTTATCTGCTTCACAAAGATAAATCTTTGTTACATTAGGCTCCCCTCCCCCTGCCCCCATTTAGATACTTAACACATTGGAATGATTAGTCCTCCTTATTTTGGACAACAGCTTACTTATCATAGTAGTTGCAATAACTCCACTGCTGGAGTGGAGAAATGCAGATGTTATGTTACTTTCCTGCTATCAAGGGAAAACAGACTGACGTGCTATAATGTTAAGACAAAATTGTCAGAGTGCACTGGAAGTAATGAAGTCTGACAGTTCTTCAGTTAATACAAGGACTATTGGGCCTGTAAATTTCAATTAGGCCTGACAGCAATAGGGTTTAATGTGACATTTATGCGAAGTGGTAGGTTGGTAGCTTTTCTTCACACTTACAAAGTCAAGGATCTCGGGGTTTTTTTAAAAAAGAAAGAAAGAAAATAGGGTTCATCCACAGTCCTTTTCTGTTTCTTCTTCTAAGGATCAACATAAAATGTTTGGGACAAAATGTTCACAGTTATAGCGGCTGGACTTAGTCACCAGGAACCATATTTATGTAGCCAATAGATAGTTGTGGGGTTTTTTTAAGGCTTTCCATTGTCCTCTGCTGCTCTTCATTCACAAAGGTAATGAACCAGACTACTTAGAGTTGGTTTACAAATGTGACCCCTTTATACAAATTCTGTATCATTCCTGGATACACAGGGTGCAAGGAGAACTAAAGAAATCCATGAATATACTCCTCCGATTTCCAGGATTGTGGTAACACTTTTTGGAGTGTGGTCTGTAGAGTATGCTTCTCCATGAAATCCCTTTACCCCAGCGTAGTGCAGGATGAATCAAGCATGCTTATCTAAAGTGGCTCTAAAGATGAAAACACGTATTAGCTTGAAGTATGGCTGGTATTTTAAACATTTCATGATCTAGCAGGAGAAGCTTCTGCTACTCAGGGCTGTAGACTGGATTTTCAGGCAGCGGTGGTTCAGAGCATAAGGCAAATCAGGAATTTGGGATGGCAGACAAAGTATCAGGACCCTGGACAGAGCTCAGTAGAGAGGGTTTCAAGACTGAGGTCCAAAGGCTATAATAGTGAATGGGGAAATAATGCGTAGAACCTTGCTTTTCATCCATCCTCTGAGAACTATCTCTACCCCAGCCCAGTGGATTTAGGCAGACAATATAACTTAATTTGTGCTAAAAGTTCTTCAGGTGTTGTTTCCATTTTTGCCCAGGGAAACTGACCTTGTACCCTTCCAGTTTAAGAGCTTGAAGTTGTAACTTTTTCTTATCTTTAAAAATATAGTAGGGGTAGTAGTAATATCATATACAATGATACAGATAATTTACAGTGGTATAAATAATTCAAAGGTATATATAAAATGTCATATAAGTAGTACTGGAGAGATTTAATAACATGTTGAAAATAATGCTGAAAGTACCTAAGCATGAGAATAAATGCATTGCATAAATCTATTGTTCATCTGTTCCTTTCTTTTAATTAATTTAAAATTAATACTAATAATTTTACATTAAAAGTAAGTTTATTTAAGTAACTTTTTCATTGTAATGTTTTATTAATATATACTACAATATTAAATGGTCCCTAAAATTGTAGGTGAAAATGTAAATTAATATAATACCATATAAATGATCAGTTCCTTTTTCATAGTACAAGTAAACCATTACTACTACAGATCCTTGTCTAATCTGATATATAATATTATTATTCAGTTAAACAATGCATCTACTACATATTTTGGTAAGTTGTCTATTCAATATGCATCTGGACACTTCTTAAGATATCATAACCAATTTTTGCATGATGGTTCCTCAGATCAAGGAACAGATTTTTGTCTATGCTTGGGTATAATTGGATGCCACTTTGAATCAAGATGGCAGACTCAATCTTTCAAAACTGCACTGATATTTTGGTTTCTTAGAATTCCGGAGCAACACCAGGTTACAAAGTATAAAACATAAAATATACAAACTTTAGAACAGATTAAAATATCAGGGTGTGAAACATTGGGACAACATTCATGGTGCAAAGGCCTCTTGGAAGACCATCTTAGAGACCACCCACTGATTCAAGAAGTCTACCACAAGTCACCTTCTAATCATCAATGCCCTGTCCTGGTTTTGACAAAGAGCCCATGAGGCACGATGAGGCAAGTCAATAAGCAAATTGTGCAGTTTGCTCAAATGAAAGTCTACAAGTGAACTTGAAAAGGATTCAACATGCTTTGATTAATAGACAGAATGTGATGATAGTAGATATTTATTTGCTTAGCCGCCAACCATTGCAATTTGTGTACAAAGTACAAATATTCACTGTGTGGTAAACTAGATGTGTCTCTTGATGCTCTGTGATCTTATCAGTAATCCAGGGATGAGAACAGCATTGGTTAGCTGTGGAAAAGGACTAGCCTTCATTCAAGATCTGTCCAGTTGTGATGCCACTCATGCCTCTGTCAAGCAAGATATGAGCTGCGGCTTCTTCATTTTAAAAGTTTCTTTTCACCTTACTAAAAATGCCACTCTGTTCTGCACCCTGATTGGTGAGTCCATCTTGTAAACTGCCAACACATTGACGGATGCCGAATGTCCTCTGACACTATTCAGTGCTGCACAAAAGAGACATTTCCCAACACCTGTGTTCTCAACGGTGCCTCCAGCAAAGCCCCGCAGATGAACCATTCCAAATCTAGGCTGACCTTAACAAAGAAGGAGCCGACATACTTCACTCATAGCACTCAGCAAGCAATCAGGCTGCATCCCAGTGACATTCAGCATAGCTGCTGGCAACGGCCTTTAATTCATCTGGTATTTAACCAGGGTGAAATACCTCTTGGCTATATCATGTTTGTTGGTGTTAGATGAACCCAGCTCATCTCCTGCTCACTAAAGTTCAGGATTTAACACCAGTCCGTGATTTTTAAGCATTTCAGTTTCTCTACAAAACACTTGTCTTTTCCTTGTCCTTTCTTCTGTTTTTGTTTTCCTTGCCTTGATTTTAAACACACACACACATACCCACACCCTACCGGCACCTCTGATATTACAGCTATGGCACATTAAAGATGTAGCACACCAGTAATATAATTAGGGGCAGCAATTATAGGAAACCTCCCACCTTCTCCAGATTAAATGTTGTGAAAGACGTAAGTAGGGGGGTTTTCCGGCACAGTAGGGCAATAAATGAGTGTGAATATGTCTGATTTTGTATGAAATAAAAGCACTAATAGCTGCATGCATTGAGAATTCACAGGCAAGGAAAACTTCAGTTGGAGCTGTGATACATCCAGAAATAAGCATGCTTAGCACATTTAAGGGTCATTGAGTTGAGTAGGAAATGTAAGCACATGCTTAACATTCTGCCACTGTAAATAATAAAAAGACTTAACCTATAGTTGGATTGCTTCCAGTGTCATATTCTGGTGAGAGGATATTGTTATGTTCAGTGTTTTGCAGATGTGTCACGGATGTCACAACTGTTGGCCAGTTTAATTACCTGGCATCTTTTAATCTGCAAAAGTGTTGTCGTGGTCTTCATTGCATTCACAAGAGCCGAGTGAGGCATGTTGCAACTATTCCCATTTTACAGATGAGACTACCCAAAGCCGTATAACAAGTCCAGAGTAAACCAGAGTATGTACATAGCCTAAAATGGCACCAATGAGTTCAGACCCAGCTATTGCTGGGCTGTCCCATTCCATGTCAGATGACACTCTGGGCAAATAGCAAGAGCCTTCATCCAAAAAAAGCTGGGGCAGCAGCAGAGCTCATAGCCCTACTGCTTGCCCAAATATGTTGTGTGCTGGTGCTGGGCCAGAGTCCCATTGCATTCATTGTAGCTTTCTCTTTAGGTACCCATGTAGAAAAATACAGAAGTCCTATGCATCCTGTATAAATTTCTTCTGTGTTTTTTTTTAATGACTTTGGCTGCAATCCTATGCACATTTACTTGGGAGTGAATAGTGATGTGAGGTGAGAATATTCTCCGGAGAATATTTTCTGCTAGAAAATTCTCCGGAGATTGTTCTCCACAAACGGTAAATTCTAATGTAAGAACCAGTTTTACAACCCACATTTAAAAAATCTAGTAAATAATAAGTCAAGCTGTGATATTGCCAAAACAAAATAAAAAAATCCTTCCAGTAGCACCTTAAGAGACCAACTAAGTTTGTTCTTGGTATGAACTTTCGTGTGCATGCACACTTCTTAAGATACACTGTATACTTCTTCAGATACACTGTGATATTGCCAGTGTAAGTAATGAATAATGAGACTTGTTACATAAAGCTTATTTTTTAAATATATCTATTGCTTGTGACAATTTATCAGCTATAATTTAAATATGTTGTGTGTTGCCGTACTTGTCTAAGCAGATAGTAATTTGCATTTCTGATGTTATGTAACTTGTCATTACTGATTATTTGTGTTTTATTTTCTGGAAATAATAGCATTTATTTTAAACTTTATATTGATTTTATTAACCACTGAAAATACTGTACCATGTAGATATGCTTATTGAAGAACGTACTCATGTAGCGGACCTGAGGTTTTTTTTATATTCCTTTTACTTTAAAAGCTACATTTCATATATACACAACATAATTAGAATTCAGAGTTGATGGTAAATATACTGTTAGTGGCAGGCTTAGTGATTAACGTGAATCATTCACGTTGAATTTTCAATTTCAAGTTTGGTGCAAAAAAAATCAAAGAATGTGAATTCACTGCATTGCCCCATTGAATAAAAGTATCTCTACAGTTTTTGGTTGCCATCTGAACAAGTTTACCCATGAATAAACATGTATATTAACTAATTATATCATTTTCAATGCATTAAAATTATATCATTTTCAGTGCCTTAAAATGAATATTCTCATATTTTTAAATAAAAATTCTCTAATATTCTCATATTTTAAATTAAAATTCTCTAAAATTAATCGAGAATATTCTCCAAAATATTATTCTTGAGAATTTAACATCACTAGGAGTGAACCCCACTGAATTCAATGGATCTCACTTCTGAATTGAGCAGGGCTTACTCATAGTGTGCACAGGATTACTGGTAAGGTCCCTTTAAAAATAGCTGAATAAATTCAGACTAATGTTGCCAATAATGGGCAAAATATGTGTTTATAAGCTTGTGTTTAATTCAGCGGTGGAGGAAGCCACTCAGGCGCCTGGGGTGGCGCACCCAGGGGCAGGGCGAGCCACCCATAGGGGCGGGGCACACCACAGGGCCTCTGGAGTCTGCCTGCCTCCTTCTACTCAGCCACCCTACAGCTGCGGGGGAAGCAGCGGGCAGACCGTTTGGGCAGCGCAGAGGCTGTGCGCGCCCAAGCCACCACGTCTCTCCCAGGAGAGACACGTGGCTCGGGCACGCTGCAGGCCCTGCGGTGAGTGCCGCCCGGCATTTTGTCACCCCCCTCAGTGGTGACACCCAGGGTGGCCTGCACCCACCACACACCCCCTCCTTCACCCCTGGTTTCATTCTCTTCTTAGTAATATCAGTAGGAGAAGCAATGACTCAAGATCTTGACATCCTTCCCACCCCCTCAGTTTTTAATTAAAGGCTAGGTGATTATTTCAAGTTTTCTGAACATAGGAGGGTTATGTTTGCTTTGCTGAACCAACTTTTCATTGGAAGGTGGGAAATAGTTGACAACTGGCTGCTGTAACTGGGAGCAATGTTGTTGTTTTTGGTTTTCCTTAAGAA
The DNA here is from genome assembly GCF_009819535.1 of Lacerta agilis. Classification (NCBI taxonomy): domain Eukaryota; kingdom Metazoa; phylum Chordata; class Lepidosauria; order Squamata; family Lacertidae; genus Lacerta; species Lacerta agilis. Next base: position 15,673,721 of record NC_046323.1, read on the forward strand.
AACACTCTCTGTGCTTTTGCATTTCCTTTGTTTTCCATCTATGCAAAGCATTTGGACAATATTTGTTTAATTTATAACCCAGTGGTTTTGAAAGTCCCAGATGTAACCCAGTGCTGCCTTTTTGGTTTTTATCACTCCACATTGCAACCAGCCTTCCTCCTCTCAGGATGACAGTCCTGGGATCCAAATGCCAACCTGTGGAAGAAGAATTCCAAGACACAGCATCTGGCTCCATGTACAAGTCCAGTGGCAGCTGGCTGTGATGGGGGTCATGGAGTTGCCTCTGGCTCTGACATGTGGTTCAGTTAGTCACTTGATAGGCTCTGTGACCCTTGAGCCCCTTGGACTTCTGTCTTATTGTGACATACCTTTCAATCTATGTAATTCTGACTTCATAATGCACTTCGCAGTCTAAACCTTCCTATACTTCCAACACACCCTGATTTCAGCACACCAGTGCAGCAAATTTAATACCACAATGTTTGAGGACAATCTGTTCATTGGGCGAATATACCGTAAACATGGGAGACTTTTCCCACATATGCATACACAGACAAACAAATTGTATGAATTGGCACCGCAAGCCAATTCATTAATAATAGTGTCACCAGGACCCAAAATGGCGGGCCCAGCTTCTTTTTACAGGATGCAACAAGAATGTGACATAGGACTATTTTTGCTGGGCTTCTAAATGTTTGTTGCAGTGTATGTTAGCAAGAGGCCTCTTAGAAGACCACTTCCTACTCCTGTTGCACATAGTCTTAAACATGGACTAATTGTGAGTTGTGGTTCGTGGGCTGTCTGTAGCTAACCTAAGTAAAGCTGGTTAAGGCAGTTGGTGCTGATTTGTCAACCTGGGCTTTTTATTGCACTAATTACTATATTCTTTAGACAATTTATACCCTGCATTGTCAAGGCAGCTTAGATCCCTCAGTAAAGCAATCCATCAAGTGCAAAATGATACAACAAAAACACTGAAATAATAACAAGTAGAATTAAATAAGAAAGAGGCAGCAGATCTTTAAAATACAGTTATATAATGGCCTAAAAACATCAATAACCTGGAAAGGTAAATGCCTGCTGGAATAAAAAGATGTTTGGGTGGTGGCTAAAAACATCATTGGGAGAGGAGGCAATTGGGCTTCAGTAGGCTGTGAACCATCCTCATATGAAGGGCTGTATGAAAATATAATAATAGGTAGGGAAGTCCATAATCTTTTCTCCAAACAGTCTAGTATTTCCAAACCTTTGGAAGCCTTTTATGTTGGCAAGGCAAAATGTTGCCCACATTGATAACTCAGAATCTGGGTGCATAGTAACTTTAGAGACAGGGGGAGAAACTCCACACACACACACACACACACACACACAGAGAGAGAGAGAGAGAGAGAGAGAACTAGAAATATAGAGGTATGTGAAATTATTCATGTTACACAGAGGCTGGAAATTTTCTGCACTTTCTCCTAATACAAGTAAATTGATTAGCAATGGATTCAGGGGTTGGAGTAGAATGGAAACCATGTGGGGTTATGTTGTACCCAATGGAGGGCAGTAGTGGCCTTTGAAATGGGGTGGAGTCACCCTCCTGACACTTGCCACATACCTGGATAGGGGTGGGGCAGGGCAGTGGCAAAGTTGGGGCTGGATAGACACACCAACAACAGAAACACCAGTCTGGCTCCATCGGTACACCTGTGCAGCTCCAATCTCAACACTGCCCTGCCACAGCCTCATAAGCTACAGAGATGCTGGTGATGGGAAGGTGTCTCCACCTCACCATTCTGGTTGAGGGATCCTACTTGAGAAGATGTCATTACCGTGTTTCTCCTAAAATAAGACATAGCCATAAAATAAACCATAGCAGGATTTCTGTGCATTTGCAAAATATAAGCCGTTCCCCGAAAATAAGCCATAGTGATGCGCCATCTCCCATTAAAACAGCCTGGAGAGGCGTGGCTATGCAGCATACTGATGTGACGTGGTTAAAATAAGACATCCCCTGAAAATAAGCCATACTGTGTTTTGTTGAGGGGGGAAAATATATAAGACGGTGTCTTATTTTAGGAGAAATACGGTAGGGAAACACAACTTGAGAAGTAGGGTGTTTTGCATGTGCACTATGAAGCACTATGAAGACCCATAAAATAACTTTCTCTTAAGATTGCATTAACCTCTGCTCATTCCAGCTAGAGTTTACTACAGTGGTACCTTGGTTCTCAAACGCCTTGGTTCCCAAATGCCGAAAACCCAGAAGTAAGTGTTCCGGTTTTCAAACTTTATTCGGAAGCCGAACGTCCGATGTGTCTGTCGCCTAATGTTTCCGGGGCGCCTGCACCAATCGGAAGCTGCGCCTTGGTTTTTGAACATTTTGGAAGTCACACGGACTTCTGGAATGGGTTAAGTTTGGCACTTTTGTTTTTGCTCTTTATTTTGCATTTTGTTTTTTGTTTTTGGTTCATTTGTTTTTGCGACTGTGTGGAACCCAGTTCAGCTGCTGGTGGATGGATTGTGTGACTGCAGAAATGGATAAAAGCCCCCCATCCAAACAATGTCTATAATCAGTGCAGGTAAGAATTTTTTATTTTTATTTTTATCATCTACAATACTGTCTTATTTATTTTATAGTACAGTACATTGATTATTGCTTTCATCTTATGGATCAATGGTCTCATTAGATAGTAAAATTCATGTTAAATTGCTGTTTTGGGGGTTGTTTTTAAAAGTCTGGAACGGATTAATCCATTTTGCATTACTTTCTAAGTGTTTTGGAATGCTTTGGTTTTGGAACAGACTTCCACAACGAATTAAATTTGAGAACCAAGGTACCACTGTACTGCAGCCTCCTGGCAGCTGTTGAAATACAGTAGCATGATTTATTCTAATAAGGGATGATTCTTCTGAAAGATAAATGTAAACCTTCACCTATCCACCAAGACACAGGTGGGTAGCCGTGTTGGTCTGCCATAGCCAAAACAAAATAAAAAATTCTTTCCAGTAGCACCTTAAGAGACCAACTAAGTTTGTTCTTGGTATGAGCTTTCGTGTGCATCTGAAGAAGTGTGCATGCACATGAAAGCTCATACCAAGAACAAATTTAGTTGGTCTCTAAGGTGCTACTGGAAAGAATTTTTTATTTTGTTTTGACAATCCACCAAGAATAAGAGCAGAAACAGATTTTAGGTAGACCTTGTTGTTCTAGCTATTGAGACAGGAAGTATTTTTATATAGTAGTAGTAGTAGTAGTAGTAGTAGTAGTAGTAGTAGTATTTTTTAAAATGATTTTACAAATATAAAATTATAACAGTCCAAATTACATATCCATATTTAGAGATTTCTCCAAATCTCTGGACTTCCCACCTTCCCCTCCATGGGTCCTATAGTACACCCTTTCAACTGCATGTTATTTCATAATTTTATATCTTTCCATATTGTCCATAGTATTCTCTACATTACAGTTAGAATCCTGCTAATGTTTTCATCTGCTTACAGTGGTCTCCTAGATAAATTATGATTTTTTCCCATTCTTTGTTGAAGTTTTGATCTTCTTGGTTCCTGAGCTTTCCTGTCAGTTTTGCCATTTTGGCATAGTCCAATGGCTTGGTTTGCCATTCCTCTCTAGTAGGGACTTTGTCTTATTTCCATCTCTGGGCTAGTAACATCCACGCAGCTGTTGTTGCAGAGACAGGAAGTCTTTGTATACTCCTTCCTGTCTAGAATGAGCCAATGGCTAGCCTAGTCAAAGTCTGTCTGGAATTTTCTTCCCCAAGATGCTGTGGTGATGCAACGTACCACATAGCGCTGTGGTCAGCAATTCCTGACATTCCATGCTAAGTCTACCAATGACTGTTTGCCATGACTGCTAAATGGAACTTTTAAGATTCAGAGGTGGTAGTCCCCAGAGTACCACCTGCTGGTGAAGAGGCAAACAGCACTGAAAGGCTGCAGCTTTTTATGCCACCTGGTTGGCCGCTGCTGTAAACAGGATATCAGATTAGAAGGGCTCCTCTTGCATTCTTATGACTGCTTTCCCTGTGCTCTTTATCTCTCAAAGCAACCAGGTGACTGTACCTCAACATGTAAGAACTTACAACATCTGGTTTTATGTTATTTTTGCAGTGAACAAAACAAAAGTTTGATCAATTACGTGTCATTTTTATCTGCTCTCTGTATGTCAAAACCAAAGCAGGGCAATGGATTTATTACTTTTTGGTAGTAATAACTAGCAATTACTTATGTCCACCATCAATACACATAGATCTTTTGATTAGAAAGCTGCAAGTTTTTGTTTTTGTTTTTTTGCAACGATAGACTCTTTGTCAAGTGTTGATCTTCTTAACAAATTTGAGTGGACATAAAAAGCAGCATCTTTGAGGGCCTTGCTTGCCCATCTGGGGTCATTGCAAAGGAATGGAACAGATTTTTTTATAATTATTTATAAGATGTCTGCTTTCATAACACTGTTACTTGAGTATCTGACAACCTCAGGGGCCCTGTCCAAGTATATCATATGACATTCTGTTGGTCATCAGCAAATATTCCCTTACTGAAGGAAATTTTAGAGACTCAAAAATCCATCTCACCTCCCTCTCCCTCCCACAGTGTATAATTGCCTTCATTTGGAATGTTTTAAGCAAATTGAAACATAACATACATAACCTGGGAAGGCAAACATTTGGACAGCCTTCACTGTAAACATAAATGTACTTCTTTTTTTGCAGTGGAACTACTTTATTATATCAAATCTAGTTCTGACATAGTCAAACCCAGTAACTTCCAGTGTGGGTCATGATTGTTAGTCCACGAATACTATGGTACACGTTGTGCTGACCATTGTGCAACTGAAATAGGGTTCGGCCTAAGTATGAACATACACTGTTCTTTTCAACAGTTCATTGGCTATTGGTTCTACTCTCAAGGCCTGCGGTGGGGAACCTAATCTCATGTGACACTCTGTAAAACTTGCTCTGTTGCCCTCCCCTCTGAGAACCAGTTCCTCTTCCACATTTTGTGTGTGTTAGAGAGAAGGGGGGAGAAAGGAGAGGGTGCCAGTACACTGTGAACCCAGAAAACAAAAGCTCATCAGAGGAAGAGAAAGGAAGACCAGAAATGGACCTAGTAATTCAAGGAGTAGAGTGATGTCAGAGACTGGACTGAGGAGGAATGGTGGGGACCACCCCTGCCCTCTTCCTGAACCTTCCTGAGAAGAGGAGGACAGTATAGATTTAGAACAGTGGTTTGCAAATGGTCATAGTTCAGAGGCTGCAGAGGGGAGAAGCTGGGAAATATTGGGAGAGCAGCAGGAACAAGAAGCACCAGTGGAGAGACAACTGACAGACTCAGTGTCTTTAGAAAGCATTCCTGGGCCCCCCTCCCAGGACCAGTCATGCATTGAGAGTAGTAGAACAGAAAGCTCAGAGGCAGAAAGCACTGATCAGCTGGCTCAGGGATGACATCGGATAGGAGGGATTGAGTGGGTGGCACTTTACTTGGAGCAACGCCATTATCTAAGAGAGACCGCCTTCCTTTTTCTTTCTCTGTGAATATTGAATAAACCACTTGGTAAGAACTGACAAATTTCCCCATCCCTTGGAATGCAGCTCTCAGCAGAAAGTGACTGAGTAAATGGAATAGGGCACTTTGCTCATGGGGAAGTTTGCATTCATGGGTGGGGAATTCATCAAAGTTGGGGGTGGGAATTTACCCACAACTTAAAAAAACAAAAACACCCCACCTCTGGTATCATTTCCAGGAAGACTGTGAGTACTGTACTTTTCTTTATGAAAAGTGTGCTGTGCCATTCTACACCTAGCTGCCAGTTTCCAAGCACCCTTTGGATCCATAGCCTGGGCTAGGGCGGGTAGCATTTATTCCATAAGAACATGGCTGAACTCTCCCTCAATTTTTAGCTCTCTCTCTTTTTTGTCCCTTTTTTGTGTGTGGAGATATAAGTAAAAGCACTTAGACAGTATTTTGTTCAACTGCTCTAAAAGAAAGGGCCGCAGTCAAATGTATTTAAACAGATGGAATCACTTGCATTTATGTTGAGGCCTTGTGCCTTTGATCAAGGGTCTGGAAACCAAGCCTTATGAGGAATGGTAGAGGCAATTGGGTATGTTGAGCCTGGTAGAGAGGAGACTGAGAGGAGATATGATACCCATATTCCAATATTTAAACGGATGTCACATGGAGGATGGAGCCAGCTTGCTTTCTTCTGCTAGGACCTGAACCAATGGATTCAAGTTGCAAGAAGGGAGATGCCAACTAAACATGAGGAAGAACTTTCTGACTGTTCAACAGTGAAACAGACTCCCACAAGAGGTGGTGGATTCTTCTTCTTCTTTAGAGATTTTTAAGCAGAGGTTGGATGACCACCTGCCATGTATGATCCAGTTGAGATTCCTGCATTGCAAGGGACTGGACTAGATGACTCTTGGGGGTACCTTCCAACTCTATGATTCTATAAGATTCCACAGCAGACTTCACCAACCTGGTTCCCTCCAGAGGTTTGGGGCCACAACCCTGGCTGGGGCTGATGGGGGTTGCAATCTGAAACTTCTGGAGGGAACCAGGTTGAGGAAGTCTGTTCTACAGTTTTGTCACAACCTTGTCAAAGGCTTCCGCTCTCTTTCTTCCTTTCTGACCATGGATGATCAACCCTGTTGCAGTGTGCTAAACCCTTTACTCAAAAAGAGTCAAGGCAGTGATGTGGGCTAGTATCCATTAGAGACACCAAGCTGAGAAATGAACCCAAGTCACAAGAGGCCAGCCCTGTATTCCCTGAAGCGGACGTCTAGTCCTTTTACCGCCAAGCTCCTTCTTTCGGTATTTAATCAACTGTCGAATCCTCTGAAGTGAAAAAAATGCACTTTTTATTTTTATTTTCAGTGACTCGTTGGAGCTGACTGCTTCTCACAACCAGCAAGGTCTATGAAACTAGTCTTTATTAAGGATGAGTGATTTCTCACACTTATTCCGTTTCCATCGGAGGCTGCCAAGTTGGTCCACCTGGGCCTCCAAACTGAGATATCACATTTCCCACATCTCATGCCTTTTTCCTCTCTATTTGCCCTGCATTATTTATTATGGCACAGAGTGCTCCTGGGGTTCGTTGTTAGCCGGGGTCAGACCTGCTTTGGCCTCCCCTCTGCAGCAGCTCAGATTGGAAGGCAACCAGCAACTCTTATTGAACAGATCAGCAAATCGCTTGGCAATTTCAAGTGAAGAAACAGAAACTCAAGCATGTTACAACTCAGAGTGAGTTGCATGTCCTCCAGTTCACGGACCAGAAAAGTGGGCAGAATGGACAGTTACCACATATGCAATTTCTGCACAAATGATGTGTTTGCATACTGCTCCAATAATTGTTTCCCTTCTATCCTGGCTGCATTTTATTAAATTTCTAAGTGGCTTGCAAAACATAACAATATTTTTTTAAGTGCAATTAAAAATAAAAAGATAAGGTAGATTTCAAAACACAACAGCACAGAAACCAGAAACCAACAACTTTAAAACAGATCAGGGCCTGGCTGAGAACCAGCTCCTAAACTCTCAGTCTGAGCTGAATTGTCCCTGAAGCAACGGGTCCCTTGGAGGGAGAAGCACCAGTGCAAAGCCTTCTTGCACTGAGGAAATTGACACTATGTGGCTGTGGTGGGCAGAATGTCTGCTTGTCTTCATTGTCTAATTCAATGGCTGAAAATGCCCCATGATGAATGTATCCTCCCAACAAGTGTGGGTGGGGAAGAGAGAATAATGTAATCCAGGGATTTGGAACTTGTGGCCCTCCAGATGCCGTTGGACTATAACTCCCATCATCCCTGAACATTGGCCATGCTGGCTGGAGCAAAAGGAAGTTGGATTCCAACAACATTAAAGGTAAAGCTAAAGGTACCCCTGACCATTAGGTCCAGTCGCGGACGACTCTGGGGTTGCGGCACTCATCTCGCTCTATAGGCCGAGGGAGCCGGCCTTTGTCCGCAGACAGCTTCCGGGTCATGTGGCCAGCATGACTAAGCCACTTCTGGAGAACCAGAGCAGCGCCAACAACATTAGAGGGCTACAACTTCCCCATTCCCAATTTCATGGCTCCCATTCCCTGACATCTGGTGGGTGGGCATTCCACAGGGCAGTTGTCACTGCCGAGAAAGCCCTCTGCTTGGTTCCCTGTAACCTTACTTCTCGCAGTGAAGGAACTGCCAGAAGGCCCTCAAAGCTGGACCTCAGTGTCCAGGCTGAATGATGGGGGTGGAGTCCTAATACAGTCCCTTCTATATTGGTTCAGGAACTATATGAATGTCAGCCCCTCCTTGTCTGGCAATCATGCACTTGTGATTTTGACTGGAAATCCCACAAGGAGGAGACCTTGGTGTCTCCATGGGACTTAGGGAGGGGAGAGGAAGGCCTCCATAGGAGGGGATAGTATAGAATAGAAGGCTTGTAAAAGGCCTTGTGGTCTCTGCAGGACTTGAGGAGGGGTAAAAAAAGCCTTTGTGGCTGGTCGGGCAAAAATTAAGGATAAGGATTCCCTCCGGGGGGGGGGGGAGGGAGAGGACTGTCTCAGTAGCAGAGGGGGTGAAGAATAAGGAGGACAAAGCCTATGGAAGACATTTAGTCCCTGTGAAGCTTGCAAAGGAGAGAAGAAAGCTTTCATGGCTGGTGAGGGGGCGAAGAAAGAGAAGGCCTTGTCGCATCCTTAGGAGTTGAGGAAGTGAGAGCTAAGTTTTCACAGCAGTGAGTTTCAGGAAGGCTTGTAAAGGCCTCATGGTCTCCCTCCAGGTGTTGTATCCCTAGGTCCAGTGCCCAGATCTCGAGTACCAAGCAATGCCTCTGCCTTTTGGCAATGTGGCTACTCCAAATCTCCCAAAATCTAAACACAAAACCAGGTGAGTTTTGAATACCCAAGAGGTCACAATGTTTCTTTTAACCATCTGTTTTTAAAAAACAACAACATAAAAACAAAAAAGTATCATGCACAGGACAAAGAGAGAAATAATGCAACATGTAGTAGCATTGTATTCTCTCTCTCTCTCTCTCTCTCTCTCTCTCTCTCTCTCTCTCTCTCTCTCTCTCTCTCTAATGTCTGACAGTCTCCAACAGAACTGAGGCCTTGTAGTCCACAGAGCCTACATGAGAAACACAACAGCAGATGAATGAGCAAGAGCTGAGGCTTTAGGGAACATCTTCATGAAAAATAAAAGGAAAGGAAATTAAAAGAAAAGATTTTTTTCATTTTCTTTTCTTTTTTTAAAACCTGCATAGATGCTTTTACAATCTGATGGTTTCTTCCATTTTCATGCTGTGATGTGTCTAACCTCGGGGAAAGCCCAGTTTGTAGATTGGTTTAATTTCAAAAGCTTTCTATATAAAGGTAACTGAAGGTTATATAGAAAAGAGAACAATCCTTGGTTATAGGTCATGTTTTGTTTGGAGAGAGCTTAACCAGGAATAAGCAACCTTAATGGCTTAATTTGACAGTGGAATGGTCTCAGAACCTGGGAGTTTGTGGACTCCCCTTCTTTGAGGTTTTTAAGCAGAGGTTGGATGGCCATCTGTCATGGATGCTTTAGCTGAGATTGCAGGGGGTTTAGCATTGGGGAGGGGTTGGACTATATGACCCTCAGGGTACCTTTCAACTCTACACTTCTACGATTCTATGATTCATTGCAGCAACAAGCTTATTCTCTGGCGCCTGCATGCTCATGCCTTTGCACTAAGCCACATTTTAGCTTACTGTGACATATGGATCAGGAAAAGCATTCAGCTGAATTTTACTCAGAGCAGACCCATTGAAATGAAGGAACATGATGTAAGTTAGGTCCATTAATTTAAATAGGTCTACACTTAGTAAAACTTTGTTGAATACTACCCCCAGCCGTTGTGTACCTGGACTTCAAAATAAGGCTCCTGGGCAACCTAGGAAAAGAGAATGGGCCCTCTTATGCAGGGGTAAGTAGCTGCATCTGGCTGGTGATCCAGTTAATTATCTCCTCTACTACCACTTTGGGGACAGGTTTGACAGGTAGGTGGAAAATGCAAGAGAGGACAGGGCTCCTGCATCTTTGATAGTTGTATAGAAGAGTGAATTCTTACAAGTGTAACTTGTCGTACAGTTCTTGAAATTTTCTGTTCTACTACACTTTTTTGGGGTGTGTATGGGTTGGCTATCACAGCTCTGAGGTTGGCTCTCATTATTAGGCCCGTATTCCAAGCAGCAAGCAGTGTGCTTGTGACTTAAGGTGAGGTTGGAGCCTATAGCTTCCTCGCTTTGCTTCCAGATGATGTGTTTATTGAGCATTCATTCAGATTTGTTTACAGAAAGGCTAAACAGCATTGCCTCAAAGCAAGTGTTATCTCACCTCTCACTTTCCTTATCACAAGAAGTCTGATCTTTTGGGGGAAATGGGTTTGTTACACCAGACCTTTCCCTATCAGATGCAATTGTGTAACCTGTGTTTGCCGGTATATGATTGAATCCCACTCAAAAATAGCGCAAGTCTGGAAGTGCCCTAAGTCAGTGGTCTTAACTCTTCTTTTCATCTCTCCAACATTGTGCTCAGCTGTTCTCATGCTGATCTGAGCCTTGAAAAGCACACAGAACTGAGTGACAAATGGGGCAGTGAGTTGAGTGGGGTTCAGAGACTTTGTGGGCACCAGGGGGAGTCCTCAGGGGTGCCATTGTGCCACGCTGGTCAGTCTTTTCTATCCAGGCAGCCAGATATAAAAAGAGGAAAGGATTCCTGAATGTTGAATAATTGTGTAGGAGGTGGAATTCCAGCAGGTGTAACATGTCATGCAATTTTAGATCCATGTGGGTTTTCTAAGAAAGATCTCTGAATCCAGCCACTAGCTTAAGGGATATCTCATGCAAAATTGTGTGACATTTCTGTTTTCTTATAGCTTCTCCATCCATGTACTTGTAAGGGGGATAGTTCCATAAGCGTTGTCTCTTACACTTTAACCAGTTCCTGCCCTTTTAAGAGTAGGGCATTACCAGCCCTTATCCAATAAATAAATAAATAAATAAATAAATACACCCTGTCCAGCTGGTTGCAGAATTTTTGTTTTGTTTTGTTTTGACTATGGCAAACCAACACGGCTACCTACCTGCTAAGTCAACATTTTACCTTTTTCTATGTCACAAAAGGAAAGAGCATGGCACTTTCAATTGGCAGCGCAGCAGTCTGAAAGTTCACAACGTTAGGAGCACAGGAGCACTTCTCACCCAGAATGCAAACTGTGAAGCACATTTAGAAATAATGTTTTTAATTAAAAGTAGCATTTCTGAGACTGTTGGCAGTGGCTATGGGGCATAAGTGAGGCGATCACTTCTGACAGTAGATGGTCGGGACTTGGATGCAAGAGACTGCAAACCAGTTTCAATCCTGCTTTGCTAATCAAATCAAGAGCTTTTATTCTTTCGTGGAGGGCCTCCAAAGTGGCACATGAGGCTTCAGTGAAGGGATCTCATTATCACCCATAAAATAAATCGGGCTTGCCTGTGTCAGGAAAATGTTGTAGTTGCTCCAGCCTAGACCCTGGACATTGGCATACTGTAGCAGCAGCCTAACACAAACAAAGCTCTTTTTACTCTGATGTACTGGGGGGGGGGCCTTCTGGGGGGGGGGAGAAGGAAGTCACCACTGCTAACATGTAGACCAGGGCTGACACTGAGATGTGATAAGGAGGATATGATTGCTGAGTACCCTCAGGCTTCATGTAATGTGCAGCATTAAGACAGCACTAGTTTCAAGGACCCTAAAGAGCATAATCTTAAGCCCATCAGTAAGACTTGCTTTTCTTTTGAATAAGGAATGCAGCTGTAACTGACCACAATTTTTGTTGTTGTTGTTCTAATTAAAGGACCTGTATCCTTTTCTTTGTCCCACGCAACTTTGTTCTTCTTGCAGTTCAGCCATCCTAATTGCCCTTGCTTGATAAGGTGAGAGATTTGTTTACACACATTTCCCGACATTTTGACCTGGCAGCTTCTCCAGCATTTAGCAAGTTAAGTAGCTGATAATGAGGTTTACTGTCTGGGCCTTCCCCCTCAGCTTTCTCAGCAAGGGAACTTCCTCGATAAACACAGACCTTTCCAAAGGGACTGCCTGACTTGCCTTAGCACTTGAGCTCAGTTGTATCTATCTGAGAAGTACAGTACCTGTCCCCCGTCCCCCCACCAAATGTCTCCCACTTGCTGTTAGGTAAACTCTTCTGTTAGGTAAATGTCTTCTTTAGAGCAGATCATCCACCTATATCTTTTTTTCTGATTAAAATATGCGTGGCTTTTTGAAGAGGGCCTATTCCAGGGGTAGGCAACCTAAGGCCCATGGGCCAGATACGGCCCAATCACCTTCTCAATCCGGCCCGTGGACGGTCCGGGAATCAGCATGTTTTTACATGAGTAGAATGTGTCCTTTTATTTAAAATGCATCTCTGGGTTATTTGTGGGGCCTGTCTGGTGTTTTTACATGAGTAGAAGAAGAAGAAGAAGAATTTGGATTTGATATCCCGCTTTTCACTACCCGAAGGAGTCTCAAAGCGGCTAACATTCTCCTTTCCCTTCCTCCCCCACAACAAACACTCTGTGAGGTGAGTGGAGCTGAGAGACTTCAGAGAAGTGTGACTAGCCCAAGGTCACCCAGCAGCTGCATGTGGAGGAGCGGAGACATGAACCCGGTTCCCCAGATTACGAGTCTACCACTCTTAACCACTACACCACACTGCTTTTATTTAAAATGCATCTCTGGGTTATTTGTGGGGCATAGGAATTCATTCATTCTTCCCCCCCCCAAAAAAATAGTCCGGTCCACCACATGGTCTGAGGGACGGTGGACTGGCCCACGGCTGAAAAAGTTTGATGACCCCTGGCCTATTCCCACCCATGCACCCACCACCTCCATGTGCTAGGCTGTGCCCAACATTTTCTCAGGTGCACAGCACATTTTAATTCTTTTGGAACATGATCTTGTGTATCTAAAGTCCCCGTCAGGGTGCTATTTTGTCTCTCCCCCCATGTTTATACAAGTACCAAGAGGTTTTAACAAGTAGGAGTTTATTTTGAAATGTTTGCGCCTGTGCTCTTGGGATAAACTATGCTGTTATACACCCACAAAGGTAGCTCTCATGTAATGCACATAAATTAACTACTTCCCACTTGTAGGCCTTGTTCCCATAATTTGCAGTGTTTACAGATGTACGTTTTCAGTGCAAACACCAGTCCTTGAGCAGCATTTATAGCACACAAAGCTTTATCTCCTCCTAGTTAATCTGCAATTTGCCAGTGTGGATTCCACCATCATTCTCATTGTTCTTTCCTTTCTATAGGGCAGGGATGGAGAACTTGTGACATGCTTTGTGGATACTGTTGGACTCTAAGTCCCATCAGCCTCAGACAGCATACCCAGTGGTCAGGGATGATTGGAGTTGTAGTCCAACCACATCTGCATGCCTCTGGTTTAGGAGAAAGAAAAGTAACTGTAATGGGAAGGAAATGTCCAGTGCGCTATAGTAGGTGAAAGATTCTTTCCCGCCAACTTCAGTAGAAATGCATGTTAAAGTTGCTTACTATTATTAGTCTTTTTATTGTGAAACATTTATTTAAATACATTTTGCCCCACCCTTCAACCCAAAAAGGTTCCCAGAACTGCTTGCAGATCAATAGAAACTAAACTAGACAGTGTCTGCTTTAAGGCTTATAAAATAGAAGGCCTGACTTAAAAGGAAAATGGACTGTGTGGAAGGAGGAAATAAGCAAACTCAGGTATCAGTTCTTATCTGCAATTATTCTAAACAGCTGGGATGGAAACAGTTCTTGGAGAGGAGGAGCCAAAAGCTGCTGGTCTTTCAGCTGAACAGATAGTGTGGCCCTGCAGCTCTCCTCTTCCTCCCTCTGCTGTAGCCTGCTGCAATGGCGGCTGCTGCATGACAGTTGATGGAGAGAGTTGTTACGACATTTGTGTTCTTCTACTGCAGAAAGGAATGGAAGTCAAATAGGGATGCAATGTTCACAATTGTAAATGGATCATGTTATGAAAGGAGACTATCACAGAGCTGGATGAAATTGCGCAACATCGTCCAGTGTAAAAAGGGTTAACATGTTAATATTGAGAGAGAAAAGGTGAGTGTGAGAATACACCGTGCTTTTTACTGTGGCAACACTTAACATTTTACATGCAGTAGGTTTGACCGAACCGTTTTAGGTCACTTCCAGGTGACCCCTGTTTTATTTGCAAGGAGATTAGACAACTGCAGCTGTTTACGGTAATTAGCATTTATTCTTAATTTTTGTTGCAGGGAAATTAGATGGTGTTGAGTCAAGTGCATCTCCCCATCACTTTTGTTATTGCAAAGCGTTGAAACTTTTGGGAAGTGGATTTGTTGCACAAGGGCTCCAAAGGCATTTAATTGTGCAGCCTGAATTTGCCGGTATGTAATTGGATTCCACCAAAAATATCAATGATCTGAAATTGCCCATAGATTTTGGAAAGAAAAAAAAATCTGAATCAATGAAATCACAGTTCAGTGCAAATTCTGCTATTACTGAAATTTAGTAGCAACCCTCAATCAGCTTGCAGATATGGAAGATATTTCTTTCAGAGGTTCTGCTGCATGCCGATGAGGCAGGCTTGACCCCGGGACAGGTTGACTTTGCCCGTAAGATAATTTGACCTCCAAAGGGTCAAAACAGTGGCCTTTAAGGAGCATGCCCCCTTTACTATTTTATTTTTAACATCATTCAGACATTAAAATAATGGCATTTAATTAGCTTCCAAAAGCACATTGTGGCCTAGGGGCACTTGCAAAGTTCTTCGTTTTCATCAGTGTTCATTTTTAAAGGTTTTAATGCTGCCGCTCTGATTGCCGAGTGCTAAAATATGAATCTTCACACTTCTGAGTCATCAACTTAACCAAGCTGCAGCTTCAGCTTCAGAGAACTTCCTGGGAGTAAAGTGAACTGTGCCCACAGAAGAAGGTTTGAGTCACACTTTCCAGGGCAACTCGAGCCCACCCCTGTGAAAACCGATTCAGCCTCTCCTTTCTTCCACCTACCTGTGGCTCACAGGCTCAGGCTGGCTGTCAAAACCTTTCCATTTTTGAGAGCTTATTTAAAGTTGAAGGTTGTTTACTCGTTTGTCTATTCGACACAGCCCTGCATTCCTGCATGCCCTCTTCTGCTCCATTGGCATGCTCAGCGTTAATAGCTTCCTTTTCCAGGGCTTGTTCCATATGCAGTATTCGAGGGCAATCTAATAGCTTCTCATTTAGGATTGCTAACTTTTTTTTTTTAATCAGAGTGTATTTCTGAGAAAATTCCTTAAGGTGTTGTTTTTCACCCATGCTGAAAAAGAGCTATTTGTCCAAATATTCTCCACTCTTTCCCCTGGTGGCTGCAAAATGCCTGCCAGGCTGCCAACAGTTGCTTGCTGCCATCACTTATTTTGTTATATGGTTTGTTTCCCTCCCTTCACCTTAAAGTCTCAGGGTAGGTTACAACAATCCAATATACCATTATAAAAACAAACAAACATATAAAACTGTTAGAGCCAAAAAGCCAAATAGAACAGAACAGGATAAATTCAGCAGAAGACGTGAGTCTCACAAAACAAAATAAATTAACTGTCGAAAGGCCAAGGTAAAGAAGTACGTCTTCACCATTCAGCAAAAGCTGTGCAATGAACATGCTAGATACACCTTCTTGGGGAGGGAGTCCCACAGTTGAGGGTCTTTCACAGAGAAAGTCCCCTCTGGGGCCGTCATTTTTAAGGGCTAAGGCCCATCTCCCCTTCTACAGATTTGAATACCTGAGAAGGCTAGTAGGGATGCAATGGTAGCAAAAAGAACATTAGGAAAGAAGCAGCTCTGTTGTTGCAATGGTGATACCTGCCACCCAATAAATTGTTGGTGAGCTACTACTGACCCTGGAAGGTATTTGGTGAAATGGTTCCACCAATTTCATCCTGCTCTATCCTTGTAGTTTTCAGTCGGTTACAGTCAAATACAAATCTCAAAAATGAATGTAAACAACAAAAGTAGAAGGAAATTAAAACAGCGGGAAAAATACAGCCCGCCCCAACCCCAGACAATATTCTAAAAGCATGTAATATTATTATTATTATTTTGAACCCTTTCCCTGGCACTGAAAAGATGTAAGGGTTGCAGGTGAGCATTGCACTGACTGGGAGGGGACCACAAAAGCCTTTCACACACCCCCAAGTCATTTTCCAGCTAAGCACAGAAGACCTTGTGTGGGGTGGGAGGACGTAATCAGGGATGAGTTTCATAGGCCATAATTTGTCCTTAACAGTTGTGCTAAGAGATGGTGGGTTTTGTTTTTTGTACAGAAGGAAAGAAATCTCATTTTAAATTACACATTATTAAAATCAATTGATCCTGAAAAACATTATTTTGTACATTTCTTCCCAAAGAAGCAGCTAAAACACACTTTTTAAATGGTTGTTTACTAACATAGAGTGGATGCATATTACAAAGTAGTCAATAAGGTATTTATGTATCTTTTCATAATTGCTCCTAAGCTTGAATGAGTCACTTAAAACATGTTGCATATTTTTCTGACTGTTTCCTATACCTCTTAATACATGACTTACAAGGCCATTTGAGGCTTTGCCTTTTACAGTATCTGCTGTGTTTTGTGGATTGGGTGATCAACAGTAGTTCCAGGCATCCATAATAGGCTTAACCAGGCTTCCAAACATACTGCTTTCCCCCCAAGAAACTTAGGGCAGCAATGTATGCTATCTCTTTGTCACTACCTTTCTTATCCTCACAACAATCTGGTCAAGGAAGTGCCCATAGTACTTCATGGCTGGCTGGAAATTTGAACTTGGGTCATCCTGGTTCTAGTCTTATGCTGTAAACTGGGGGAAGAGGATCTTATTCTCTGAGGGAGCATTTCTTCCAGCTGCTATGCAAAGCTACCCAGGTTGGCTCCTATTGCCTTTTCTACCAGTGTTATTATAAAGGCTTCCTAGAATCCTAGTTCTCCTTCATGGATCACTGCCTTGTCGTGGCGAAGGGGCTTCAATAACTCAGGGAAGCTATGAGCTATGCCATGCAGGGCCACCCAAGATGGACACGTCATAGCAGAGAGTTTAGACTAAATGTGAGCCACCTGGAGAAGGAACTGGCAAGCCACTCCAGTAACCCTGCCAAGAAAACTCCATGGACAAAGACAACAGGCATATAAAAGTTATGACGCTGGAAGATGAGCCCCTCAGGTCGGAAGGCGTCCAACATGCTACTGAGGAAGAGCGGAGGACAAGTACAAGTAGATTCAGAGCTGATGAAGCAGCTGGGCCAAATCCGAAAGGTCGCTCAGTTGCAGATATGCCTGGAAGCAAAAGGAAAGTCCAATGCTGTAAAGAAAAATATTGCATAGGATGGATGTGGATGTGGTCAAAAATGAGATGGCGAGAATAAACATTGACATCCTGGGCATCAGTGAACTAAAATGGACGGGAATGGGTGAATTCAGTTCGGATGACTATCATATCTACTACTGTGGGCAAGAATCCTGTAAAAGAAATGGAGTGGCCCTCATAGTCAACAAAAGAGTGGCGAAAGCTGTACTGGGATGCAATCTCAAAAATGATAGAATGATCTCAATATGAATCCAAGGCAGACCTTTTAACATCACAGTAATCCAAGTTTATGCACCAACTACCAGTGCTGAAGAAACTGAAATTGACCAATTCTATGAAGACTTACAACACCCTATAGAAATGATACCAAAGAAGGATGTTCTTCTCATTATAGGGGATTGGAATGCTAAAGTAGGGAGTCAAGAGATAAAAGGAACAACTGGCAAGTTCAAAATGAAGCAGGGCAAAGGATAATAGAGTTCTGTCAAGAGAACAAGCTGGTCATCACAAACACTCTTTTCCAACAACACAAGAGATGACTCTACACATGGACATCACCAGATGGGCAGCATCGAAATCAGATTGATTATATTCTCTGCAGCCAAAGATGGAGATGCTCTATACAGTCAGCAAAAACAAGACCTTAAGACTTCTTAAGATTGCCGGAAGAAATATCAACAACCTCAGATATGCTGATGACACAGCCTTGGTGGCAGAAAGTGAGGAGGAATTAAAGAAACTTTTAATGAGGGTGAAAGAGGAGCGCGCAAAATATGGTCTGAAGCTCAACATCAGAAAAACTAAGATCATGGCCACTGGTCCCATCACCTCCTGGCAAATAGAAGGGGAAGAAATGGAGGCAGTGAGAGATTTTACTTTCTTGGGCTCCATGATCACTGCAGATGGTGACAGTAGTCACAAAATTAAAAGACGTGTGCTTCTTGGGAGAAAAGCAATGACAATCCTAGACAGCATCTTAAAAAGCAGAGACATCACCTTGCCGACAAAGGTCCGTATAGTTAAAGCTATGGTTTTCCCAGTAGTAATGTATGGAAGTGAGAGCTGGACCATAAAGAAGACTGATCACTGAAGAATTGATGCTTTTGAATTATGGTGCTGGAGGAGACTCTTGAGAGTCCCGTGGACTGCAGAAAGATCAAACTTATCCATCTTTAAAGAAATCAGCCCTGAGTGCTCACTGGAAGGGCAGATCCAGAAGTTGAGGCTCCAGTACTTTGGCCACCTCATGAGAAGAGAAGACTCCCTAGAACAGACCCTGATGTTGGGAAAGGAGAAGGGGACGACAGAGGATGAGATGGTAGGACATTGTTCTTGAAGCGACTAGCATGAGTTTGGCCAAAATGCGGGAAGCAGTGAAAGATAGGCGTGCCTGGCGTGCTCTGGTCCATGGGGTCGCAAAGAGTCGGACACGACTGAGTGACTGAACAACATGGACCTGTAAAAGGTTAAAAGAGTATTGGGAAATAATTTATAATAAATTGAAAAAAATGTTTAAAAGCACTTAAAAAATAAAAAGCCAGAGTCCTTTTTGTTGGGGATAATTCAGATGGAAATTCCTAGGTGTCAGAAAAGGTTATTTATGTATGCTACCACTGCGGCCCCTGTTTCGTTAGCCCCAAAATGGAGAACATGCGAGGTCCCAGCTAAAGAAGAATGGCAGCTTAAACTGATGGAATATGCGCAACTTGCGGATCTAACATACAGAATAAGAAGAACATATGTATAAAGAAGATTGGAAAATGTTTGTTGAATATACGGAGGGAAATTGTGTACACTTGAAAACGTTGGCAGCATTAAGATAAATTCAACTGTGTAAATAAGTTTTGGTGGATGTATAATAATAATAATAATAATAATAATAATTTATTATTTGTACCCCACCCATCTGGCTGGGTCTCCCCAGCCACTCTGGGTGGCTTCCAACAAATATTAAAATACATTAAAATACTTGAATAATAATAATGGAATACTGAATGGTTTAGTTTATATAAAATATGCAGGGACTTATGTTATGCAAAATGAACCATGGAAAGAATAGAAGGGAAGTTTTTGATATTTTAAGGTTGTTTAAATGAGAATGGGTCTAGTAGATGCAATTTGAGTCGTGTGACTAAAATTGATTAATTTTTTGCTGTATATATTTTAACAATCCCAAAGTAAACAACCTTGTTGAAGAAGATAACAGTGGTTACCCAAACTTCATTGCTGGTTGCAAAGGCCCCTCCCCCCATAACAGTTCAACCTTCAGGCCCCAAAAATGTAGTTCTACCACTGGCCTGGGTAACAGCTGTTTTTTGTTTGTTTGTTTGTTTGTTTGTTTTTGGTAATTTCAGCTATGAGGAATTGGCCTTTGTTATGCATTTAACAGTGGGCCTTGATGCATCCTGAATGGCGCCTGAGAGAGCCTCATTTGCATGTCTGCTGCCACCTTCCACCTTCTGCCGAAAAACACAAGTTGCAGACTCCTGGCTTTACCACTGCCTGCAGCAAACTTTTCCCCCTCTTCTCTTCTCACTTTGCTTTGTTTGCCATCTAGCCTAGTTCTGAAGAACTCAAAAGCTTTCACACTTTTTGTGTTATATTGGTAGGCCTAATGAAGAGATTGCCCCAATATGGATCTCGGGTTACCTTTACTTTTTGCTGCCTTTGCATTTTGTGTGACTTTTTCTGATCCCTGTTCCTTGGCATTTAAAAAAGGTAAAAGGTAAAGGACCCCTGGACGGTTAAGCTTTCCAGGCAGAACATAGCCATGTTGCAAACTCACAATTTCTATATGCCATGGTTTGTTGACAAACTCTTGCCATACTGGCATGTTGTCAGTATTTCAGAGTAGTTATTCCTATCACCCAAGATAGAAATAGCTGGCATTTGTTGTTGTTGTTGGTTTGTTTGTTTTCATACAGTCCAGTTGCTCAGTGCAAAGGATTATGGAATACCCACTACTAAGGTAAAGGACCCCTGGACGGTTAAGTCCAGTCAAAGGCGACTATGGGGTTGCGGCGCTCATCATGTGACCGGCATGACTAAACCGCTTCTGGCGCAACGTAACACCGTGACGGAAACCAGAGCACATGGAAATGCCATGTACCTTCCCACTGCAGCGGTACCTATTTATCTACTTGCACTGGTGTGCTTTGGAACTGGTAGGTTGGCAGGAGCTGGGACAGAGCAACGGGAGCTCACCCCATTGCGGAGATTTGAACCGCTGACCTTCTGATTGGCAAACCCAAGAGGCTCAGTGGTTTCGACCACAGTTCCACCTGTGTACTCAAGCTACTACTACTGAGAATGGAAAAGCATTTGAAAGAAACAGTGTAATTCTCCACTGTTTTGGGAGCATTAATAACGCAAAAGTATGTTAATGGTACAGTTAGTTATGGCACTAGAAGTACATTAGTGCTGCAATTGCTTGTGTGAGTTGACAACAACTATTTGAAAATATAACCATGGAAGAACCTTACTTTGTGCTGTTGTTAATTAATGCTTCCTGTGGGATGTATAGAACTGCCTGGTCTTCCAGAGGTAATTAATTCTGATTTAACACTGAACCACCATCAATGAAGGATCCCTCAAGTGTGTCTGGTGGTGGTTTTTGAAGGCCATCTGCAGCAAATGCAACCACAGACAGTGTCAGCATCCTGTCATTCACTTAACAATGCCCACTGGATTGTGTGTTTAATTGCTGAGAATAATATGAACTGTCACTCAAGGCTATCAATTGTGTAGATAATGATTACATGAAATGGGATGCTCTTCTTAGCAGCATGGTATAAGCATAGAAATCATAACTTCTCTCTATCCAAACAAACTACTTAAAATACACATTCCCACCCTCCTTCACAGCACCAAATAAATAAATAAATTCATTTCCAGCAATTCACAGTGTATTAAATTTGTTAAATTGGCATCCTGCCTTGCCACCAAATGGTACTCAAGACAGCTAACAGCAGTAACAAAAATGCAAACAACAACAACAAAACAGTAAGAAACAAAAACAAGGCAGGTCAATCTTCAGTTTAAAATTATCAGTTAAAACTAATTATAGCATTGGCGGTGCTGAATAAATTCATATATCTGCATAGATGTATCTGTATAGATTCACAAATGGAGCAAGGAAACTATTGCTTCTGTTATGGGCTGAGCGAGCTCCAGCTGCTCAAGATTATGCTGCTCCTGTGCTGAGACTATTTTAAGCATGATACTATTTTGTTAAACTTTAGTAAGATGCTTTGACAGCCTTTGGGGGCTATATAGTAGGATATAAGTCTTCTAAAAATAAATAAAGAACAATGATTTGATTCAAATTGATCTCCCAAGAAGCGGGGGTGGGGGGGGGTGGGATGGATTTGCATATGCTACTTTGGTTGCTCAGTTGGCTCTCCAGGTGCTGTTGATGAGTAACATCAAGACCCCTTTCTTACCCTTCTGTGGACTTGGAGCAGAGAGCCCTTCAAATAAATGGCACCTTTGAAATACAGGACTGTTCTCTGTAAAGTAGGACACATGGCCAGCCTACTTTTGATCCACCAAAACTATATGGTGGGTATGAGTTCCCTGTATGTTACTGCAAAAACAAGAGTGTGATCAGTCACCTGATTGGCCACAGCACAGGATTGGTGGACCACATTTTGATTGTTGAAACATTACACAGTGGAACCTTGGTTCCTGAACAGCTTAGTTGCCGAACAAATTGGCTCCCAAACTCCGCAAACCCGGAAGTAAGTGTTCCGGTTTGCGAATGTTTTTCGGAAGCCGAACCACCTGCAGCCAATAGGAAGCCGCACCTTGGTTTTCAAACGGTTTTGGGAGTCAAACAGACTCCCGGAACAGATTAAGTTCGAGAACCAAGGTACCACTGTATATAGAATCATAGAAACACAGAGTTGGAAGGGACCTTAGATAGTGATGTGCCTGTTGCCACACAGTGAGTTAATTGGTATGACAGTAAATCAGAAATCTCACACCTCGTTTTAGCCATTTTGTTATATACACTCTCAAGGCATGTGAGCCCTGCCAGGAGAAAAGGTTGGCAACCCTATTTGCAAACCAATTCACTGCATTCCCACCCCACCCCCGCAAGCTTCCATCCCTGCTGTTGCAGGAGTAACTCCACTGCTTTAGAATGATTGGTCACCTGTCATGTTCCTTTATAGCTTTTGGTCCCCAATGTGTTATCTGTACATTTTCTGTAGCTCACTTTGTGATCCTTTGCCTTGAAGGTGAGATATTGATGTGAACATTTGCTATTGTAGGATCACATCCCTGGGTTTTTACAAGAACAAGCTCCTAAGAAGGGTTGTAGTAGAGATAGAAAATTACAATAATCAAGTCTGGAGAAGACAAAAGTGCAAATAAGACTTTCAGCAGAAGTGTGACTGAGACAGTGTTGAAGATAGGGCAATATAGAATAAGTGTTAATAAGCAGATTTACAGAGAGACAGAATGTGAGAAGCAAAGGTAAGCTGAGGATCAAAGAGAGCACGCAGATAGTTTCTGCTGCATGATGGCAACGCAACAAAACTTCAAATCGCAAAGCACCAATATGGATGTCATTGAGTTCAAATGACTTCCATGTAAATTATTAGAACGGTAAGCAAACATACAGATTGTTGCCTGTTGTGCATACAAACCACCAATCCCTTTCTATCCAGCTGCCACTGAAAGGGAGCATCTGCCAGTTCCTTTTTTTCAGGCCAGATGTGATTGCTTCCCAGGAGTTTGGTGGTGGTGTTTTGGCCAATGCACAGGTTTTGCACAATGGACGTAGATTCTTATAAACTATTAAATGGGTTTGTATAATGGATACCACACCAATAGCATGAATCCTGTGACTTGGGATGCGGGAAAGAATTTAAACAGCAAAAGAAAATTGTTTTTTAAAATGTAATTAATAGCCTTATAATACATTTTTCTTTTCTTTTACTTATTCCTTTCCTTTTCTGCAATTTAACCTTGAGTACCGATTGTACTGTACTGACAAAAAAAGTTGCAAACTCTTGGTTTTATCAATGTTTAATTATTTTTTTCATTGTTTTATTATTGATCTTTTTATGTTGATCTTTTCTGTGAACCGCGCTGAGACCTTTGGGTATAGGGCAGTATATAAATTCAAACAAACAAACATATATATATATTGTACAGTATTGTGAACTGTGATCCTATCTGGATGAAACAGTGGTCTATAAATGAATCCAGTAAACAAATATTGACCTAGATAACGCTTCTCCTAAAGCGTTTAATCTTTTACAAAGATTAGGAGTTGAAAAGAGAGTAAAGTTTTGAAGAATCATATTGAGAAGCCATAAGTGCTTTATGAAGTAGAACAGGGTGATGGTTTGGAATTAGAAAAGTGGTGGTGGTAGTAAATTGCAGCCACTTATGTGCACAAGTCATTTTTGAAGCTCTGATGGGAAAGTTGGAACAATGTCTTCCATGGACTAATAAAGAAAATGGTCACCTGGACTTATCCTCAAAAGCCATTTTTAATACTATGGCTGAACCCTAGACATGTGAAGTAATAATACTAAGCTTTCTTTGAACATGTGCAAAGGTACCTTTCTCCCTTGAGTAGCTATGCCCATCTGGGATGAGGAAGCAAGACTTTCAGGTTGGGCACTGTGCCTTGCAGATAGACTTGATACCTCACCTCTTTTTGGTGTTAGAAATCAACCACTATGGGTTTTGCCATCCCTACTTCACCTAAATTACTGAAGGGTATGGGGTGTGGGAGCGTTGCCCTTAGTTATTATTATCTCTTCCCAGCTTTTTGACAGACAGGCCTAAGTCCAGGGGTGCATTCATTTCATACATCATTCTTTGCTGTATTCAGATTATACCACTATCTGCTTTAGTTTAAAAATAATAATAATAATTGTTCCATTTGTTCCCAGTGGCACAATGGGTCAGTGTATCTGGCTGTTAACCAGAAGGTTGGTGGTTCAAGCCCACCCAGAGGTGGCTGTGGGCATTGCAGGGGGTTGGACTAGATTACCCTGAAGTCCCTTCCAAGTTCACAGTTTTAGGATTTAATGATGCCATGTTTCTGATAAGAATAATTTGCATCAGTTCAGGAGTGCATTCGTTAAAATTCATGTCTGATGCTATAGCTAAAGACTTTTTAAAAAGTGATTGACAGTCAACTCAAAAGTTTCTACCATAACTAAGTATCGGATAGCTTGTAGTTATGCTACGGTGATTCACGCTGTTTGTTTGCTGTCACTCTTAAAGTTGTCATGTGTTTAGAATACTATAACACTGTGAGCCATCTTCAGGGTACTTCCCACTCTCTTCTGTGGAAAATGCTGACTCAACAAGTCTACAGTTCAGCTGCGAATTTGGAGCCATAGAAGAATAACACGGATAAGACAAGTCATGTGGTACAACAAGGCTACATGAATCATACAGTCACACCATTTACCCATAAAAATTGGACTCAGAAAAAATTGGACACCAGCTCTTCCCTTTCCAATGTCCAAAGGTGTAATAGGGGGACAAACAATGATGACGTTAACAACCCACAAACCCGAACCTCGGTTGAAGTGAGGTCCTGTCGAATTTTGCAGATGAACCAGTTAATGTTAGAGATCCACCAATATCAGCATAGGTGGATGAACCGCAGGCAAATCATCATGTCCTTGTCTCAACTCCTGAATTGCCATCATCGAAATATAGATCTAGAAAATCACCACTTCCTGCCGACGATGGGAAATATTACACGTCTATTTATGACTTTCAGAACATCAGCCCTCCCATCTCGTCTTATGGAAATCAAGGATACTCTATGGTGGTTTCATTTTCTCCGCCCAGTGAGGGTATTCAAGGATGATACAAGGAAGCAACTGATCCCCAGCAAAGAGTCAAAGCAAATGTGGACAAGGGAAGTTAAGTCCAATACCAAAAATATTAACTCCCCAATGGAAGAAAAGAATCCCGTTAGTCTAGAACTACGAGATTTGAAGGAGAGACTATTGAATATAAGGACTGAGGTTTTAGCTCAAAATATAAGAACTGTAGCACCTGGGGCTCATTATTTAATGACATCCAACTCCTCACCCCATAATAAGACAACAGGGCAATTCCACGCTTCCCCTTCAAGTATTACTGGAGATGAGGAAATTGGCCCCTCCAATATCCGCACGACAATAACACCAAAAGAACTTCTTGCCATGGACAGCCTGGAGAAATCCAGCATTCAACCTGGACCTTTAACAACTTGTGAGAAGGATCGACCTTCTCCATTACACTTTTGGCGAGACAGAATAGACAGGCCTTCTGAACCCGAAGTTGGCTCTCTGTTGGCTAGCGATCCTCATTTTACAGCCCATGCTGCATTAATATTCCCACAATCACAGACAGATCCAACAGCACCTCACCCTCTTCAGGAGGGAGAGAGGGACTGACAACCAGAGAATCACGGGGTGAACGTCTGCCCCAGCCGGGGTGTGGCGGATTGGGGTTTATCTTTTAGACATATCTCCCATATTGAATACTCACCCCTCCATTGGCCCAAAGATGATTTATTAGCGAGGTGTTGTTACCCCCCTATTGGGGAGGCTAACATGAAGCTTGGGATCTCCACTATTGAAGGGCTAGGGAGGTATGGCGGTGGGGCTAGATATCACTACGGGCGAAGGGCTTTGAGATGCAATAATGCTCGAACCCCTTCCAATCTACGCCCCATCCCGAAGGACGAGGGTAGGGTGAGCAGGGATTATCCACCTCCGTCATTGGTGCTGTGCAATGCCAGGTCCATTGGCAATAAAACCGCCACCATGCGTGACTTCTTTGTCTCGCTGGGGGTTGACCTGGCTTGCGTGACGGAGACCTGGGTGCGGGAAGGTGAAGTAGTCTCCCTACGTGAGATAGCACCCTTAGGTTTTTCCGTCCTCCACCAATCACGGACTGTGGGTCGGGGGGGAGGAGTAGCATTGTTAATCCGGGAGGGTTGCTCTTTCAGAGCTCTGCCAGTACCGGCGATCTCCGGTATTGAATGTGTTGGTCTTGTGTGGGGTTCCAAGGAGAACTTGGCTGTCTGGCTGGTGTACCGACCACCCAGCGCACCAGCAGCCACCCTGTCAGACCTGTTGGAGGTGGTGGCAGGCTGGGCCTTGGAGTTCCCAAATCTACTGGTCTTGGGAGACTTCAACGTCCATGCCGATGACACTCCCTCTTCACAGGCTCTGGACCTAGTGACTTCCATGGCGACACTAGGGCTCTCCCAGTTTGTTTTGGGCCCCACACATCAAGCAGGCCACACACTGGATTTGATCTTTGGTGCTGGAATAGATGTGATCATGCTCCCCTCTGTGGAAGTGCCATGGTCTGATCACTACGCTCTGAGAGCCAAGATTGACTTTCCGCTCCTCCCCTGCTCGGGTGGCGAGCCTATTTTGGCTCGCCCGCGAAGGCTGATGGATCCAGATAGATTCCGTCAGGCTTTGCGGGACCCTGCCCCCCCTGGCGACTCATTAGATGACCTTGTCGAAGATTGGAATAACCGACTCTTGACGGCCATTGATGAGATCGCACCTAAGCGCCCTCTGCGACCCCGCCGAAACCGGACCCCTTGGTTTACTGAGGAGCTCCGGAAAATGAAGCGGGAGCTCAGACGGCTAGAGCGAGTATGGCGGCGTGCTCGCGACGGAGCCTCAAGAACATCTTATAGGATGTTTATGAAAACCTATGAGATGGCAATGAAGGCGGCAAAGAAGTCTTACTTCTCAGCTTCCATTGCATCTGCTAGCTCTCGCCCAGCACAACTCTTTAGAATAATTAGGTCTTTAACAACCCTAGAGGGACAACCAAATTTAAATACAAATTCGACTCATAGCTGTGAGGCATTTGCGAGCTTTTTTGCAGAGAAAGTCTTGCTGCTCCGCCGTGACCTCCCTGCCAATTTGGATACAATAATGGAACTGGAGGCCCCTCGACTGTCCTCGGGTCCAGTATTGGACCACTTTGATCGGATACTCCCTGCCGATGTAGACAGATTCCTCCAAGCTGGAAGGCCCACCACTTGCCCCCTTGACCCGTGCCCATCTTGGCTGATTAGAGCGTGTCCAGACGAGGTACGGGCCCCTCTGGGTGAGATCATAAATTTGTCCCTTGGCACGGGGACTTTCCCACAGGAATTGAAGGAGGCAGTGGTGCGTCCGCTCTTAAAGAAAACATCCTTAGATCCTTTAGATCTATCCAATTACCGCCCAGTTTCGAATCTTCCGTACCTGGGTAAGGTAATTGAGAGAGCGGTTGCTGAACAGCTTAGCGGATTTCTGGATGAAACATTGGCTCTGGATCCGTTTCAGTCCGGCTTCCGCCCTGGTTATGGGACCGAGACAGCTTTGGTGGCGCTAACAGATGATCTTCGTAGACAACTGGATCGAGGCGGTTCGGGCTTGCTGATTCTTTTAGATTTGTCAGCAGCCTTCGATATGGTCGACCACGATCTTTTAGACCACCGCCTTGCCGACGTGGGGATTCAGGGCACAGTCCGACAATGGCTGCGCTCCTTTATCTCAGGTCGGGGACAGAGAGTGGTGCTAGGGAGGGAATTGTCGCCGCGACACTCCTTGGTGTGTGGAGTTCCGCAGGGCACAATCCTTTCCCCGATGCTTTTTAATATCTTTATGCGCCCTCTTGCCCAGATTGTCCGGAGTTTCGGGCTGGGCTGTCATCAATATGCTGATGACACCCAGCTTTTTCTGTTGATGGACGGCCGCCCTGACTCGGTCCCAGACACACTGGCCAGGTGCTTGGAGGCTGTGGCTGCATGGATGCGTGGGAGCCGGTTGAAGTTAAACCCTTCGAAGACAGAGGTCCTCTGGCTGGGTCGGGACGACATGGGGTTGGGAGGCCAACTCCCATCTCTTGCGGGGGCCCAACTAGTGCCAGCGCCTTCCGTCAAGAGTTTGGGTGTAACCTTTGATGCCTCTCTTTCTATGGAGGCACAGGTTGCAATCACAGCAAAGGTGGCATTTTTCCATCTCCGCCGTATTAAGCAGTTGGCCCCCTACCTCTCTCGCCCTGATCTGGCCACAGTGATCCATGCGACGGTCACCTCCAGACTTGACTATTGTAACTCGCTCTACGCGGGGCTGCCCCTAAAGCTGACCCAGAAACTCCAGCGGGTGCAGAATGCCGCGGCGAGGCTCCTTACCGGGTCTTTGCCGCGGGACCACATTCATCCAGTGCTTTACCAGCTGCACTGGCTCCCGGTGGAGTACAGGATCAGGTTTAAGGTGCTGGTTTTGACCTTTAAAGCCCTATGCGGTTTGGGACCCTCGTATTTAAGGGACCGCCTCTCCTGGTATGTCCCATGTAGGACCTTAAGGTCCTCAAGTGATAATCTTTTGGAGGTCCCGAGCAACAAAGACGTTAGGTTGGCCTCAACTAGGGCCAGGGCCTTCTCAATATTGGCCCCGACTTGGTGGAACAGCCTATCACGGGAGACCAGGGCCCTGCGGGATTTGGCATCTTTCCGCAGGGCCTGCAAGACGGAGCTGTTCCACCTGGCCTTTGGGTTGGTTTCTGTTTAATATTTATGCTTCATCTTTTATTGGTGGGTTATTTTGAAATTGAGACCTGCAGTTTTAATTGAATTTTAAATTTGTATTTTAATCTGTTATTTTAAATTGATCGTTTTTATGTTTTTTGTTGTGATTTTAATTGATGTTAGCCGCCCTGAGCCCGGTTCTCTGGCTGGGAAGGGCGGGGTATAAATAAAATTATTATTATTATTATTATTATTATAAACTCATTACATGAAAATGTGCATGTTCTGAACTACATGCAATATGATATTGCAATGGGGAAGCTATATTGGCCATTAATTAAGAAAGGAAGGCAACCTTCGCCCTAAGTGAGATTGTGGTCCACCAGGGTAATGTGACTTTAAGCCTTTCTCACTAAGCAAGCCGGTCTTTTTGCATATTCTAATCTACAATGCATGTACACCAAAGACTATCACCTTTCTCAGTCAGGAAAGCACTTGCAATTGAGATTGAGCCCTTTAAGCTATCTGTTTCTAGGAAGAGGGTTATGTGAGTGTTGTTGTGAGTAAATCATCAGGTTAACTTGTCTGCATTTGAAGCATGATGCTGGCTCACAGCCCTGACAACACAATTGTATCTGTCCTCTGATACTTCCAGAGGCTATACCAGATCTGAGGATTTGTCCATTTTGCTCAGCATTGTATACTCTGAAGTAACAACTCCCTGGAGACATGATGATGATGATGATGATGATGATGATGATTCATTTCAATTCTATACCACTTTATATTTTAAAGGGAAAAAACCTCAAAGTGGTTTACAACACATTAAAATATCAAATAAAACAATCTGGAATAAAACATTACATTTCAAAATGAAACATTACTAAAGGAAGTCACACATAAAATGCACATTTAAAACATCACAATTAGCAAAAGAACAAAATATTATCATAAGCATAGGACATACAGGTATATGCCGTTGTTGTTGCTAATCCTGCCAGTGGTGGTTGATGGGCAGCGGCTGCGAAAGCTCAAGCTCAGTGAACTGGGTCTGCTCTCAAAGACAGCCAAGATGGTCTCTGACCTCTTTTAGAGCTGCAGTCAGTCATGGTCCCGCCCTCAGAGGCTAGGTGGGAAAAGGCTTGCGAGGCAGAGAGCAGGTCTACCTGGACTCAAGCATGAAGAACTCATTTTTTGTCACTTCCTACTTAAGCTTTGTGTAGCTGGAGATGCCAGGAACTGAATTTGGGACCATTTACATCCTTAGCAAATGGGGAGGGATGTGGGTGGTGCTGTGGTCTAAACCACTGAGGCTCTTGGGCTTGCAGACCAGAAGGTCGGTGGTTTGAATCTCCACAACGGGGTGAGCTCCCGTTCCTGTGTCCCAGCTCCTGACAACATAGCAGTTCGAAAGCACACCAGTGCAAGTAGATAAATATGTACCACTATGGCAGGAAGGTAAACAGCATTTCTGTGTGCTCTGGTTTCTGTCACGATGTCCTGTTGCGCCAGAAGTGGTTTGGTCATGTTGACCACGTGACCCGGAAAGCTCTCTGTGGACAAACGCCGGCTCCCTCGGCCTGAAAGCAAGATGAGCGCTGCCACCCCATAGCTGCCTTTGACTGTACTTAACCGTCCAGGGGTCCTTTGCCTATCCAAAGCATATGTTCTGTCAGTGGTTGCATATGCTGGATTGGCCTGAGGCTGCCCTTCAGGTTGCAGAATTGCCTTTTTATAATTCCCTAGCATTCTTTATTGGAATGGGTACAATTTTCTGCACAATGTGTGTCCGCTCTCCTTGTATCCAGGTCAAAGGCAGATCAGATGTACACAGACATATGTACCATACCAAAAGGCCAGGGTTGGTGTGCATCTCAGGTGTCTGAGATACGTATTGAACCAGACACATTACACATCTATACCCTCCATGAACAAAAGTTACAGCGATGGATAATATTTGCTGGACAGTAGAGGGAGAAGAAAAGGTTCTGTATATAATTTTTAATTTGCATTATTTGGATTGGGGGTATTGGGTGTGGCACAAGGTGAGCGATTTGGAAAGGGGGCACATTTAGTGGGCAGGGGCTCTTCCCCCCACCCTAGCCCAATTACCTCCTGAAATATATTTGGAGTTGTTAGGCCTGAAGATGTTGGGCAGGGAGGAGAGGCTGAATGCCTGCCAGCTGTTTTCATTGTCACAATGCTTTGTAGAGAGAAGGACACCCCCCCCTTTTTGCTAAAGCTGCACACTCTGTAGAGGTTCTTCTTTATCATTATCTCAGCACACCATTAACCATGCACTCCGAGTGCATTCTGTGATATTTAAGGGGGTGAGATTTCTATACACAGCTTGTTAGGAGATGCCTCCGAACATGAGCCCGCAACATCTTATCACCTCTGTCAGAGAAGAAATCATATAGACAGCTGGTCTGGTATTGCACATTTGCTGCACAAACCTGAAATGACATCTCTCTCGGCTGATCTTTTATATAGCACAGAGCTGCATAATGAGAGAGCTAAAACAGGCACACACTTCTTTCAGCAGACTATCTTACGCAAATTTGGTGGAGGAACAATAGAGACCACCCTAAAAGGCCTTCTTGGGTTTATCAAAAAGCCTAAGGGCGAAACAACAGGTGATGTTAATTATGTGGTTTGCCTTTGAGTGCCTTATTTTTCATTCAAGACCAAACTATAAATTATGCTGCATGCATATGTTGTTGTTGTTGTTGTTGTTACAGTTACAGTTACAGGTATGGGGAGGCCCAGTTTTTGTCTGCAGCATGGAGTTACGCACACACCAATCAGCTGATTGTTGGCACATCTATAGCTCTGTGAACTGGGCTGAGCAAGCTGCAATGATCAGCTGATTGCCGGGGCTTGGGTGCTTTGGGTCTGGATTTACACAAGCCCTGACTATAAACTAATCATCAGAGCTTGCAGAGCTCCATACACAGGACTTTGCAAGCCCCAGCAAATAATGATTGTCAGTATAGTACTTGCAAAGTGTTGGGCACAGGACTTTGCAGGTGCCCCAATCAGCTAAGTGCTGGTGCCGGCAAACCCACTTTGGCCCAGTCACATTTTTACCTCCTCTCCTGTGGTTCCTCACCTAGTTCTACTTTGGCTAGCTTCAAGCACCATGGCCAACTCTTTTTGTTTTGCCTTTAATATACGATATTGTCATTCTTAATTGAAATGCAGTGTGTGTATGTTGCCATGCAGTAATGTCAACTTTTTTCTCTTTTATTATATGCATATGACATTAAATAAGAAGTAATGTTAACAGTGTTGGCCTTTAAGAAAGATTCCAAAATCAATATTAGAGTAATCCCTTTATTAGACCAACCAAAATATCCCCAGTGTGCAAACCTTTGAGTACTCCAGAACTCTTCATTAGGCTAGATGGTAAACAGAACAAAGGCAGAGGGAGAGAAAACAATTTTGGACTGATGTCGAAGCCATGCAGTCTGCATCTGTTCAGTCTTAAGATGGAATTGGGAAGGAGAAACAAGCATTCAAATAAGGCCCTTTGGGGTACTCAGGTTGAACTATGGCATGCTGGGAATAACAATGGCTGCATCTATGTGTCTGAAAAGATATGAAGTGGCTGTTAGCTTCAAATCTATTTCAAGAGGAAAAATATATGACCCCAAGTTTAAATGCACAAAACAGCCGGGACCCTTCTTACCTTTTTAAAAAACACCTTAACATGATGGCTGTGATTGTTTTTAAACTGAAATCGTGAAACTGAATGTATGTGGAATCTGTGAAACAGGTTGTTGGTGTATATGTGGGCTGCTGGTTTTTAACACCACAGCCTTCATAGAGGCTGCTCCAGTCATACTAGGTCTATATTTCAGCACCCAAAACCCACAACAATTATTATGAAGAGGTGTAGACCTCTTTTGCAGTGACAAGCGATGTTTTATCACCTGAGTTTCTTGGGGCTTGAGGGACGATGTGTGTGTGTGTGGGGGGTGTCGATCCAGTCACATGTGTGCTGTTTTTTCTAATTCCTCTAATGAGTAGCTTGTTTTCAATCTGTTTTCATAACTTAATTTTACACCAGTGTTTTCCTGCAATGATTAAATTTCTATTTCAAATATTTAAGGAAAGGAGAAGACCCACAGGTCTAGCACTGCAGGTTGGAAGCTGTCAGGGGAGCAAGCTGATCACTGAGATAATCTGGGGAGCATTATTAATGTGCCCTCATGGACCAGGAACACAACTCATGTCACATGGAGTTGTTCCTTCAGTGTAATAGGCCTGTTGTTGTTCTTTAGTCATGACCGACTCTTCATGATCCCATGGACCAGAGCACGTAACGGCAGGCACACCTGTCTTCCACTGCCTCCTGCAGTTTGGTCAGACTCATGTTGGTAGCTTCGAGAACACTGTCCAACCATCTTGTCTTCTGTCGTCCCCTTCTCCTTGTGCCCTCCATCTTTCCCAACATCAGGGTCTTTTCTAGGGAGTCTTCTCTTCTCATGAGGTGGCCAGAGTATTGGAGCCTCAGCTTCTGGATCCGTCCTTCCAGTGAGCACTCAGGGCTGATTTCCTTCAGAATGGATAGGTTTGATCCTTCAGTGTAATAGCCTAATTCTATGGAAAGTCCATTAGAAATGGGCACCTGCTAAGTTAAAACATAGCCCTTTGTGCCGTGAATGTTTCTATTTTATGATATTTTAAACTATTTTTGTGTGTTTGCATATTGTATGCTTTATTTCCTCCCCTACCCCCAGCTCCCAGTAAGTTGCTTTTAGACATGGTGAAAAGCAAGGTGTAGATTCCTTAAATAAAAATAAATAAATGGCAAAGAATGGTCAATAAAGATCTAACCTTCACGTAAGCTTGGTGCAAGCAAATCAGGATTATTGAACGAGTCGTCTGGATTGAACACTAAATACATTAAGTAAATAAATGATTAAAGGTGCAGAAGTCCTGCCCTCTTATTCACCTGACCATCTTATAATACCACAATAACTGAAATCTATTTCCAGAAATATGTCTGAAGAGAAACAAAGCTGGAAGCATTATACATACATACATACATACATACATACATACCGGTACATACATACATTATATGTGTGTATATAACATCTCTTCAGAACTTCAGACCCTTGTCCTTAGTGGTTTTGTCCGCTACATGGCTTTCTGGGTTTTTCCTTAGCTTATTTCGTTTATGTGGACTTCGGTTTTAAACATCTGTTTTCTAAAACAAGTTTCCCAACCAGCGTTCTTTGATGTCAACATTTTCCCTGCTTCTAACCTTTAAAATACCACAGCGAGAGAACTTGTGAGAGAGGAAAAAACACCAAACAGGTGCAGGCCTCACCTCACCACCCTCAGAAATTCTCCCACTTGCTCTGCCTCTCTCGTTTCGGCAGGGCATTCCCCCCACCACCCCAATTTCCCACCACAATGGCTTCTGTGTCAAATTTCTGTCACTATATCAGAAACATCAAATTCAAAAATGAAACTACCAGTAAATGAACGTTTGAGAGCTGCCGCTTGGAAATAAACTTCCTCCCCCCCCCTTTTTTTTGAAGGCAGAAGCAGAGCTCATCAGAAGGGAGGGGCTCATGAGAGCCAGTTGCAAAGGGGGCCTCACATTTAGACACTTGTCGATTTGGGGAAATTCAGTAAGTTTCGCAATTCGTTCTTTGATCAAAAATGTGACCCACATTCTCAGCTTACAGCTGCAGATTTAAATACTTTTGTTGTTATTAACTGATAATGCATTTGGTCATGTTGAAGAGTTTAAAACGTTCATAAACATGAATAGAAATGATGGTGCAAGGTACACACTATGAGTAATGTGCTCTCTCAGGTCAGCTGATTCTGGGTGGTATCGGACTAACACATCCCATCAGCGCAAGGATTTCCACTTGCGCAGTGGGACTCCCCCCCTCCTCTCCCTGCGAGCCCCCCGTGTTCTCCCCTAATCTGCTGTGGAGGGTTGGCGGAACCCGCAGTACAGATTTAGCGGGTGCATGGGCGAGCTGTGGAGATTCCCATTGCACAAGTGAAAATCCTTGCTCTGACAGGACACATCACTCAGCTCTGCTTTGGGTACAACCCTATAGATACAAACCAATTGCTCTTGGGGGGAACCTTTTTTGCTTTCATGTGTCATCATTTATTTTTATTCAGAGGGTCCTCCAAACCTGGTAGTGTCCTGGGCCTTTCAGGTTGTCTGTCCGGGCCTGGGCAGAAACTTACATTCACACCCACTTAGCAAGATCTATAAGGGTTATATTTATGTTTGAATTTAGCCCATCAGGGCTGGACTTTGGGATAAATGTCCAGGTCCCCACTCAATAGAATGTGCAAGATGACCCCCAAGTGCAGCAGGATTATACATTGTCTTCTAAAAAAGTGCCAGTGTAAGTCCATTAAATCCAGAGTCTAAAACTATCTAATTCCATGAGTGATGCAATGCTAAACATTGATCTGGAGCCCAAGGTGAGGCAGTGAGGTGGCCAGGTTTCCAGGTGCTATTTCCCCAAAGCAAGCTGTGAAAATTTCCAAAGGTACCAAACTGAGAATGGAGAACAGAATTGCCAATGGGATGTTCAGTAAAATGCTAAGTGTAAATTGATGCACTTTAGGCCCCCAAATCCCATCTTTGCATAGATGTAGGGGCGTCTAACTGATGGTGACTAGCCAAGAAAGTGATTATGGGTGGATCACTTAATGGAGATATTAAGGCAGCTGTCATGACACACAAATTCCATGTAAGGGATAATTAGGAAAGTAAATCTGCCAGTACTATAATGCCATTATAGCCTGGCCATGTGTGAAGCACTTTATGCCCTCCCATCAGATGTCCAAGAAATAAACAACTATCTGACTTTTAGAAGACATCTGAAGGCAGCCCTGTATAGGGAAGTTTTTAATATTTGATTGTGTTTCTAATATTCTGTTGGAAACTGCCAACAGGGCTAGGGCAACCCAGTCAAGTGGGCAGTATATTGTTTTTGTTGTTGTTAGTAGTAGTAGTAGGCAGGGCCGTCTCAAAGGGATCGTGCGCCCTGGCGCGACGATCCCTCGGCGCCCCCGGTGGGCCGCCTCTCCGCCCACCTCCCTCCCGCGCTGGCCGCCCCTCGGGAGGGGGGGTGGGCGAGCGGGGGATGGGGGCGTGGCGCTGCAAGCCGGCCACCCTCCGGAGCCCCAGCTGGAGCGCTGGGAAGGGCGCGCAAAGCCCCGCGCCGCTCCAGCGCCACGTCCCTCATCCCCCGAGGGGCGGCCAGCGCGGGAGGGAGGCGGGCGAGCGGGGGATGAGGGGCGTGGCGCTGGAGCGGCGCGGAGCTTTGCGCGCCCTTCCCAGCACTCCAGCTGGGGCTCCGGAGGGTGGCCGGCTTGCAGCGCCACGCCCCTTATCCTCCACTCGCCCACCTCCCTCCCGCGCTGGCCGCCCCTCGGGGGATGATGGACGTGGCGCTGGAGCAGCGCGGGGCTTTGCGCGCCCTTCCCAGCGCTCCAGCTGGGGCTCCGGAGGGTGGCTGGCTTGCAGTGCCAGGCCCCTCAGGGCGGGGGCAGGTTGGGGAGGGGGCGCCCGGTATGCCGGCGGGCTCGCGGGGGCGCCCCTGGGGGGCCTGGCGCCCTGGTTCACCGCGCCACCTGCCCCTATGAATGAGACGGCTCTGGTAGTAGGAGTAGTAACCAGAGCTGAGATTTTTGTCCCAGGTGAAGCCTCCAGAGGGGCACCATTGAAGTTCCCAGCCTGTGTGTGTGTGTGCAAATGCGTGTGCGGGGATGGTGCCAAACTGGGTCTTTGACCCAGGAAAATAAAGCCTAGTTGAATAATAATAATAATAATAATAATAATAATAATAATGCAGTTCTAATAGCAACATCTCTGTCTGGGAAGGTGCAGAAAAGAGCAACCCACAGGACTGTACTGTTGGAACTCTTTCCGTGTGAGGAAATGCTAAAGTGTTTAAGGTTTGATTAGAAAAGAGGACAAGGGGGGCAAGGGGGGAAGTGGACAGAGGGATTTCCCCTCCTGTTCCCTCCAACACTGAAACTCAGAGAGGCCCAGTGAAACAGATTAGAAGTTGATTTAGGATGCGAATGAGGATTTGTCACCATGAGATATGGTGAAGGTCACTTGCTTAACTGTCTTTAAAATGAGATCAGACATGGAAGTATCTAATTATCATTTTTTAATGCTTTAGACAAATTCATGAAGGATAAGGCTGTCAGTGTGGATTAGATACATTCATGGAGGGATCAGGCTGTCAGCTTGTCATGATGGCTATATCAGTTCCAGTATCAGAGGTTCCCATTCAGTCATAGCAGCCAACTCCTAGTGATCAAGGGACCTTCGCACCCCCCAATAAAATATTGGGGGGGCACCCAAAGTTGATAGGCATTACCATTCAAACGGTGCGCATGCACCGCGTCATGTGATCAATTATGTGGGGCAGAACTTACCTGCCCCCTCAGATTTTATTCAAGTTGGTACCATTTCATTCAGTTCATGCCCTGTTTGCAGGCTTCCCATAGGCATCTGGTTAGCCACTGTAAGAACAGGATGCTGGAACTGAAAAACCTTTGGACTGATCCAGCAAGGCTTTTTATGCTCTTTGGAGAACTGGCTGCTTGAGCAAGGTTTTGCTGGAACAGGGAGCTTTATACCAGTCTTCCCCAACCTGGTGACCTCCAGATGTTTTGGCTGTGCCAGCTGGAGCTGATAGGAGTTCTAGCCCAAAACAATTAATGGGCATCAGGTTGAGGAAGGCTGCCATCTACTCTTTGCTGCCCGGGGGGATCTGGTGACCAACCTGGAAAGCGGAAGCAGTCAGGGTACATCAATGGGAAGCTGTCCCCTGCAGTTCAGAGGGTCACCACATGGGGCAGTCATCCACAAATCTAAGCAGATGACGCTCAGGAGTCTGTTTGACTAACTGGAAGAGACAAGTTACTCAGAATGAGACGCTTCCTAATGTACTTCTGTTGGCACGTTGTGGTAATCTGAGTAGTCTCAGATTAGAACTACAATTTAGAGGGCACTGTGACTGGTACATGTGCAGAAAAGGGCAACCAAGATGATAAAGCACCTGGAACCATAGCTGTCAAGTTTCGGATTTGAAAATAAGGGATCAGCAGTCTCACCTATCCCGGGGACAGTCACATGTCATTGGTGGGCGGAGCCAGAAGCAAAAGTGGGCGGAGCAGCAATGTAAACTCCAAGTGGGCTCGGGCTCGGAGCGGAGCAAAGAGGAGGGCAGCCAGCAAAGAGGAGGGCAGCCATGTGCTCCGCACAATGGAGCCCCATCGTCTTCTTGTCTGATCCCATCAAAACAGGATAGGAAGCAGCAGCTGCTCAAAGGCAGCCAGGCTCTGCCCGCCAGCTAACCCTATTGGCCGGCTGAGGGGCTCGGCGGCAATGGATAGGGGCTGATGCAGGGGGAGGAATACACCACACTGTAAGCACGGGAAACGGCTCCCACTTGCTTTGAGGGTTGAGGCTTTTCTCTCCAAGTAGGCGAGGTCTTCCCACCCAGTCCCTGGCCAGCAGGGGAGGAGCTGCTTCCATTAAAAACAGGAAATTTAAGGGAAATAAAAAATAAGGGAGAGCAGCGGGAAACTGCTTAAAATAAGGGAGAATCCCGGGGAAAACGGGATACTTGACAGCACTGCCTGGAACCTTGCGAAAAATGGTTGAGAGAGTTGGGTAGAAGACTGAGGGGTGATATGATCAGGGCCGGCCCACCTATGAGGCAAGGTGAGACGACCGCCTCAGGTGGCAGGATCCACAGGGGCTGCAGATCTGGTCTCCAGGAATTGCATCGCCTGCCACTGCTACGAATGCTGCAGTGGCAGCAATGGCTGTGGTGAACTCCTTAGAGGCTAGAGCTGCCACCTGCCCAATGCTGTCTCTACAAAGGCCTCTTGGTGAATAGGAGGTGCTGCTGGTCTCCTCTCACTCCTAGGGAGGAAATGGTGGGGTCTGCGCTCTGGGGTCTGCAACTGCCTGGCGTAATTCAGAGTGGGCTCCTCCCTCCCCTGGAATGGTATTTGATTCCCACCTCAACCATCGAGTAAGATTGATTAAAATATCCCCCTTGTTCCTGATGTAGATCTTCACTCACCCCTCCTTCCCTGGCAGGAGAGGACGTCATTTTGCTTCAGGTGTCAAAATGTATTGGGCCAACCCTGGATATGATAGCCATCTTCAAGTATCTAAAGGATTGTCACGTGGAAGATGGAGCAAGCTTGTATTCTGCTGCTCCAGAGGGTAAGGCCTGAACCAATGGATTCAGTTTACAAGATGGAAAATTTCAAATAAATGTTAGGAAGAACTTTCTGTTGATAAGAGCTTGGAAGGTGATGGACTCTCCTTCACTGGAAATTTCTAAACAGAGGTTGGATGGCCATCTGTTAGGGATTCTTTAGCTGTGATTCATGCATTGCAGAGGGTTGAACTAGATGGCCCTTGGGGTACCTTTCAATTCTATGGTTACATGATTCTCTTTTTAAAGTGTATTTTAAATGAATTTATTGAGGGGAAATGAATGGGTACAAAAGGGAATAAATGCATTTGGATTTTTCAGGTGTTGATGGTGTGGAACTTGAGTGTAAGGAATATAGGAGAATCTGAAAAGGGGCAAATGAAACTGATAGCCTATTTAATATGTAACAATGCAGCACTCAGCCCACACAATGCTAAGTATAGCACGAGGTGTTAATAATTGTTCACTAGTGTGTTCCGACTTTTAGGATCTGCAAGACTCATGTATAAAAATGCAGCTGTTTTGGTGAGCAAAGAACACCATGCTACTGATAGGGAATTCAGCTGGGAGAAAATTCTTTTAAATACAGTAGCATTTCTCAGTATGATGATCATAGAATCATAGAACCGTTGAGTTGGACCCAAGGGTCCATCTGTCCCAACCCTCTGCAATGCGGGAATCTCAGCTAAAGCATCTATGACAGACGCTGATGATATAACAATCAATAAGCAATATCTATGTATTAAAGTTCATTTTCCTATTCTAAAAATGCTCATGTGACAGCTGCCTTTTGACATATACAATCCTTCCACAAACAATAGCCAATAAAATAATAATAGGTACTGAAATGCTGGTATGTGTGAAATTATGTGTTGGGGTGAGGGAGGGAGAGCAAATATTTATTTTGCATGAATTCTGACCTAATCTAGTTTGGTTTTTATCTGATCTCATCTCCTAGTCAGCCAAGCTGGTGGGATGTCATTAAGCTATCTGAAGATATATTGTTTACTTAAAGGATTGGGCCCATCCTACCTAGATAGAACAGATAGTGACTTCTCTGTCGGTGGAATTAAACATTCAGATAATCTAGTTACAGGTAGCTAGCCGTGTTGGTCTGCCATAGTCAAAACAAAATAAAAAATAAAAAAATTCCTTCCAGTAGCACCTTAGAGACCAACTAACTTTGTTCTTGGTATGAGCTTTCATGTGCATGCACACTTCTTCAGATACACTGAAACAGAAGTCACCAGACTTCTGTTATAGTGAGAGAGTGGGGAGGGGTATTACTCAGAAGGGTGGTGGGAATGGGTGATTGGCTGAATACCAGATTCAGATAATCTGGTATTGTTAAGAGAACTTGCTTGAACCTCCTAACCCAAGACATTTTGCTGCCTGGTGCAGAACTGTAAATGTGATTGTTAGCCAAGGTATGGCTAGCCAAGGTATTTTGATACCTGAGGCACAAAATCCCACAAGCATATCTCCTTCGGAGTAAAAAATATATTAAGAATAAATTACAAGTCCATTCCAGTCAATCAATCAAATATTTGTTATGGCCAACCAACCATTGAAAAAAGTACAAACTGTAAAAAAAAAAGTATCCAATGTCAACCTCAGAAGAACAATAGTGATAATTTAAGAGCTAACAGTCATGGCAGGTCAATGAGATATCACAGCATTCAGATTTATTGCCTCCTGTTCAATAATGGATTTATTAACACCTCAAGGAAGATAGATACTCAGAAGGGTTTCTAAGGATCAACCAGGAAACTGCCTCAGCAATCCCTCACCCAATGATAAAAAACATACCAACAAACCTGCTCTTTTGTACTTAGGTATTGTTAGAAGATATAGATTTAGGTATAGCCAACAAGTAAGGGCCGCTGAACGTGATGAACATGGCCTATTTGCTGATTCATGCAGCTCTTTCACATCTATATCTGTTATTAGCTGTTTAAAAATGCAGCGGTTCAAAGGACAGCCAATAAGAAAGGGACAAACCAACCATACACAGCTTTTCCAGCATAGCTCTTTCATGACACCCCAAATCAGCTGCCTTAGAGTTCCACCTCTCTCTGCCTAAGAGTAGGGCTGGCTCTGTAATAAAGCAGTTGCTATTACTGTGAGTGATGGCAGGTATTTTGTTTTCAGCCTGCCTTTAGATATACTGTACTGTTCAAAAACTCTTTATTCAGCCACGGGGGGAGGAAGGGGGGGTGCAGTGGGGGCGTGTCGCCCCGAGTGTCACCACTGAGGGGGTGGCAAAATGGTGTGCCGCACTCATCATGGGGCCTGCAGCACATCGAAGCCACGTGTCTCTCCTGGGAGTGATGCGGTGGCTTAGGCGCCTGCAGGCTCCGCACTGCCCCAAATGGTCCACCCGCCACCACCCACTCAGCTGTAGGGCGGCTGAGTGGGAGGAGGCAGACAGAGTTCTCAGAGGCCCCACGGAGCTTCCTTCCCTGGCTGGCGGTGGGGGTAGGGCACACACGCCACCCCAGGTGCCCGATCGGCTTGCTCCGCCTCTGTATTTAGCCTCTGACTTCAGTCCTGTGAAAACAATATAAGCATTAAGTGCTTGCTTCTGCTGTGTGACACCCCACCTCCCGAGTCCAAGGTGGTGATGAATCAGAGTCCAAACCGAATCTTTTGTTCAGGGCATGCCCCTAGTAAAAATGTTTTAAATGAACAATATGTATTTGCCATAGGTTATATATTGGATTATGAGGGTCAAGTACGAGCTAGAATCCAAAGAATCGTGGAACTTATTCCCACCCACCCAATAGGTTTTCTTCTCATTCTTCCTGGAACAGAAGTTGCATGCATGGCAAACTGCTTTTGAAAGTGAACTGAGCTTCAAAACTGAGCTCCTCAAGTAGGGAAATGTTTCTTTTAGAGCAAGAGCATGGAATTTGGATCAGAAGTAGTGTTGTTATGTTGCTCAGGGTAGGGCGTAGGCAGGACCAAAGCCTGCTTTAGCGGGAGGGGGTGGTGGTGGAGAGGCAAGCAGCAGTTTCTCCGCTGTAGTGCAGAAGCTGCTGCTCGCCCGCCCCGCCCCCCCGCCCAAGCCTGGCCAGCGCCCCCTCCATTTTGGCGCCCTAGGCAATTGCCTAGTTCGCCTTAATGGACGTGCCGGCCCTGGGCGTAGGGTAGAGATGGGGAACCTGTAGACTTCTAGATGGTGTTGGACTACAGCTCCCATCGGCTCCAGCCAACATGGCCAATAGATCAGGGATGATGAGAATTGAATTTGGATTATGAGTAGGTTTTGAAAAGTGGGCTATTATCTTGCCTAAAATGAATTTAATATGTGCATGTTCTGCCACAGAAGTGCTATTTCTAAGAAGTATGTGAATCAACCTTTAGAAGTTCAGTGCTTTCAAGTTTTGCAGGCTGGCAGATCTACATTTTTTATGTAAGTATTCAGTGTGTGTCATTCACTTAAACAGAATGAGACATATCCACATGCTTACAGTTACTGCTTGCACACAAATGAACTGAGCATACAAATCAAATGTCTAGACACCTGGAAGCCATATTTAATTGTGAGAGAGAT
The DNA here is from genome assembly GCF_009819535.1 of Lacerta agilis. NCBI lineage: Eukaryota > Metazoa > Chordata > Lepidosauria > Squamata > Lacertidae > Lacerta > Lacerta agilis. Next base: position 15,716,414 of record NC_046323.1, read on the forward strand.
TCCATTTGGTTGCATTTTATTGTAGGTGTGTAGAACTAAATCTTTTTTTTTTAAATACACATGATTTTAGAGCACCACAAATTGTCACCTAATTCTCTGCTTCCCTACATGTACATCAAACATCTAGAGATGGATAAGCTGCTAAAAGGAAATCAAAGTAGGGTTTGGTGAAAGTCTCTCATGATACCTGACCTATGAGTGTCCAGTGATTTCACTTGCATACTTCATAGGTTCTGGAAATTGAAGTTGACACACCGGCAGTCTGTTAAAACAACAAGGAAAGCTAGTTTCCATTTTTATATATCTGTTCTCTTCATACCTGATGATGTTGATCTTTGTACTGGATCATATAATAAATGGGTAGGCAACCTAAGGCCTGGGGCCCGGATCTGGCCCAATTGCCTTCTAAATCCGGCCCGCAGATGGTCCAGGAATCAGCGTGTTTTTACATGAGTAGAATGTGTCCTTTTATTTAAAATGCATCTCTGGGTTATTTGTGGTGCCTGCCTGCTGTTTTTACATGAGTAGAGTGTGTGCTTTTATTTAAAATGCATCTCTGGGTTATTTGTGGGGCATAGGAATTCGTTCACCCCCCCCAAAAAATAATAATAGTCCGGCCCCCCCACAAGGTCTGTGGGACAGTGGACCAGCCCCCTGCTGAAAAGTTTGCTGACCCCTGATATAATCTATCCTCATTTGCTAACTGTATACGTTTGGGTTTTTTTTTTTAAAGAAGTTTCTATTAAAAATTAAAAATTATGACAACATAAGGAAATTTTTTACATACAAACAAAAGAAAACAACACAAAGCACCAAAATCAAATATAAAATAAGGTCCAGCAGGAGGCAACCAAACAATATTTTCCATGGAAGTAGGCATTTCTTTAAACTAAAGAATTCATACAGACTTGCCAAATGAAAAATATATATGAAGGAGTGAACTGTACACCTTCATACAGCATGATGTGTCTCAGCCCAGAGAATCCAGAAGTCTATGAATGATTCTGGAAAGGCTTCTTTTGTAATCACAAATTCTCACTCACTGCATTTGCTCATGCTCACAAATGTATGAAGTCAATGCCAAGGCTAGTGCTGGTGATAACTTTGGTGGTATTATTGGTCTAACTTGGGTTGGTTTCTGGGCTTGAAATATCTAGGATTTGCAATGACTTCCAACAGCCTGGTTGTCCTGTCATCTTGACAAGGAGCATATCTGGAATGATGGGGCAAGGCAGTAAGATTACATCCAAACGAGCAACTTGCTCTTACAAGGGCTGGAGGCAATGCAAGTCTTATGAGCCTCTGCCTCCAGCTGACCCCTCTTTAGCTCTGGGCCATGCTTGGCTTGAAGAACTGAAGAAGAGAAGAGAAGAGAAGAAGAGTTTGGATTTGATATCCCGCTTTATCACTACCCAAAGGAGTCTCAAAGCGGCGAACATTCTCCTTTTCCTTTCCTCCCCCACAACAAACACTCTGTGAGGTGAGTGGGGCTGAGAGACTTCAAAGAAGTGTGACTAGCCCAAGGTCACCCAGCAGCTGCATGTGGAGGAGTGGAGATGCAAACCTGGTTCACCATATTACAAGTCTACTGCTCTTAACCACTACACCACACTGGACTTAATTAGGTGTGGGAAACCATTTTCAGTCTAAATGTTGCATTTCCCTGCTGGCACAAAGATGCCATAATGGGGCCAGGAGCATTTTCATATTTCATGACATATTTCAGCCAGGCAAAAACAATGGAGGAAGATGCAAAGCAGCAAGTTCTGAGGGACCACACATTCCCCATCCCTGGAATAGAGCTAATTTGAATTTGGATGATGAGTATATTTTTGGGGGGGGTGAGTGGGCTTTTATCTTGCCTAAACTGAATTTAATATACAGTAGTTATTGACAGATTCTGTGCTGGACTGGAGTGTAGCTGGTTACAACTTCAACAAAGCAATGCTTCCCCCAAAATACAATTGGTTGGTTGGCATCTGCCTGTCACTGAAGACAGTGGAGGAGTACACCTTTGCGGGTGAAGTCAAACTGTTGGAAGGTTAGAGCACCTGATGTGGCTGAAGACACCAGACATTTGAGCAAATGAGGCATCAGAGATATCAGAGCCGTCTCATCCATTGGGGCTGGTGGCGCGGCGCGCCAGGGCGCAATGGCCTGGAGGGCGCCTCCGTCCTCCAGCCCCGCTGGCAGCGCCTGCCGGCAGCGCCCTCTGACTCCCGGCAAGGGAGCTGGCCGGCCACGCCACGCCCTCTGGCTGCCCAGCAGAGCACAGGAGCACAGCTCTGCGCGCCCTTCCAGCGCTTCCGGGACGGGAGGCGAGGGCGGCCGGCTCGCGCTCCCGCGCGCAGCCGGGTGGCGTGGCGCAGCCGGGCAGCTCGCGCTCCGCGCGCTGCGCGCAGCCCACCCGATGGAGCACAAGCTGCCCAGCTGCGCCGCCCGGCTGCGCCGCGCCATCCGGATGCGCGCGGGAGCGCGAGCCGGCCGCCCTCGCCTCCCGTCCCGGAAGCGCTGGAAGGGCGCGTAGAGCCCCGCGCCGCTCCAGCGCCACGCCCCTCATCCCCCGCTCGCCCACCCCCCTCCCAAGGGGCGGCAAGCGCGGGAGGGAGGCGGCGGAGAGGCGGCATGGCGGGGGCGCCGGAGGGATAGCCGCGCCAGGGCGGCAGATCCCCTTAAGACGGCTCTGAGAGATATACACAAGTTTAATAGCACTAGATACAGGGGGTTTAACTGGGAGGAGGAACTGAGTGGCACACTTAACTTGGCAAGCTGGTCAAGAGCCTCTGTGTGTTCAATTTCAGCTGGTATTCAGGAAGCCACCCTGACCAAACTACCGTATATATAAACCCAAATCTCTACCCACAATGTTTGCTGCAGCACATATGCTTATAGCTGGAAATTGGAAATGCACATAGAAAATGAACAGAGAGGTACAGATGGATGTGGTTTCTCTGAATTAACAGGCAAAGTGCAGTTGAGTAGGACAAATTTTAAAAGATAATTTCTCAGGTGTCTGATAAAGCTGTACTTTGTACATAAATGTCAACAATATCCAAATTGTTTCACCCAAGTCAGCCAGTATTTGACACCCCTTAAATAAGATTGGAAAACTATAGACTACGGACTATGTGCCTCTTGTAAGAACCTGTATAATGGCAAAAAGAGAGGATTTTATTGATTTGTGAAAACATTAGGTTGTGCCTTCCCAGGTATGTCAATTGCAAATAATTGTTGTGTTCCCTTTCATTATCCTTTTCCTCTATTTACTATGCTAGTGTGTTCTTCAGCCCCCCAGTTTTGTATTCACTTATTTATTACTTGGCTTTTTCCTCACTTATAAGTTTGTATCTACATTCAGACTGAAATTGAGTAAGGCAAACACATTGTTTTGAATTGACACTGCTTCTATCAGGGGTTGTTTTTTGTTTGTTTATTTATTTTAAAAAGGACCATACATTTTCATGCTCTTTGCCTGCCTGTTCCCTGGGGTTGTCAGTTGCTAAAGTAAATTTATATATATACTAGTGTACTTTGGTTTTGGTTTGGGTGCTCTTTATTCTGTCTTGCCCCTGGGCTCTTGAGTATGGAAGGGAAAAAAATGTGGTGGTGGTTCTCTCCATGTGACTTGCCAAGAGGGGTGTTAAGAAATCTCCCTGGTTGTTCCATATGTGTGAGCTGCAAAGAGGTGCTAAATTGCTGAAGGAAATTAAAATGGGGAAAGAGGGAGGAAAGAAAGTTTTTATGTGCTTCGGATTCTGGGCAGCCTTTTAAGAGCACCGTGGTTAGCTATGCCGGAAGAAAAATGCTGGCCATTCTCTGAGTGGGTGACCTCTCCAAGAGTAATGGCAAAGAAGAAATGGGAGGAGGAGATGCAGGGAGAACTTAGCCTCTGGTTATGAGTACCTGGAGTCTGATCAGGTGCTATTAAAAGGAATTTTCATACCTCTGGAAAAAAAAGAATCTTAAAGGGGAGAAATAATATTTTGGACAAGCTGTCATTTTCAATATGTTTTTACTGTCTGAATCTTGTAGTGATCATTCCGATGCACAGCTCGTTTTCCACAGTTAGATTCCACTGCTGACATGTTATGCAGCAATGCAAACAACTATGTGTATTGCCTTAGAAAGGACTCTCTTGATTTATTGGGGCTGTTTTGTTTTGTTGCCTTCCTCCTTCAGCAAAACTGCTGAGATCCTGTTCAAATGACACTCAGCTGCATTTACAAAAAATTAATGGCTGCAAAAGGTACCAATTAGAGTTTGATTTGGGCTTCTTTTGGCATTCATATGCATAGAATTTGCTCATTTGTACTAAACTGGCAATTTGTCACCCATGCATGTCTGCTTTGCTGGTATTTCTCACTTGTTAAATTCTTGAGTATGTTTATAAGGGCATCAGCCACTTCAAACTCAGTCTTAATCCACAACTGGCAAATTAACTCTATCTGAATAAAATCTAGAGACATTTGGTGAGAGGGGAGAATGTCAGTGACAATTCCAAGCACCAGGGGTAGCTCACATATCAAAGCATCCTTCTACAGCCTACTTAATGCTGACAGGATAGTTTGGGTATGGTTTGAAGTAGTGATGAAGTATTGTGCTTTCTATCTACTTGCAAGGATGTGAAAGTAAAGCTGCAACATATACCCACTTACCTGGAAGTTTCATTAAACTCAGTGGAGCTTACTTCTTAGTAGACATTGCTAGGGTTGTACTATAAACTGAAGTCTGTGGGTTGCAGTAAGGAACAGACTAATGCATTTGGTTTGTATATAAGATCAATTGTGATAACCGATCAACAAAGCTGGGGTTGTTTTTTTAATCAATACAATTAAGTTGGAGCTCATAGAAGTTGGCCACACATTATGTCACACTGAAATACTGACTAACCTTTTACATTTAAATGAGTGTGACCCAAGTCTGACAAATTTAGGTTGGATCCAACCCACTAAAATAAAAAACAAATTATTCATACGAGGGTTTTAAGACATTTTTTTTTCTAAAGCAGCTCACAAATCAAGAGTAACTGCACTCTATGGAAAAACAAAAACCTCCCTATTTTTTTCAATCCAAACAAGATTTGAAAAAGGTGGTTGTGACTGAGATCTGAGGACCTACCCAGGAGAGAAACTAGACTCCTTAAATAGGTGTGAAGTGAGTGAGAGATCCATACAAAGTTTTTCTAGAATCCCATCAAAGAAAAAGAGATGATCTTGGTGAGGCCTAACATAAACGCCAGCCTGTAGCACAATAGGGGACCAAGCAGTAATCCAACAAACATTACAGAGACTAGTGGAAGAAAGGAACAATTTTAGCAGCTGCATCCCCCTTTCTTAGGGACGAAGACCCTGTGGCCTGCCAGGTGTTGCTAGGCTCCAAGTCCCACCATGGGACAGCCCAGGGTGATGGCAGTTGTAGTCCAACAACATCTGGAGGGCCACACATTTCCGAGTCCCGTCCCATCCCATCCCATGTTCTGAGTTGCAGTGCTGTTCTGGGAATTACAACTCAGATCCTCCACCCATGGCATTACTATGTGGAAAAGACCAAAGATTAATGGCCAATGATCCTTCAGAGGGGATAATTCCAATTATTGTTGCGGCCAGGGATGGGGGAGAGATTAAGATTTTAATCATGGCTTGCTAGGGTCTAGTTGTGCGCTGTCTTAGACAAGTTCGTTTTATCTCAGAAATGACAATGGTGTCATAAGGATGACTAACAGTTACACTCCAGTGCCCATTTAACTGAAGAGTTAGCTTCATTGGACTCTTGGGCTTATTTTGAGTAGAAATGTATAGGATTGCACTGTAAAATTTTGATCTAACCCCCTGGATCCTTAGAGGAAGTGTAAATTGTAAATAAAATAACTATTTCATTCAGTACATATATACAAGAAGAACTTGTCGTCAAGCCATTATTTCAGAGTAGTAATGGAAACCAGAGGTTCAAGGGTGATTGAGTGACATATTCCCCTTGACACATAAAGCATAGAAGCCATGCTTCAGTCAACATTCCATATCTCCAGGCAGTGCAGGGTTGCAACCATCGGAGGGAGATTTTACTGACTGTGAAGTTGCACCCATTGCAACCTGTGTAGTAATAGCAATTCTGGTAGAATGGAATCCATAGGGTGGATGGCCCAGAAGCAAAGCCTGGCATTCCAAGGGTCCACATTAAGGAAAGAAGCAGGTTTTTCTGCACAGCTAAAAATTGACATGATTTTGTTCAGAATTAAAATTACATATGTGTGAACAAGCCAGCTCCCAGTTTTCCCTTCGCTTACTCAGTAAGTGTATTTCCAATGGCTGGGGCGACACAGTATCACAAAGGGGTGGTCATATAATAGTTAATGGGTCTTTGACAACATGATTCTTCTTAACCTCTTGGATTTTTCTGCAGAAATGGTCAATATGGATTAAATTGAGAGGGAGGAATAGGGGCTGGCATTTTGATGTTAAGGATGGTTGTGTTGGATGGTTTATGCTGCAAAAAATGTGTGTATGAGGAATGCCCATCCCATAATAAACACTCATCTGAAGGCACTCTTTTGAATCCACATCAGTAAGTCTCCCACCACTTCCACATAGTTGGCTATAACCATAGCTGTCAACCCTCCCTGCTGTTTCCCAATGCTATAATAAGGGAATTTCCCCGCAAAAAAGGGAAAGGTTGACAGCTATGGCTATAACTCAGCCTTTGTCTAAGGCACTTAGTGGCTTATCCCTTCCTCTGTCTGGAAAATTTAGCCCCGCCATATTCAATTTAAGTAGGACAATTTTATTTTGCCTGCTTTACAGGCATAGATATGTTAACAGGAGCGATCAAAAAAGAAGCGACTACCACTGTAAGTAATTGCTCCATTTCTAAATCCTGGGCCATAAAAACAATACTCCCAGGCTGAGAGTATATTATGCAAATAGAGAAAGATTGTAAGGCTGTGTTGAGCATGAACAGATCGGGCGATGAGGAACCTGTGGACCTCCAGATGTTGCTGGACTATAGCCCCCATCCTCATTGACCATTGAGCATGCTGGATGGGGCTGCTAGGAATTGGAGTCCAACAACATTTGGAGCGACACAGTTTCCCCATCCCAGACATAGCTCAAAATGCAGGTTAGCCATATTGATTTGTATGCCCACCCCCACTCACCATGCCCCCCCCGCCACCTCTTTCCTCCTTTTCTTACTAATGTAACGCTATAATGTCTCAACAAATGAATCTGATATGTAGAAAATGTAACTTGAAAAAAGAGACATTGCACATACTTTTGTAAACCAAGAAATCTTTAATAAAAATATGTTTTTAAAAATGCAAGATGGTGGCTATTTTGAAGAATTTTAAGGCAACATGGAGCTTGAAGAGAGTTCGGGGAGGGGGGACAGTACAATGTGGGGTGTGCGTGCAATGAATAATTGCAAGAAGACATAAGCAAGTCATAGGAAGCATGCCAAGCCAGGACCCTACAATGAAAATCAAAGCATACTTCTTTTAAACTTTTTTTGCTGTACATCACTGCCCAAGGTGCATCAGTTTGCAAGGCCTCCCAGCACCTTTATTACATGCTCACCCTATTCAGGTATTTTTCAGTCCTTCACAAAATGAGGGAGAATGAGGGCAGGACACTAGCTTTGCTCCCTGTTGTCATCTCTGTCACCCTTCATGAGTTGGAGGGATAACTTCAGAAGCACAGAACCTTTTCACTGTCAACATATAGCTTCCTGCAGGAGCTCAATACAATACAGTAGCGGTTTGTCCTGGCCTTCAACACCATAGCTATAGATATACCTAGGACCCACCCTTATGTATTATATTAGATATAATATTGTACTAATGCAAACATCCCTGGGATCTTATGGTGAAGGGCAGGTAAGAAAGCCAAATAATAATGTTGATGTTGTACTGAATTCACTGGGAAATAATCCCAGATAAGTGGTTTCAGCCTAAGACAACCACAATGCACAACTGTCTTGCAGCCTGTTATCTCAGCAGCTGCGGTGTGTGCAAATACAGGCTGCACATGATCGGCACCTTAGTTCACCTTAGCTGCAAGTATGGTGGAGACAAATGCCTGAAGTAAGAAGGACAGAAATTAACTACAGTCGTACCTTGGTTCTCGAACAACTTGGTACTCGTACCTTTTGGCTCCCAAACGCCGGAAACCCGGAAGTAAGTGTTCCAGTTTTGGAACATTCTTTGAATGCCGAATGTCTGCCATAGCTTCCGATTGTCTGCCATAGCTTCCGAACGCCAAATGTCTGCCATAGCTTCCGATTGAAGCTCCTGCAGCCAATTGGAAGCTGCAGCTTGGTTTTTGAAGGGTTCCGGAAGTCGAATGGACAATTGGAACGGATTAAGTTCGACAACCAAGGTACCACTGTATAGTGGAGCTTCCTGAACTCAGTTGAAAGCCGCGTTGGGCATGTGGCTTCCAAAGAATGTTCAAAAACCTTACTTCCGGGTTTTCGCCGTTCGGGAGCCAAAATGTAGGAGTACCAAGGCATTCAAGAACCAAGTTATGACTGTACAGGGAAAGGCAAGAAGGGGCTGAACCTCAAAAGACCATCAACAAAACTTTAGCATGCACCCTATCCCACCTGGCAAACCAAAATAGGGATGATCGTTTGCTAAGGATAGGTTACCAGAAAACAGAGATTCTTCCTGGCAAATAGGGACTGTTGGTGTGTGTCCTAGCCCTCATTCTCCCTCATTTGCTGATTCTTTGACAGGTGGATCACAAATTGTTCTGAGTTCTAGAAACTTACCTGTTCCTTTTCAACATTTGGAGTAAGTATTGTGGAGCTTTAAGAGTAATACAATAACGTGTTTCACATGCAAATAAGGAAGGAGCTTTTCATTTCAGTTACAATAATAGAAGTCCTAGAGCATTACACTGCTGGAACTGAGAGTGGAATCTGGATCATGGCAAATTGTGGCATCAATTATGTATGTGTACACATATATTCTGGGTGTGGGCTTAAGATTCCCTGTCCCACACCCCAAATACCAGCTTCTCAGTGATAGCATGAGGCACAACTGTTATTTGCAAGCATGCCTACTGAGCAAAAGTATATTACTTTCACCAGCTTTTAACACTCTCACATAGGTGATGCATAGCAACAACAGTCCTTCTTGATCTGTTGCAGAGATACCAATATTGAGTTAAGTATATTTGAAGTACGTATAGGTGTTGACCTTTGGCTTCCACCAATGGAAACAAAGGGTTACAGAAACACAGAACCTTAAAAACACAAACAAATACCATGCCCCAATGCCAGCCGTAGGGGATTTCTAATTGTCAACTGCATGGATCAAACCTGTTATGATAAATGTCATGTATTCCGTGGACTTTTTTTTTTTGCAAGATAGTAAAGAAGAAAAAGAGGTGAGAGTATACATGCCAGCTCACTCCAAGCGTTATGAGAGAGCTAACCGATCTCCCATTAAACTCCTTGGTTGTACATAATGTGAACACATGCTATACAGAATCAACTGTAACAAAATATTTGCTGCACTTCTTGTTCAGTTTTTGTTAGCAGGCGTAGTTTGATGTAAATAGCCTAGTATCTTTTCAATTTGAATACAGTGGTACCTTGGGTTAAGAACGTAATTTGTTCTGGAGGTCCGTTCTTAACCTGAAACTGTTCTTAACCCGAGGTACCACTTTAGCTAATGGGGCCTCCCCCCGCTGCCGCCTCGCTGCCGCGCAATTTCTGTTCTCATCCTGAAGCAAAGTTCTTAACCCGGGGTACTATTTCTGGGTTAGTGGAGTCTGTAACCTGAAGCATCTGTAACCCGAGGTGCCACTGTACTAAAGCAGCAGAATAAGAGCATAAGAATAACAAAACCAAAACCCTAAATTCATTTACTAATTTAAAGCATTTATGTCCTGCTCCCCGAGCAGCTTACAAATCAATAAAAAATATAACACAGTCATTGCCCTTGGGATTACAATCTAAAAAGATTGAACACAAAAGGAAAAAGGGCTGGGGATGGGAGAGGAAAACAAGCAAATTCAGGCACCAAATTATTATCATTACAAGGTTCTTCTAATGACCGGTTTGGGTGGAAATGGGAAGCTCACAGGTCAACAAAACAAGCCTTGGCAGCCCCTTGTACCTTAGTGACCCACCCTTCCTGGAAGTGACTGAAACGCTGCTGCTATTTGCTGACCTTCCAGCAAGGGTGGTGAACTGGATCTAGCTAGCCAGACGGCTAGATCCAAGAACAGCCAACCCACCACAGGCCACTTTGTCAGCTAGCCAGGCCACCCATCTGTCAATCACCTTATGTCCTATGACGTTATGCCATTGTAAACTGACTGCAGGGCTGCACAGGAAGTCTTCCTTCGCAGCCCCACCTTGAACTGCAAAGGAGGGTTTCCTGTGCAACCCCACCTTGAAATGCAGCAGAAGAGTCTTCCTTTTATTTTTTATTTTTTAGAAGAATTTATTAGCATTTTCATAATACAACACAAACCCAGACCCACACCTACAAATACAAAACAATTACAAAAACACATAATGCCAGGATTCTTCTTCTTGTTTATATACCTAGCAAAAAAAAAATTTTCTATTTCCGAATCTTGACGTTTGACTTCCCCTGCCTTTTCACCTTCGGTTTTAAATCCATATTTTACTTTCTTAACACCTTTTCTCTATAAAAAAGAATTTAACTTAGATTAAAGATAACATAATTATCTTCATCATCCTATTATATCGTAAATCTTAACAAAATATTCTTATAAAAACTAAACTTATTTCTTCTGTCCATTATCATGCTGCTTTAACTTAAAATCCAATATCCCCTTACTTATTCAAAATAAACTTATAATTAACAAGCTTCACTCTCCGATTTCAGATACCATAACAGACCATTTGAATTTTACATTTAGTACTTCATCCCACCCCCCCTCTGTCCATTGTCTTTCTCTGTCTTTCGCCGGAACCAATCCTCGAGATGTCTTCTTTTACCAAATGTCCACAGATCCAGGCAGTATTCACAACAGACCTTGCATCAAGTTTCAGGGTACACATCACACCATTTCTAGGCTCCTCCGTTTCTTTGTACCATACTTCTTCTTCTTGTAGATATCTTAATTCCATGTCCCATGCCCCCGAGCTCCCACCTCGGGGTCTGGATATTGTAAATTTTCCCGTTCCGGGGCTGCCACCCCCAGAAAACGGTTCCTTTTCCCGGAGTCGCCCAGCCATTTCAGACCATCCTTCAAGTACCCCTCCTAACTCTCTGCCAAGGTTTTCTTCCATTGTGTAAAACTTTTGAAAAGCCTCCTCTGTGGGAAGTTAGTTCTTTTTATTTATAATCCCACTCAGGACTTGCAATTTCCGATTAAGCAGTTCCAGCCTCAAGACAGCAAACATTTCTTCCTCCTTTAGACCAGAGTTCAAAACAAGTTCAAACACGAAGTCCAGCATTTTGGAGGAGAGGGTGAGTGTCAAATTTCAGTTCCTGTCTCTTCCTTCCTTTGTTTCAATTGTTTCCCACGTCAGTCCAAATTTCCCATCGCCATTTTTTCTGAAGCCAGAGTGTAAAGATCAAAACTTTAAAAGGAGATATTTTCTGCCCACTTAATCCCCAAAGGGAAATCTCAGCAGTCTCAGTTTTCAAATTCCAAACACTTTGTATCCATTATTGTAGCAGCAGTCACTCAAACTGGTTATTTTCTTTCTCTCCTGAAGGGAGGGAGGCAGGCTCCTTTTCCTCTTCCCCCCGGATCGTTCCAAAGATATAAAAGTCAATCAAAGTCAATCAAATACTCACAACCACCGGGTTCTTTCAATTCACTAAAGACAGGTAGAACTTAGACGCTCATCACAGGCTTTGCCGCCGCATTTACATCCCGGTTGGGGCATGTCCCCTATAGCCCGGCTCCGTCGTCCCTTCACCCCCACTCCCCCTTTACAGGGGGAGCGAGGGAAGGGTTCGGAGCCACAACGGGCACAGCCGGGGAGCCCAGGGTGCGGGACGCTCTTCCCGCACCCCACCGGAGCCCCGCTTTGCGGTAGCGGGGCTCCAAACCCCCGGGATGGACTGGGCGCTTCGCAGCCGAAGCAGCCCACGACCACCCGCAATGGCGTCGCCGCCGGAAGTCCGAAGAGTCTTCCTTTTAAATAAAGGCTTGAATTCAGCACTTTTTTGAGTTTTTAAAAAAGTGTTGTGTTTATTAACATCTTATTTGTACTTATAGCATATATAAGTACCCTTCATCAAAAAGTCCCAGGGTGTGCTACCCACCCCCCAAAAAAATCACAATTAAAATAAGTACAATGTACATTTAAATCACAGAATAATGACACAGAAACAGCCAATATCCAAATAACAGACCAGCGGTGCACAGCAACAGTACAGGCAGTTGAAGGTATCCAATCAACCAAAGGCCTGGGTAAAAAAGCGTCTCTTGACCACTTGTCAAAAAGCATACAATGATGGTGCAAGATGCACCTCAGAGAGCAGGTTATTCCACAAGCTTGGGTAAGGCCCTCTTGTGCTTTGCTGCCCTTCCAACCACGGAAAGTGGAGGCAGTAGGAGTAGGGCCTTTCTCTTGAGCAACACCTGGACAGGTCAACGGAGGTGGGGGGAGGCACTGCTTCAGATATTTGCAGCCCAAGTAATAAGTATTAACACTTACATATAAGTGATGTATATAAAACACATCAGTAGTGAACTGGCATCCAGTGCATATCTTTCCAGACTCCTGTAAACTGTGTTTTACCAGAGACACCCAGAAGAAACCTTACTTCTGCATTCTGCACTAGTTGCTGGTCCTGAACTATCGTCAAGGGCAGCCCCATGCAGAATTATTCAATCTGGAAATTACCAGAGAGTGGATCACTGTTGCCAAGCTATTCCTATTCCAAAAGAGATGTAGCTGACAAACCTAGCCACCAAGGCTGGATAGATCAAGGAATACCTGCTAGGTATACAAAAAAAGGGGGCGGGGGGCGCTGTGGGTTAAACCACGGAGCCTAGGGCTTGCTGATCAGAAGGTCGGCGGTTGGAATCCCCACAATGGGCGGGCTGAGCTCCTGTTGCTGGGTCCAAGCTCCTGCCCACCTAGCAGTTCGAAAGCATGTCAAAGTGCAAGTAGATAAATAGATACCACTCCAAGCGGGAAGGTAAACGGCATTTCCGTGTGCTGCTCTGCTTCACCAGAAGCAGCTTTGTCATACTGGCCACATGACCCAGAAGCTGTATGCTGGCTCCCTCAGCCAGTAACACGAGATGACCGCCGCAACCCTAGAGTTGGACACGACTGGACCTAATGGTCAGGGGTCCCTTTACCTTTATACACATGTTCCTTCCAGCAGAATGCACCCCTGTCCAGAACTGGCCTTCTCCCTATGAACCAAATTTGAAAAGCTGGAACATATAGTACCTCCATCTTGTTTAGATTCAGTTTCAGTTAATTGGTCAGCATCCAGCACGTTACCTCTTCCAAGCGCTGATCTAGTATAGCACCTTAGAATGATTCCTCTGATTCAGAGAGAACAGTCCAACAGAGCTAGGTGCTGTCAACATACTGATGACACTTCACTCCAAATGCCCTGTTAATAATTCTCAATTGCTTCATATATATGATAAAAGGCATGGGGAACAAGATTGCCACCTGGCGAAACCCACATGTTAGCTCCCAAAGCAACCTGCAATTGCCCCCCAGCTTTACTCTGTGAAATCGGCCTTGTAGGTTGGAGGAGAACAACTGTCAACACGGTACCCCCAACTTCCAATGCCTAGAGCTGCTCCAAGAGGATACAGTGGTCAGCAGTGTGGGAATGTTGTGGATAGTAGGAGAGGATATATTGATTAAATATTATCCTTCCTCACTTACGATTGTGAGTCAGCAACAGATTACATTCCCCAATATATAGCAGGAAGCTAGTTGATGGATTCATTTGAATCCCATTACTTAAGCAATCCAATCTGACTTGTTCTGATTGGGCTTGATCCTGGTAAATTCCCTTTTATCCCTCTTGAATAAAGACACAATAGTCTTCTTTAAAAGTAATGATAAGAAGTTTACTTACATTCAGTTCAAAGTAGGTTCCCTGGAGGCAGGCTTGGAGTTACAGCAAAGAGAGTGGGTTCATCCCATGTAGGGATTTGAGCCCATGTGCTGCTGGATGAGAACCAGCAGACAGCAAAATACATCAGTATCAGAAGAAAGCAGCAAAAGAGGAAGATGGCTGCATGACTGGCCCTTTTACAGGGTCTCACAGGGTCATGCCCATCTACCTGGTCACATGCAGGGGGAGGATGCTCCAGACCAGGTGTGACAGGAAGTCCTGCTGGCAGGAGTAACATCCCCCTGTGTGTCCACTCTGGGCTAACAGGAAGTGTTGTACTTGACTGCTTATGTTACATCCCACAAGTAGTATCAAAAGCTGCTGAGAGGTCAAGGAGAACCAAAAAGGTTGCAGTTCTCCTGTCCCTCTCCTGACAAAAGGTACCTCCTAGGGTGACCAAAGCTGTATCCAGGCTTGAAGCCAGATTGTAATGGGGCCAGATAACCAACTTCTTCTAAGCACCCCCCTCTTGAACACTTTGTCCCAAAGGGGAATATTGTCCCATGAACAATAATTCTGGGTCCAGAGAGATTCTCTTGAAAGTAGGATGCACTGCCACCTCCTGAAGGGCCAGTGGCACCTCCCCCTCCCACAATGGGGCATTCAGGCAGAGTAACTGCCTTGGATGTGAGGGCTTGGGAACAAATAGCATAGGAAGCTGCCTTATACAGAGTCAGACCAACAGTCCATCTTGCTTTGTACTGCCTTCACTGACTCCACCATGGTTTCAGATAGCGCATCTTTCCCAGATTTTCCTGGAGGTACTGTGGGTTAAGAACATAAGAAGAGCCTGTTGGATCAGGCCAGTGGTCCAGCATCTTATTTTCACAGTGGCTAACCAGATGCCTATAGAAAGAATCTGAGACCTACTGCATGCAAAGCAGATGCTATGGCTTGGTGGGTTCCAATTGATTGACAGCACTTAAATTGGTACTGAAGCCTAGAAGATACTATTCACCCTAGAGGAACTAGAGTGCTGATTGTTGCAGGGCCGGCCCTAACATAAGGCAAAGTGAGGTAGCCATGCAGCTGGTTTGGGGTCTCACAGCAGAGCAGAACTTAATGTTATTATTTGACTTAATGTTATTGTTTTATTGTATTCAAATATCACCTGTCAAATTTGTTCAACCTTTTCCCTTTAACATATAGCTTTTATATCAATGATGTCAAAATCACAAAGGATGTCATATTAAACCACATGCAGCAGAAACCACAAGTTTCTCTCTCGCCCAATTTTTTTGAAAATGTTGCGCAAATGACTGTTGCCTCTGTTTTTATTTATGGGTGAAATTTACTGATCTTCTAAAACAAGTTGTTCATTGTGAGCATTCTTTCTATTTATTTTTGCACACATAATTGGAGTTGGGTTAAATGAATTGCCCACATTTTTTAAAAAAGGAAAAAAATAGTATGACCAATTTAGCCAATACAGTACTAAATGGGAAACGTCTAAGCCATTTATCAGCAAAAATAAAAAAGTGATCAGGGCCAGATATAATTCTGCTCAGCCATGATGCTGTGATAGAATTTCATTCTTCAGCACATCATGCCAGATCATGCAATGATAATGCCTTTGTACTCTTACTGACTCACAACAAGATAAGGTAATGTAGGATAATAATATCAAGCAAGAATAGCTGTTAGCTCATGTGAGATTATGCAACATTACCTCTGACCTTTGCTGGAGGGTTCCTTGTAGGCAGTAACTTGAGGATGTGGTCACACTGACATTTTGAGCTAGATTTTATTTCTGGGAATGCTCCGACTGTTGCTGGATCCTTCACACATGTCCAGAACCAGGGTGGCATAGTGATTAGAGTGTCAGACTAGGACCTGGGAGATCAGGGTTCAAGTGCCCACTCAGACCCCACCTTGAGCCCCTTGGAGAAAATGATGGTATATAAATACAGCCAACCAATCAGTGGTGCTAAAAATGGACTAACTAATCATGGATGCTGGGAAAGATGGAGGGCACAAGGAGAAGGGAACGACAGAGGATGAGATGGTTGGACAGTGTTCTCGAAGCGACTGGCATGAGTTTGGCCAAACTGCGGGAGGCAGTGGAGGATAGGCGTGCCTGGCGTGCTCTGGTCCATGGGGTCACGAAGAGTCGGACACGACTGAACGACTGAACAACAACAATCATGGACAGTTAAATTCTAGAATGCTGTTGGCACTGATGAGGCATTTCAAGAAGAGAGTGAGTGAAATCCATGTCTAAAGATGAGGAGAAAGATAAGGAGCTGAACTGGAGCAAAGATGAGTCACAAACCGGAAACAGTGAACTCAGGAAGAAGCGTGTGAAGGAAAACCCGAGGGCACTCTAGGAATGGGGAAGAGGAGATGTTTACTGAACAAGCGGTGATGTTGGACTTACCAGCAGTAAGAAGAGAAGCAGATCCGGTTGCACAACTTTTTGCAGAATGTTCAGAGAACTGCCTTGTGTCTCTGGATTTGAGCAGCTATCGTCCAGATAGTTGCTGGAAAGCTCTTTGATGAAAAAGAATAAGCACCTACTCAGAAGGAGTGCAGAGTGCACTGCACAATTCTCAGTGTTGGGTTGACATCAAAAGTGTGCAGCAGGAGAACTCAGTCAAATCAGAGCCATAGAGTCTGAGAAAAAATGTCTTGGCAAAATAGATGTTTCCCCTCTGGACTTTCTTACATATACATAACTGAGGGAGGGAGAGAGAAACAATCCTACACTGCCTCCTACACTGCCAAGCACTGAAAAGCACTGGCCTAAATAGAAATCTTTCAAAAGTTCGTCTTAATACCCTAACGCTTTTGTTGGCCCCTCAAAAAGTGATATATTGGTCTGAATCCCCATCCTGTCATTATCTTTAATCTATTGTCGCTTGCATCTTGGAACCAGCTGCCCACAAAACAATCTACAAATAGTTGGAAACTTCCTTTTGACCACCATCCTACGTTTATTATGATTTCTGTTATTAACGGAGAGAGTTTGTAGCCTTAAGTTTGGGAAGTGCCAATCTTCTTTTTGGCCCACAGCAGATTTGCAAACAGGCAAGACTGTTATGAGCACTGTGTGTGTGTGTGTGTGTGTGTGTGTGTGCGCACACACACACACACACACACACACATGCGTAAACACACACTACAACAAAGCACTCCCCAAAACCTACAAGGGAATGCTTCTTTTAAGCCTAATTTCATCCGGGGGGGGGGAGACTCTGCGGGTACCAGTGAAGGTCTCTGTTGGCACATGTGCACCTGCAGATCGGTGACCTCTGCTTTTACTCCCAGGTGTTGTATGAGGATGTCAGAATTCCCTTTAAATTTTGGACATGGGGGGATTTTAACCCCAATGTGAGGTTTCTCCATTGGAGGGGAAGTTATAAGACAGGAGCTAGACGTTATCCGTGGGCGGAAAGCATCCATGAAATGGATGTTTTACTCAGCAAAAAAGCAAAACGATTTTAGCCTCTAAATATGCAGAGACACAATATCAAGTATCACAAATGTGATGCAGCCAGCAACACTTAATTATCAGTTCTGCAAGCAAATTAGGTGAGAAAGTTACTTGTCTTTTTATATTTATTTTATTTATAAAACCCTTCAGAGAAGATATCAATTCTACCACAACACTGCACGTAGACTTTTTGCCTACCATTTCTTTTTCTTCTTCAGGTTACTTGTGTTTTTTGCGGTTTTTAAGAATCTCTAGATTAATTCCCTTATGCAAAAACTTATACAGTATCTGTAAATTTTTATCTTACATGCTAAATTGAATAGATGTAAAAGCTAGTATTCTAGTATAGGAGAGCATGAAAATGTATAGTTGGAGATTAAGAATATGGTTAACTATATAAGCTGCATTTTATGTGCATGTAATCTTTTTTAGAGTTTTTGAATATCTGTAGGCTTAAAACCTTGTCCGGGAATCAGATCTAGAAAGAAAATATTTTTGCAATCACCTGTGTGACCCTTTGTAAGATTTTAAGTACAGCAAATGTTTTTGAATATCTTTCAGCTGATGACATTCCACGCAAACCATTAAAAACCTGTTCCCCAGCTACACTTTATTTTTAGAACAGGCCGTGATACAGTGTCTGCATAGCAGTATCCTATACAGCACAGTTAAACAGATGAGGGGGTAGACTTTGGGCCTTTCTGAGGGCTTTTCCAAATGACCTGTTTAAACAGCATTCATTCTGGTTTACTTGCACAAAGCTACTGCCATGGTTCGACTATGTCCAGTCTTTATTAAGCATTCATTCAAATTCATTTATGGGACAGTTGTATGACAATGAGCATATGTTCTGCATTCACCCTGATTTCCTTGTGGGGTTTTTACATATCTTCCTACTACTAATCATTCTTTCATCCCACACTTTTTAGTGCATTTCCCTGCCAATTGCCTAACAGAACACTTGAATCATTCCTGCAAAATAGAGGCAGTCTGGCAGCATCCCAGCTCTATGACTTTATAAAGGTAAAGGGACCCTTGACCATTAGGTCCAGTCGCGGATGACTCTGGGGTTGCAGCGCTCATCTCGCTTTACTGGCCGAGGGAGCCGGCGTACAGCTTCTGGGTCGTGTGGTCAGCTGCTTCTGGCGAACCAGAGCAGCGCACGGAAACGCGGTTTACCTTCTCGCCGGAGCGGTACCTGTTTATCTACTTGCACTTCATGCTTTTGAACTGCTAGGTTGGCAGGAGCAGGGACCGAGCAATGGGAGCTCACCCCGTCGTGGGGATTCGAACCACCGACCTTCTGATTGGCAAGCCCTAGGCTCTGTGGTTTAGCCCACAGCACCACCAGTGTAAACAGAAAGTGTCTCGAAGTTCATCACAGCCCATCATCTTGCACTGAGATCCTCATGTACACAGACCAAAAATGAGAGAGAATACTATTGAATTGTCATTAAATGAACGGATTTCTTTGAGACATGAGATGAAACATCCTGCTATAGGATAGTTTTGCAATTGCTTTGGGGGAATGCCAGCCACTGTAGCCACTCTTCTATGTTAAAGAGGCAAACATGAACTGGAGCATTAAAAAAAATGAATAGCTCTACAAATAATCCCGTCTTTTATAGTAGCCTTGTGCCCAGTATTGCTCAGGAATTCTAAACAAACAAACAAAAATCATTGCATTTTTGCATGGTTCAAAGTGCCATCTTGATTCAAAATGGCACCCAGATGCATCCAAACATGGCTGAAAACCTGGCTCCTATTATTATTATCATCATCATCATCATCATCATCATTTTGGGAATAATCATACAAAATTTGGTTCCAATATGTAGCAAACAAATATCTTTCTGAAACATATAGTAGACTAGCGGAAAGCCCTGATGCTGCCAGTGAATTTAAAGAAACAACAACAACAAAAATGATTTGTATATGGATAGTGTGATTTATGAGTTTCAGGCCTGCACATGCTCATCATACCCATCCAGGGCTTCAATCTGATCCAGGGAACATCTGGCTTGACCAGGAGTTCATATTTCATTAGGGTTATTTTGGTCCACCATCTTGATTCAACATGGTGTCCATTGTCCAAGCATAACCCAATACCACCTCCTGCAGCTTAAGACTCTCAACCTGAATTGGGCAACAGGATCTTCAGAGGCATCCAAATTGATGCAGGTTGGCGCTCTCACACAAAAATGGGTGGGTGAAGTGCCACCAGATGGGGCAACAATATCTTCAGAGGTGTCCATATCAATGTAGTTGGGACCCCTCGTGACAAAAATTGGGTGAAGTCACACCAAAGTCATGTTTTGGTCCAGCATCTTGATTCAGAAACCCTCATGCCAAGTTTGGCAATCATATCTCAAAACGCGGCCAAAACCATAGAGAAGAGATGGATGGACAGACAGACAAATCACTTTCCAAAATATACAATAGATTAGCTGTTTTTGGACTACAACTCCCATCATCCCTATCTAGTCAGAAGACCAGTGGTCAGGGATGATGGGAACTGTATTCCAAAACCAGCTGGAGACCCAAGTTTGGGAAACCCTGATCTATTCCATCTTCCTTCTCACAGACACCAACCAGATGCCTCCCCAAAGCCCACAAGTAGGGTATGAAAGACCCAGGCTTCCCTCTCTGTTGTTCCATTGTTTTGGGGACATATTAGGTTGTACACGTGCTGCAGTTAATACAGGCACAAGCTGTTTCTACACAAGTAGACGTGTGTTTGTGTGAAAGAGTATACATTGATTTGTGCTGCTCAACCATTTATGTTCACAGATTGTACATTCATTGAATGTAACATGTGAACACCCCTATCGTCCCTGAACATAGAGGCTCCATCATGTGTACGTTCTCACTTATCTAACCTTATTAAAGGTTTGCATGGTACATTCTATTGCTGCACTGTTAGAACAACACCTGTTCTATTACTGTACTGTTAAAACAACACCTTAAAAGACTAACTAAATTATCTCAGGCGCGCTTTCATACACAAAAAATTATGCTATCAGACACATGATGTGAACAGTAAAGATGGTAAATATATCTATTTTACTGTCTATAACACCAACCCACCTAGTACACACACACATACACGTCCAATGAGTGGGGGAAGCAGTTTCCCATGTGAGATTAAAAACTGAACTAACACATTTCTGAAATCCCATATATGAGTCAATCAATTGAAGTTAATGAGGTTCAATTACTAGGGGTTGACAAACTCATAGACAGGTCCTGGCACACCCAATCCTTGCTGATGGCTGTTCAATTGACATGATTCCACTTGTGAAATTATTACTCTTTGCAGGGACTTAAAGCAGTAATTTAAAGTAGCAGTGCTGTAGCGAATTGCTTTTTTCTTTACAAACCATATATGTTAGGTAGGGAAAAATGAGTAAGAAAGGGAATGGATGGCTGACGTAGTATTTTTCTTGTTTGACCCTCTATGTTTCTACTAAAAAAATTGAATATTGTATTTGGGGAGGTGTTTTTGTTTGTTTGTTTTTTGCTCTCAGAAACAAATACCGTTGGGGTGGAATAAATAATAGATTGAGTTATAGCTGGAAATGTGAAACTGGTTCAAACCGCCACACATGCCTATCAAAAATCTCCTGGGATGGTCTTCTCATTGCTGCTTATAGGATCACTGCAACAAAAAGAAACTTAGATACAGATCCAGCAGTGAAATGATAATGATAACGCTGGTTTTGACCTATAAAGGCCTTAAACGGCTCAGGACTGCAATACCCCAAGGACTGCCTCTTTCCATATTAAACTACCTGGACCCTGAGATCACCTTCTGAGGCCCTCCTTCGTGTGCCCCCTCCTCGAGAGGTTCGGAGGGTGGCAACACGAGAACGGACCTTGTCTGCAGTGGCTCCCCATCTGTGGAATGCTCTCCCCAGGGAAGATCACTTGGCGCCTTTATTATACATACACCTTTAGGCACCAGGCAAAAACATTCCTTTTTAACCAGGCCTTTGGTTGATCCGATTTACATCCTATGCCCTTTTAAAATGTGCTTTGTGTGGGGGTGGCTATTGGGTTGTTGTTTTTATTTTTATTAGGTATTTTGTGGTTTTATATATTGATTTTATTTTGTGAACCGCTCTGAGACCCTGGAGTATAGGGCGGTATATAAATTCTAATGATGATGATGATGATGATAATAATAATAATAATAATAATAATAATAATAATACAGTGGTACCTCAGGTTAAGAACTTAATTTGTTCTCGAGGTTTGTTCTTAACCTGAAACTGTTCTTAACCTGAAGCACCACTTTAGCTAATGGGGCCTCCCACTGCTGCCACCACACGATGGTTAGTGGAGTCTGTAATCTGAAGCGTCTGTAACCTGAAGCGTCTATAACCCAAGGTACCACTGTAAGAATAATAATAATAATAATAATAATAATAATAATAATAATAATAATAATAGACCTCATGAAGGATAACATCCAGAACACACATTGTCTCCTGGGAAATTAAAAATGTTTATTCTGTAGCTGTCAACGCACATGCCTTTCAAATTGTTGGTGGTCACTTTAAGTATGAGTGTGGTGTAGTGGTTAGAATGTTGGACTAAGACCTTTGAGACCAGGGTTGAAATCCCCATTCAGCTATGTTGGTCACCTTGAGCCCATCGCAGCCTCTCAGCCTAGCCAACCTCACTGGGTTGTTATGCCCAATGCATACCGTATGTCTTTCGCCTTTCCCACACCACTGCTCACCATCGACAGAAGTGCTTCAAAGAACACTTTTCCAGGTGCTTTAAGCCAGTCCCCACACATTCCACTTTGATGCTTCCATCTGAGGCTGCCTAAAGTGCAAAATCACTGTTTGAAGCATCCTCCTTTAAACACTAGAGGGTGGTACAGTGGTACCTTGGGTTACAAACACATCGGGTTACAGACACTTCGGGTTACAGACTCTGCTAACCCAGAAGTAGTACCTCAGGCTCAGGTTAAGAACTTTACCTCAGGATGAGAACAGAAATCGTGGTCTGGCGGCGCAGCGGCAGCAAGAGGCCCCATTAGCTAAAGTAGTACCTCAGGTTAAGAACGGTTTCAGGTTAAGAATGGACCTCCAAAATGAATTAAGTTCGTACCCAGAGGTACCACTGTATTGAGCACATTCCACCTGTTCAAAGTTTGGGGCTTTGTTTTGTTTATTTTATCCTCTGCACAAACCCCATGCTAGAGGGGTGAAGCAGCAGCCAAATAGTCTAACAAGTGGCTTGTCAGCGAGGAATGTCCTAGCTGTAAGTATGGAGTCATCTTGACACTTTTCAGCCAATCCTCTGAGGATAATAAGTAAGGAGGACAAAATGAGTGCAGCCCTCCTGGGCCTCCCCTTAAGAGTTTAAAAGCAAAATATTGATTTTGAGTTACCCTGCTTCAACTCAGCTTCACTCTCATGATATTTTTATTCCCTTGCATATTGCCAAGTCCATTTGTTTTGTTTTTAGTCTTTTTTTCCTTCCAAATCACTGGTGAAACTGGCGTGTCCATGTAACATTCCTGTACCTAAAAATACAGTCAATTGACACCTTGAAGGTTTCCAGGCAACTCTAACCATTTGTGACATCTTTAGCTGCCTCTCCAGTATGTTCAAAACAGATAAAGTGGATGAATTGATTTTAGTTGTCTAAAACCCTTGACAAAATCTCTCGGTGGCCATCCAAGCTGGTCTCTTGATGATTTAGATGGCTTTTGCTTCCAACACAAATGTGATCCTTCCTGACTCTCCACTTTGCCTTTTAACTCCATCCACAGTGGGTGTCCTCTTCCTGAAGGCAGAGCAGTTCCTTGTCTGCAGCAGGGCCACCCCAAGGTATTTTGCTGCCTAGCAAAGGGCAAAAGGGGATGATGCCCCCTTATTCCACATGCAGAAGCCAACCAGGCGGACAGTTAACTCTTAATGCACCAACTACAGATGGACAGACCAAACCCAACTCTGCTCTGTGCCTGTTTCACAGGTGCACAATCATAGACCAGAAAAAGTAGATTTAAGTAAGGTCCTAAGATAGTATGACCTGGACCCAGAAACCCTTTCCTCTAACAGCTGTCTTCCTCTCCACTCACACAGACAGGAAGAAACACAGGAAGGAAAAATAACAAGCTATGGTGACCTCTCCACACATACAAGTGCTGCCCCCTAGCTAGCAAAAAATCGTCTCTCTGTGGATTTCCCCCCAGGTTTTCTGTATTTGTGTCTCAGAATGATTAGGCTTTATTGAAGGGGTCCTCCCAAGATTTACGGGATTTTCCCTGAAATACCAGTCTCTCTGCTCAATATTAGAAAAGATAGCAACAATAAGTGTCCAAAAAACAACAACACACCTCCCTTAAGTCAGTCCACCTAATGACATTAAAAGAAAGAAAACCGTTAAAGGGCACCAAAACTGATCTGGAAACTTTAGAGAAAGAACCACCCTAATTATAATAATTAATGTAGACATACAAGCTCTGCTGTCACACACTGAAGCCCATACTATGAGAGAAAGGGCTGCAAGCCACCTGACCCAGCTGCTCCTCCTTTGGTCCTGCTCACTGTTTCCAAGTAAATTTCTGTATTCCCTAGCACACTCTCCTAAACAGCCTTTTAACCGCTGACACTCTGCTTGCAGAAACAGCCAGCTCTCTGTATTAGTTAGTGCGGCAAGGCATTTAAACTAGAATGAATAATAAGGCCTCAAAATCAAATAAAAACCAGTGGAGTTTACCAGGTTTTTGTAAGGCAGCGATTTAAAGAGTTGTTGAATTTTTAGGAGTGGGGAAACCTCCTAAGGTATAAAACATTTTGGGTGGCTAACCCAAAGAACAAATGAAATAGCGCAAGTAAATGCATTCCTTACGCTAACAAATAATTAGCCCACGGATAACTAATAGCTACCTTTGAAGGTGACCCGGAAACTACGACTAATCCAGAATGTGGCAGCTAGACTGGTAACTGGGAGCGGCCACAGAGAACACATAACGCTGGTCTTGAAAGACCTACATTGGCTCCCAGTACATTTCAGAGCACAATTCAAAGTGTTGGTGCTGACCTTTAAAGCCCTAAACAGCCTCAGCCCAGTATACCTGAAGGAGCATCTCCACCCCCATTGTTCTGCCTGGACACTGAGGTCCAGCGCCGAGGCCCTTATGGCGGTTCCCTCACTGCAAGAAGTGAGGTTACAGGGAACCAGGCAGAGGGCCTTCTTGGTTGTGGTGCCCGCCCTGTGGAATGCCCTCCCCTCAGATGTCAAGGAAATAAACAACTATCTGACTTTTAGAAAACATCTGAAGGTAGCCCTGTTTAGGGAAGTTTTTAATGTCTGATGTTTTAATGTATTTTTTAATATTTTGTTGGAAGCCACTTAGAGCGGCTGGGGAAATCCAGCCAGATGGGTGGGGTATAAATAAATTATTATTATTATTAGTAGTAGTAGTAGTATTATTATTATTATCATCATCATCATCATCATCATCCATCCCTGAATTGAGCTTCTTGAATCTATATCCACTGCAGACTTTTCTCTTTCCAAACGTCTGTCTTCAGATACCCTTCCTCCAAAAATAAAACCACCCCCAAGTATCAAATCCTACACCAATTCCATGGATTGAACCTGGAACCTTTTTGTGGAAAAGTGTGTGGTCCATTACAGAGCTGTGGACATTCCCTACAAAACCTAGGATATTTGTATTATTGAATCAACACAGCCAACAATGATACACAATGATCACATTCACACAGCCCACCCTATTTGCACTCAGTTATCTATATTCATGGGTTGATCTGTGGCTCTGCAAATTAAGGATTAGTTTAGTTTTGATGCATTCCTTATTATACTTTGTTTAGATTACTGGTTAATCCAGCCCTGTAGGGCCAAACATAGTATACAACTGCACATAAAATGTATGTCACTATGCACATCTCGTAGAGCTATAGCAATGCATATTAAATTCTACACACAGTGCATACAGACTAGATTTCTTTTCTTCCATTTTTAGGCTCTGCCAGCTCGACCTAAGTACTTTCCTTCTCTGTGCTGTCATTCTCTTTCCCATGAGACCATTCAAACAGAAAAAGAACAGTTCGTTTTCTGTGAGCTAGGAGACAGAAAATCTTAAAAGAGCTGCACATTTTAGAAGAGCACGAACAAATCATAATGGTGCCCACTAGTGCCTCTGTGCTGTAACTTTGTTCAACTTTCTCTTAAAGATTTGCATGCTAAATATTTTGTCATCCAATGTGCATAAAGGCTTATGAGCCAAAGAAATCCCCATAAAGCAGTCTATACTATTGTGTACCAATCAGTGATTAGTTGCTATTATTTGATGAGGACAAACTCTGAAAGTCAGTAAGTGAATGCAGCTTATCCTGGAACGGGGAGCAAATGATTTGCAAAGTTTCACCAGCTTAGTGTCACAGTGATGTTTAAGACACAGTGACAGATCCAGTTGGCATTCCTATGCATTGAATTTATTGTATGCCTAGATTCTATAAATGTCTTGTATCATTTTATTTTTTTAAGATTAAATATTGCTCTTCCCTTTGTGTTGAAAAGCAGATTATACCTGTAGATTATACCTGTAGATTTGACTGAACTGTAGTTACGTGCCCTTAAGCTAAAATATTAGCAACCACAAAAGATTGGCATTGCCTTAAAGTGAACCAATTGATAAAGAATTTGAATTTAACTAGTACAGCTTCCTCTATTTGCAAAGTCTGAAAATGTTAATTCTGATTGGGAAGGGGAAATTTGACTCAGGCAGGTCATTTGCTATGTTCCTTCAAACTGTTAGAGTTTCTGAAATGTGCATGAACAGTTGTTGCCTCTAAATGGCTGCAGATTACTGCAATTAACAAATGAATTGACTCTCCACAGAACACTAATATGGCAACATGAAACAACTAACTTCAAAGTTTAACCATTCTACCCTGCTATAGAATTTCCTTTCAAAGGAGATGTGTGTTTTCTGCTGTCCTTCAAGTTTGGCTTCAGAGCTGTCAAAGTGAACAAAAATGTGTTATAGTTTCAATGCTTAAGAAGCCAGGCTATAACCCAAGAAGGTTCTAATTCAACTTTTACGTCTGCTGTGGATTCACAACCTGGGAGCGGGCAATTCACTCACATGCAATTACCCATCCATAAAAATGGGGATGATAATAGTACAGAGTACACTCATACCTTGGAAGTTGAACAGAATCCATTCCAGAAGTCCGTTAGACTTCCAAAACATTTAGAAACCAAAGTGTGGCTTCTGATTGGCTGCAGGAAGCTCCTGCAGCCAATTGGAAGCCCCGTCGGATGTTCAGCTTCCAAAAATAGTTCACAAAACACGTCCTCCTGTCTTGCACCCTCTCTAAAGATCTGAGGAATGAGATCATCACCCCACTCCTATTAACCACCCCAGGGCGCCCAACCACGGCCATAATGTCCTTTCTTCTATCAGGCCAAAATGAGCAGATAATGGCTAAGGTTGCCAGGTTCATAGCAGGGGCGATTAGAATAAAAGTCACTAACTCATTGATGATTCAGGATTTTAAAATGTGCTTTTAGATCAAATTCTCTTTTCTGTATACATTGTAATGTTTTATTGTTGCTATGACCATTGGCTAATGTGAATAAAGTTTTATCTATCTAATAGTTCACAAACCGGAACAGTCATGGGTTTGCAGCCTTCAGGAGCCAAAACGTTCAAGAACTAAGCTGTTCGAAAACCAAGATACGACTGTAGTTGTAAAAATTACTTCACCTGTGTATGGGAAGAACTTTGAACATGACGAGAAACCTGTATTTCTGCTCTACTTTGAATTTGTTGTCTCGGGAACAGACTGGACAAATAGATTGTGGGCTTCCCATCCCCATGTGGTGATCTTTTCATGGCACATGAGTTGAGATGTACACACACAGAGCACTACACCACAACAAATCTTGCCCAGTTTGTTCGGGGGAAGGCCATCTGCTTTGCCTGCAGTAGGTCTCCTGTTCTCCAGAGCTATGAGAAACACCTAGAGAACCACTACCAATCAATGTAAACACTACTGAGCTAGATGAATCATTGGTCAAACTTGGTATAAAAGAACTTCCAGAGTTCCTCTGACACTTTCAAAAGAAACAAAACGGATAGAAATGAAGGCCGAGAGGAAGTGATCTGAGATTAAAGGCTCTGGTTTTCTGATGCTGCTTCAACACTTGGAAGGAAGGAGAGGTGTGAAATTCAAGAAGCAGTGAGTTCCAGAACAGAGAGATGACAGACACACACAAAACTTGAGAGTTAGACACAAGAAAGACTAGCAATGCAAGAATGACAATAAAGGGAAGCTAAAGGAGGAGGAGTCCAAGTGTGCAGAGATCTAAAAACACAAAGTGAAATGGATCCAATTAAGGAAACTGGAGACATTGAATGACGAGAGTGTAACGAAGGAGAATCGTGGCCCAATGAAATAGAGGGGGGAAATTACAACCAGCACTAGTCAAACACCAACCTTGGTTAAAAATGAGATTTCTAAAAATTGTTTATATGTGGATCTCTGTCATGTGGTCATAAGATCAGGACAGTGCCAAAATTCACATTTGATAACTTGGTGTCTAAAGGATGAACATGGTTGTGCATGTAAAAGCCTCCTCTGGGGGAAATGAAGGTCATGCCATTTCACTGCCTGTGCAATGGCAGAATTCCCTACTCCCACTTCCCTACCCAGATAATGAGGGAAATAAACTTTTATCAATCTGATTATACAAAGTGCCATAAATGAGCAACAGAAGTGCATCTTATGCCAGCAGCGGTTGTAGGACAAGGGATTGGATGAGTCCAAACAAGTCCAGATGACTTGAGCAGGCTAGTTGTGCCAGGCAGTGTATGATACTGGTCTCGATGGTTTTCCTTAGTCTCTGGCTAGATCACTGTTGTTGCAAATTCCTGAATATTCATCAATTGGAAATAGCATTTGTTGCTAAGTAGAAGCGGACCCCGCTCTCTCAGAATATAATAGCTATTCCTGGAGTGAAAATACTATGCAGGGAATAACATCACTATGTTCATTCTTTATCGGAAGTGCTAGGTGCATTTCAGTCAAGGACTGTAGCAGGAGGGGGTAATCTGTGGCTGTTCAGATACTGCTGGACCACAACTCCCATCAGCCCCAGTCAACATGGCCAGCGGTTAGGGAATAATGGGAGCTGCAGCCTAACAATACTTGGAAGGTCACAGGTACCTATCCTTGGACTAGAGGCATCTCCCTGTTGGTCTATTGAAGCAAAAACAGCAACAAAGTACTGTTAGGGACTAACACAGTTATTGTGGCATAAGATTTCATGGACTAGAATCAACCGCTTTATCAGCTGGCCATGTTGACTGGGGTTGATGGGAGTTGTGGTCCAGCAGTATCTGAACAGCCACAGATTTACCCCCTCCTGCTACAGTCCTTGACTGAAATGCACCTTTATCAGCCACATGAAGCGCAGTTCTTAATTGGCAGGTATATAGATGAAAAATGTCTACTGTACTTCGTATAGTGAAATCTCGTACCTTCCATGGTGCAAAGGAGTAGCTATGTTAATCGTTTGTATCTATGTGTGAGAAGGAGAAAACTTTTGTGGACTTCTGTGACTTTGCAAGCTGCATTGCATCTCCATGTGTGTGTGCAGGAGGGGGTTATTTTACCTGTCTAATTTCACCTGTCTGTTGTGCAACTATTTAAAAATCTAAGAACCCTCCAGGGGTAGGGGAGGAGTTTCCACACTAGGAAAAAGGTTAGCTGTGATTTTAGCGCAGCTAATACCCATTACATTTTCTTTCTTAATGGTGCTTATATTTATTAAAAAGGTAAAGGGACCCCTGACCATCAGGTCCAGTCGTGTCCAACTCTGGGGTTGCGGCGCTCATCTCGCTTTATAGGCCAAGGGAGCCGGCGTTTGTCCGCAGACAGCTTCCGGGTCATGTGGCCAGCATGACAAAGCCGCTTCTGGCGAACCAGAGCAGCGCACGGAAACGCCGTTTACCTTCCCGCTGGAGCGGTCCCTATTTATCTACTTGCACTTTGATGTGCTTTCGAACTGCTAGGTGGGCAGGAGCTGGGACCGAGCAACGGGAGCTCACCCCGTGGCAGGGATTCGAACCGCCGACCTTCTGATCAGCAAGCCCTAGACTCTGTGGTTTAACCCACAGCGCCACCTGGGTCCCTTTATATTTATTAGATTCCACCTAAACATTAGGAAGAACTTCCTGACAGTAAGAGTTGTTCGACAGTGGAATTTGCTGCCAAGGAGTGTGGTGGAGTCTACTTCTTTGGAGGTCTTTAAACAGAGGCTTGACAGCCATCTGTCAGGAATGCTTTGATGGTGTTTCCTGCTTGGCAGGGGGTTGGACTGGATGGCCCTTGTGGTCTCTTCCAACTCTAGGATTCTATTATTCTAGCTTTTCTTTTGTCATGTCTAGTTAGGGAAAAGTCAGTTCAGGAAGATTACAAAATTTATATTTTTCTAGAAGACTGTACAAAATAGTACAGCTAAATCAAAACGTATAGCTGCATGTATGTAATATAAAATATGCATGTATGTATAAAATATGTAATATAAACAGATACAGAAGGTAAAAACTTAATAAAAATTAAAGAGAAAAACAATAAAAATGAAAGAGAAAATAACCAGATTTAGAGGAGAATTACTATATATATGGGGAATAGGGTCATTGTCTCTGATTTTAAATCGGAAACAGATTTAATTGACAATTGCAACTTTGAAATATATTTCATCCTAGTTGACGTTTTAAACCCTATGGAACCTATCCTGCAAAAGCATATGTCCGTTTTAAATTGCCTTTTGCTTCAGTGCAATGATTCATAATGCATAAAATGAAGAGTGTTAATCAAATATTTTACAGGATCAGGGTCATTTAATTTTCAACTTCTTAAAGAGTTTTGCTTTAAGACACATCATTTGAGACAGAACTATGTGATAATTAATAATATAATCAAGCCATTAGTGGCTGCCATGTATTCTTTTCCTTGTAATTAAAGAATAACTGAATTAATATTTCTTCCTTGTTGGTGCAGAATTGCAGATATTGTAGAATTGTCATTTAACTCTGTAACAGTCACATTCCAGCCACCCTTGGTCCCTGGGTATCTGGGGCAGAGCAACTTGGCCACAACATCTCTTGTTGTGCGTACAAGAGTATACCCATCTCTTGTACCCTCACTTTCCCTATTTGAGGAACTTGCCACCACCAGATAAGAAATTACTTCTTTGCCAGACTGGCCATTCTCAGATAGCCTCCAAAATTTCCCTGGAGTTTCTCTGAAAACTTCCTTAGGTAGCATGATTATCAATTTTCTAATCATGAGAGTATTTAGAATAAGCTGAGACCACAGGTGTTTTATGAAACAAGAAATGAGTTTACTATGATGGAAGAAACTGGAAAAATATGGAGTCCTAGGAGCTGCCACCCCTGTTTGCATTGCTCACTAACGCGGCCTGCCCCCCCCCCATTGGACCTTGCCAACCCCCCATCATTACAGTTTACTCCAAACTCAACTTCACTATCTCTTACAAAAGCGGTGTGGAATCTTTTCTGGCAGGACAGCCAGATCTTTATTTCCCCCAAGCTGGGCAGGCCAAAGGTAACAAATGCTTGTGGCTGCCCACCTGTCAATCACCTGATGTCCTAGTGATGTCAGGTATGCTTCCTTATGATGCTGTGTCGGTTGGGACTTCAAAGCGAACCACTTTCTTTTTATTTTATTTTTATTTTTTTCATTTGTCAAAAGCGAACCACTTTCAAACCTCCATGGGGTTTGATACTGGGGCTGGCAGTGAGTGCCCATCTGCCCCTGTAGCTGATGGGTAAGTGGGACCAGGCCTTTAAACAGTCCTCTCCAGGCTTCTCCTTCAAACCTCCACAGAGGTTTGAAGAATAGGGTTTGCAGATCTTGAGAAAGGTTCAGTTCTGCCACTCTTTTGCTGATGGGGTGGGAGCACACCTTCAAATACCCCCCTCCAAGCTTCTCCCTCAAACCCTCAGTGCTTGAGAAAACACATACATGAGAAAGGCAGTTCTTCCCCAAAAAGAGTTCTGTTGAAATTTTACTAAGTGGTTTTATTTACTGCTTCTTCTTTTTTTCTTATTCTTTACATTTCATCAAAACTATAAATTACTGATGTTGTACGCTGAAAGAAAATCAGATGAAAATGATGCACCGGTGGATGGGACGCGGGTGGCGCTGTGGTCTAAACCACAGAGCCTAGGGGCTTGCCAATTAGAAGGTCGGCGGTTTGAATCCCTGCAATGGGGTGAGCTCCCGTTGCTCAGTCCCTGCTCCTGCCAACCTAGCAGTTTGAAAGCACGTCAAAGTGCAAGTAGATTAATAGGTACCGCTCCAGTGGGAAGGTAAACGGCGTTTCCGTGTGCTGCTCTGGTTCGCCAGAAGCGGCTTAGTCATGCTGGCCACATGACCCGGAAGCTGTATGCTGGCTCCCTTGGCCAGTAAAGCGAGATGAGCGCCACAACCCCAGAGTCGTTCACGACTGGACCTAACGGTCAGGGGTTCCTTTACCTTAAGTTAGCAAAAATGTATAAGACAAGTACAAATACCTGCTGGAAATGTAAAGAAAAAGAAGGTACCCTTTACCATATGTGGTAGTCATGTAAGGTAAAAAAAGCATTCTGGGAAATGATATATAATGAATTGGGGGGAAATGTTCAAAATAGCTTTTGTAAAAAAATAACAACCAGAAGCTTTTTTTATTAGGAATTGTAGGTACCGACATCCCAAAGGAGCAGAAGATACTTTTTATGTATGCGACAATAGCCGCATGGATGTTACTAGCCCAGGGATGGAAAGAAGACAAAGTCCCTACCAGAGAGTAATGGCAAACCAAGCTGATGGACTATGCCAAAATGGCAAAACTGACCGGAAAGCTCAGGAACCAAGAAGACAGAAACTTCAAGAAAG
Organism: Lacerta agilis; assembly: GCF_009819535.1. Taxonomy (NCBI): domain Eukaryota; kingdom Metazoa; phylum Chordata; class Lepidosauria; order Squamata; family Lacertidae; genus Lacerta; species Lacerta agilis. The sequence continues at coordinate 15,748,887 of NC_046323.1, forward strand.
AATGAGGAAAAGTTATAATTTATTTAGGAGACCACTGTAAGCAGATGAAAACATTATCAGGATTCTAATAACACTTGTAATGTAACAAATATTATGGACAATATGGAGAAATATAAAATATAGATTATGAAATAATATGCAGTTGAAAAGCCCTATTAGGCTTCAGACTTGCTTCCAAGTAAACATTATGTTTAAAATTAGGAAGTGTGGATTAGTTAACTGACCTGTTCAGAGCCTTGAGTGTGTCCCATTAGAACCGTGTTTGCACTCTGAGCCTCTTGAAAAAATAATCCTAAGGAAGGACTAAACATAAGAGTCACCATCCAGGGGTCCTGACATGACATTAACAGCTGTGTCCCAGGCAGAAACTCAACAGGTGGGTGGAGATGAGTCTGTGAAAATATTTCACTTTTTGAATTTGTTTGCTAAGAACCTTTTGTTAGGTGAAGAAGGAATACAGAAATGGCTTCTGAACTGAGTAATACAGTGGAACCTCGTGTTACGTACCGTCCTCCTTGCGAATGCTTTGGGTTACGAGCTCTGCTAACCCGGAAGTAGATGCTCCCAGTTGCAAACTTTGCCCTGCAATGCCAGCGGAAGTCACACTGTACTCAGGTTTAACTAAAAGGGACTGTGGCATTGGGTGATGTGGAATGCTTGTAGCTGCCAACACCTTTACTGCTGTGTCTCAGACATTAGTACTATTAGTACATACAGTAATAAGAATCCATTTTCCTAGCACTAGATAGGCAGATGCTTTTGACCAGTGGTTCCCAATTAGCTATGTACTGCGGACCTCCTGTCTTTCAAAAGCCAAGCCATGGACCCCCTACTTTTTTGGGGGGGAACGATACCTCTATGGTAGTTTTTGTTATGTGAATGGTGCCCCAGACCCCCTGGTTGGGTTAAGCAGACTTCCTGGTATCCCTGGACCACCAATTGGGAACCACTGCTTTAGACAGTTCACAGGCAGGGCATGATGGCAGGATTATTATGGAATCCGGAACTGAGTTAAATGTGGTCTGCACAAGTTACTGGGTTTGAAAAAGTAATTAAGGCTTCCCAGCAGATATTTGATATCAGATTATATTCCTAAAGAAGAGACAGGTCAGCCATGGCATGTTCCTTCTCTCCAGCACCCTTAGGTGCAACCTGAAACCTGCAGAGCACCTAGCTGAGCCTCATGTACTAGGCATGCCTACGGCACTTCATCTTGAAAGTGGACTGTGACCAGATGCAGACTCCATGGCTTCAACATCAGCCAATATATATATTTTTCTCTTCTTCCCACCCACCTTGCTTTGGTTTCCCTCTGGCCTGAAGAAGAATTGTGGAGAACTCAAAGCTTGCACACTGCTTGGTGTCATTTTGGTTGGCGTAATTAATATGTCACTCTACTGTAGATTTTGGAAGTTCACTATTTTTGTTTATGGTGGTGGTTTGTCAAGATTTGATCTTGCAGCATTCCTCACACTACTTGCTTAGTTTTCCTCCTAGAACAGCTTGGTGGTCTAGATAACATACACACAGAGAGAAGGTCATTGAGGCAGTTTAAAGACTAATAGATTAATTACCGCATCAGCTTTCATGGACTAGAGTCCACTTTATCCAGTGTATTGTATCTGATGTGTCAGGATTTGGTAAGAATTTAGTAAAAAGGCAAGGCCACTGTGTACAGGACTGGATCTGCAAAAGTCTGCAGGCTGCCTCCAGCCAGCAGCCAGATCTCTGTGGTTAATAGTGGTTCTGGATTACACCCATAACCTGGGTCAGTTTAGACTAGAGCATCCAAAAAAGAGTAAGACAGATTCCTGTCCCAATTCTCCATCCTGGGTGTGCAAATTCCATAAAATGGGTTAGGATTTTCCTAGCCCTCAGGACAAAAAAAAATCCATGGAGGTCTTTGCAGGGAAGGTATTACAGTTTAAACTTGGCAGTCAAGGTTGCATTACAGAGGGCTCTTTCTGGTTCAAATGAATGCCAGATTAAATACCTCCCCCCCCCCCGTAGCACCTTTGTCAAACAAGCATGGGGAGGATGCTAACCAAAGAAAGATTAGTTTAACCAAAATGCAAGCAAAAAGGAAAGGAACACATGACGCAGTTAGACATATCGCTCTGCTTCGTAAACAGCGAAAGGAGGTACGAAATAAGTTTAAAAGGTCTGAAGAAGTGCGCATGCACACGAAAGCTCATACCAAGAACAAACTTAGTTGGTCTCTAAGGTGCTACTGGAAGGAATTTTTTATTTTATTTTGTAGAAACCAGAAACGCGGAGTCGTTCCTGACTTGGCTTGCTTCTGCCTCTCTCCAAGGTCCTGATTGACTGAGCATTGTAAGCAAACCATTCTGTTCCCTCCTTGTGACTTTGGTTATAAATTTATTGTTATATGGAAAAACTTGAGAGAGACATTGTACTACCTTTGAAAATCTTTAATAAAAAAATAAATTTATGACTACCAGCCGCTTCAACTGCGACTGGGTCTAAGGAAATTTCATCCCAGCGGTTCAACCTACAACGCAATAGAGTGTCCTTGCAACGGAGTGTGCCGGAAAATGCAGCTTTTAAATGCAACCTCATGTGTCTGTACAGTAGTTGAAAGTAGCTTCTGCTGGAATATATGGGGCGGTTCTATAGATCGGGCTGCAAAGAGCGAGTAGGTTACAAGCAGACGCTAATGACCTTCTCATTCTAACAGCTATGTATTATTGCTTAACTGACCGTTAGTTTTGAGTTCTGAACAAATTTGCTGTAAATCCCGGGTGGAGACTCTAGACTGTAGGAGCACGTTTATGGATTTAGGGTCCCGAAAGAAAGAAAGAAAGAAAGAAAGAAAGAAAGAAAGAAAGAAAGAAAGAAAGAAAGAAAGAAAGAAAGAAAGAAACCAGAATAACATTGCCTTTTATTTAAATGTGTACTTTTAAAACTATGTAAATCCAAATAACTGGAAATTTTAACAAGAGTAGTGTATGTACGTTTGCAGTAGCTACAAGCTGGGAAGAAGGGGAGCGATAAATCCAATGATATCGTCTGAAACTATTTCCTGTGGTGCCCAGTCCTATACATGTTTACTCCAAAGTATGTCCCCCTTTAACACCCAGTTGAGACTGTTTAAGAATGCAGCCTTCATCTTGAGCTTTTTTCAACATAGTCCCAAAGGGCATCGCTTTCAGTCGGAGAAGTCTCTGATTTGGCAACTAAAGTTAGTGCCAGAGTAAACAGCAAGACAAAACTTCTGTTCCTTGTTCATCGCCCCGATCCAAAACATTGTTCCCTGCTATTTGTTGTTTGGAAGGATAGAGTACTCCTTTTGCTTCTGTTTCGGAGGAATCGGTGCAAATATATTTAAGAACCACCAACAAACGTGTGTTACAAGCCAAATGTTGTGGCTTAAAGGAAAAGAGACTAATTATCTGCAGACAAGATAAGCTGCTTTCGCAGTGAAAGAATGAACTAACTTCAAGGGGTTACTTGAGAGTAAATTCCACGGCTATCCGTAGAAATCGTTTCTATCTAAGCATGGTTAGGATCCGTCTGTAATCATTATTTTATAAAACGGAACGGGGAAGGAACTTCTTTTGCTATTATTTACTATTTATCAATGCTAAGGTGTTTTTTCAAGGTTTAGGAATTGCGATGTTAAAATTTCAGGCATTAAAGAAATGTAAGCACGTTTGAAGATGGGCAAAGGGTAGCTTTTGAAGTCCCTTTGAAAACTGATTTTAAAAAAGAAAGAACTAAGATAAAACGTTTATTCCCTTCTGTCAGAAACAGAGGGGATTAAACCTGTTGATACGAATATCGGTAGGTCTTCAGATCAACAGGTTTAATCTCTTCCTATGCAAATGAAATATTTTATAACAACTTGCATCGGCCTAATATCCGCAAAGCGCCGACGCCCGGACTCCTAATATGCCCGGGTTTGCAACAAATAAAGACTTGAGGAAGAGAGAGCAAATTCGAACTGGGATTTTGTTGTTGTTGCGCTCCGTACTGGAACTCCTCATTCCTGTCCCTGTTTCCATTTTCAAATATCAAGCTATTTCGCGACGGAATGAAATAAGAGACTCAGCTAGAAGCAGTTTCAAGAATAGGCCGCCGGACCAGCTCGGCAGCTCCACCTCTTGCTCTGCCATCGTCCCTTCGTATCTTTCTCAAATGCAATGTTTGTGCGCCTCTAGATGCCTTTGTGCAAGAGAGGTGTTTGTTTTGTGTTGTGTTTTTTTTTAGGTGACAGTGTACCACACTGAATAGTTTCGAAGCATCTCCCCAAAACCGCCCCATCCCGGTTCCTCTCTAAGATCCCGGAAACTTAGGAGCCGGTTCCGCGGGCCTTTCTCTTGCGCAAGCCTCGCTGAGATGAGTACTGCGCAAGAGAACCGCGAGCCTCGCTTGCCCGCCTCAGCCTGCTTCTCCTCCGCTTGGGCTCTGAAACTGAACAGGGTCAGTTGAATCTCCAGCGAAATCTGCTCCCCTATCGAGCTTTCCTCGCTTCTTTCTTATTCATGGAACGGACCATTCCGCCTCCCTTCTTGCTTGCTGTCTTGAACGAAACCGAAGCAGAAGAAGACGATCCAGATCCAGACCAGATTCATCCTTGCGCTTCTAGGCGTCATTTCTTAAGGGAAAGCGCTTTCGCTGCGAGAAGGAACTGGAAAGAAGCGAGTTATGTTAGCCGTCCGATTCTCTCGGGCCTAGAAAGAAGTAATCGGGCTGTGCGGAACATCTATACAGTATCTCCCTGATTCCTTCAGACGAGGGAAGCCAGATCTGTTTGTTTGTTTTCAGCAGCAGCCAATTGCCGAGGCAAACCCATTCCCCTTCCCCTGTCCTCTCCCCCCCCCCCAGCGCTTCTCTTTCTTCCTCTCTCCCCCTCCCTCCCCCTTTCAAAGCGAGAGGGAAGAAGGAGGCGAGGGTGTTCTGAAGCGAGAGCGCGACTCGCCCCCGCCTGGTTTAAAGGAAATCCCGGCGAAGGTGTGAAGTGCTCGGCAGGTCTTGCACAAACACATCCCGACGCAACTGCCGCGGCATATAAAGCGGGGAAGGGGGGGGGCGGGCGCGACGGCTTCGATGCGGGCAGAAGGGAAGAGGCCAAACTCGGCCCGAGACTCCTTAATCGGGCCCGTCGCCTTTTCGAGGGGGGATGTGGAATGGGCCCCGTCGCCTCTTCCCTCCTCCAGCGCTGCCAGGGCTGAGGGGAGCCTTCCGCCGCTGCTACTGAGGGAGCTTTCTGAGGCCGGCCAGCTTTGGAAGGCGAGGCCCCCCTCGTGGACGAGGGAAATGGCCGCTTAGGACACAGACGGCCCCGCTGAGCTCTGAGGCGTCGGCTCCCTTTTCATCTCCTCCCCTCAGAAAGTTGATTTGTGGCCTTCAAAGGACCTCGCCAAAAAAAACACACCAGGCCTCGCTTTTACATTTTAAGGAAAGCTTTAATCGCAGAGTTTTTGGGACTACTCATAAATACCAGGCAGCTTCTCTCTCCTCACCCCCCCGCCTCATAAAGTCCGTGTAAAGTTTCATGTGGAGAATTGAGGGGTGGTGGTGTGGGATCTTTTAAAAATAATTTTAAAAAGCACTTAAGAGTCGCAGGTGACTTGTTCCAATTAGTAGCTGTCTAATTAAATTAGTGTCACCGAGACCAGCCAATAGGTGGGCGAGAAAAGGAGAGGTTCGCCGGCGAATGGAGCCGCCTCCAAGCCCCTCCCCGGCTGCAGGAGAGGAGTGCGCGCGCGCGCCTATAAAAACGCTCCCCGGCTTGGTCAATCGCAGTCAACTGTGTGGCATTTAAAGGCGGGAAGGTCAGGTGGGTGGGGGCGGCTTCTTCTTTTTGTAAATGAGGTTACCACAGAAGGTGGCCCAAGACCTCGTTCGGTGTCTTTGAGGGAAACCAAGGACGTTGTTGTGTTGCCGGCTGAGGCGAAGTGAGCGCCTAGTTTTGCGCCTCCCGGCAGAGCCGCTCTCTCGGAGTTGAGAGGACTTCTGGGGGGCGGGGGGGCGAGCGGGCGGCTCATCTGAGGCGATGCAGCTGGGGGAGCAGCTCTTGGGCAGCCCGGCCAACCTGCCAGGCGCCCCCTTCTACCCGCTGGAGAGCGCGGGCGGCCGCGGCGGCGGCAGCTCCACGCGCCACCTCAGCTCGGGGTCTCCGCCGCGCCTGGACTTGGACAAGGGCGCGAAGAAGTTTGGCGGCGCCTCGGGGCCTCCGGCGACCGGCCTGCTGGGCGAGGCCGAGGCGGCGGCCGACACGCCTCCGTTCGTCGCCGCCGCCGGCCAGGTTCCCGCCAAAGCGGCCTCGGGGGCCGACGGCGGGCGCAAAGGCTCGCCTTGCCCGGCGGAGGAAGAGCCTCTGCCGCCGGCGCCGACGCGCTACACTCTGGACGGCCTGAGCCCCGAGCGCTACTACCTGCAGTCGCCCGGCCCACAGGGCGGCGGCGGGGGCGCCGAGCTGGGCGGCCCTTGCGCCCTGTTCCCTTACGCCGGGGCGGCGGGCGGCGCACAGCCGGGCTCCATGTACCCGGCGTCGGGCGGCGCGCGCTACCCGTACGGCTCGGTCCTGTCTCCGCCGGGGGGCTTTTCGAGCGCGGCCGGCAGGACGCCCTTCGCGGCGGCCGCCGGCGCCTACCAGTACGGCCAGGGGGCGCCGCCGGGCAGCCTCTACAGCCCCTATCCGTCGGCGGCGGGCTCGTGCGGCGGACTGGGCACGCTGGCGATGCCCGGTGGGGCGGGCGCGCTCCGAGCCCAAGTCTTCCTGTGCAACCGGCCGCTCTGGCTCAAGTTCCACCGGCACCAGACCGAGATGATCATCACCAAACAGGGCAGGTATGCCGCTGCTTGTCTTTCATGGGGGGTCGGGACATGGGGCGGGCGGCTCGCTTTGGGGCAGATCGGATTTGCGAGGAAATGGCCCGGAGGGACGTTAATCCATTTGAGAGAGCGCCTCGAGGAGCTTTCGGCATGGGATCTCATCAAATTAAGAAAGCTGGGCAAACTCGGTTTAGTTTTAAGGGATCCGGAGCCGAGTTGGTTTGCATTTGCTCTCGGAAGTTTGCGTGCCTGTCATCAGGTTTGTCCCAGGTTTCCCAGGTTTGTCAACAATTGTTCTCACCCCCGCCTCAAAGTTTTTCCTGTGCACATTTACCCGAGAGTAATCGCCATTGGATACAGGGGGACTTAATTAGGAAGTTAACATGCGCAGGTTTGCGCTCTGAAACTCATTTTTTTTTCAGTTCATGTACTTAAAAGTATACGCTAATGGGGGGGGGGCAGGAATTGCCTTTAAAAGAAATTTTAAAAATGCGATTTTTATAAAAAAAATTAAAGAAGAAACTTCTTAAATCGAGCTGTGTAGTGCCGGTGTTTTTAAGCATCCAGATACCTGGACTTGCTTTTGCTTGGAAATAAAACCCGATCGTAATAAGGTTCTTTTTCGTTAGTTTAGAATAGGGACGTTAAACCGGGGGAGGAAGGCAACGCCCTGGATTTATAGCACTAGCGAGGCCAACCAAATTTCAGGATTTGAGGGATTTGGGGTTCCGGAGTGCAATTGTAACAAATGACTGGTCGATCGAAACCTTCCCCACCGAAATCACCTTTGTGCTTGATTCGAAGTAGGACAGACATACTTGTAGGGTTTCTTTCTATCTCTCTTCTTCCCCACCCCCACCCCCCACACAATTTAAGTATTTCGTTTCTTGTGTTCCCTAAACCGGCACTATCATTCCCTCAATCATAATTGTTGATTGAAATAAAAGAATTGGGGACGGGATTGGGAAACAGAATGTGCCATTAGTTTCTGTCCGAAGAGGCTGGGGATTCTGTGCGTGTGGTATATGAAACCTAAGACAAGCGAGGGTTTGAAACTATTCAAGCCTTCGGATCCGGCGGTGGGTCAGGGTCTGTTTGGGATGGGGGTGGTGGTGTCCCTCTTTCTTCGAGGTGCTGCATTTGAAAGGCTGCCCTTCCCTTTCCGATCTCTCCTCCCGAGGCCGTCGCTCTGGATGTTCGCACAAGAGCGAGACTTGGAGCCAAAGCCTCTCGTGGCGGCTCTCTCTAAATATAAACCCCGCGAGGGGAGCCGCCATCTGCCTCCCGCTCTCGGTCCAGGCGCTAGCCGAGGCCGGAGCGCGCTGCCAAAGAGCATCGGCGGGGGCTCCTGGCTCAGGGATGCATGCGGCCTCGATTCCCTTTTTCTAAATGTGCGCCTTCCCCACTTCCTTTCTCTTTCCAATATCAGGCGGATGTTCCCCTTCCTGAGCTTCAACATCACGGGCCTCAACCCCACCGCCCACTACAACGTCTTCGTGGAAGTGATTTTGGCGGATCCCAACCACTGGCGCTTCCAAGGGGGGAAATGGGTGACGTGTGGCAAAGCCGATAACAACATGCAAGGTAAGAGACCAGACTTCATTGGAGAGGTGGGGGAATGGGCAGGCAAGGAGACTTTTTCTCTCTCTTGCCTTCAACTTCCTTCCATGCCTTCATTGCTTAATCCAGAATCTAGATGCAAAATCTAGGCAAGGAAATTAATTGCCTTGTCTTACAGCCTTTTGAAATGTAACTTCTGAATGTAAAGATGAATCCTCTCCAGAAAGTGACTTTGTGCTCTTTAAAAAGGGGGGTTTGGAAGACTCCTTTACTCCAGCTTGCTATGAAATTAAAGGAAGGCTCAGCATTTTTCCTTCTTTCCCTTTCATGCTCATGGTTTTATTATGGACCCTGCCATGTGCATTATTGTGTGCAAGTGTTGCCTTTGTCGTGGCACACGAGTGTGCATTTCATCTTGGTGTTAGGTCTGATTTGGGGAAATGTCTAATTCACACAAGTACATGTAGGAGAGATGAAATGCACCTTTCCCTGACTCTCGCAGTCTTCTTTTCATCTTACAGGTAACAAGGTTTATGTTCATCCGGAATCTCCCAACACTGGAGCCCACTGGATGCGACAGGAGATCTCCTTTGGAAAACTAAAACTAACTAATAACAAAGGGGCCAATAATAATAATACTCAGGTAAAACAGCACACTTTATTTTGGTTTGCTTAGTTAAATAAGATTTGTGGTTCCTGGAACCTGAAGGAAGATGCAGTGGGTTTTTGAAACAGGTATCCAGTAAATTCTGAATTTGCTGCAGTCATCTCAACAGTACATCTTGTCCATTTTTTAAAAGTTGTAAATTGGCATGTGGACATGGGACATATAAGAGGAACTAGTGCCTCATTAAAGGCTTGCAAAATTTGAAAGTCTCCTTCCTTATGTCAGGTGGATTTTTAAAAAAGCATTGTGCACTAACTCAGTGTTCACCTTTTCCAGATGATAGTACTTCAATCTCTGCATAAATATCAGCCTCGTCTCCACATTGTGGAAGTGACAGAAGATGGCGTTGAGGACATGAATGACTCTTCTAAGACACAGACATTTAACTTCCCTGAAACGCAATTCATTGCTGTGACTGCGTATCAGAACACTGATGTAAGGATAAAATATGCTTGGTATACTAAATAGCTTTTATCTGGGGTGTGCTATGACACCATAAATTAAGAGGTAAAATAGGAACACAAAAAAGAGAGTGATAAACGGAGCTTTAAATACTTCTGTTAACTGGAAGCAAGGGGTGGTATTCAACTGAGTTTTACTCCAAGTAAACCCATTGAAATTAATGGACCTAGCTTAAAAGTAAAGGTAAAGGTACCCCTGACCATTAGGTCTAGTTGCAGACGACTCTGGGGTTGCGGCGCTCATCTCGCTCTATAGGCTGAGGGAGCCGGCGTTTGTCTGCAGACAGCTTCTGGGTCATGTGGCCAGCATGACTAAGCCGCTTCGGGCGAACCAGACGAGCTCATGGAAACGCCGTTTACCTTCCTGACGGAGCAGTACCTATTTATCTACTTATCTACCTGCACTTTGACATGCTTATGAACTGCTAGGTTGGCAGGAGCAGGTACCGAGCAACGGAAGCTCACCCTGTCGTGGGGATTCAAACCGCCAGGTCGGCAAGCCCTAGGCTCTGTGGGTTAGACTACAGCGCCACCCATGTCCCTGGACCTAGCTTAGTTGTGTTCACTTCAATGGGTATACTCAGAGTAAAATATACTTGAATACCACTCAAGCAGTTCTATATCTATCTGCTTTACCACTGCTGTAGATATAGTTGTTAGCTTTTGTGTATTTCTTTAGGAAATCGAGTTTTCAAAATAAGTACCTCTGCTTTTTGCATGTGTAAAGGAAATTATCTCCTTTTTACAAATTTTGAGGTATCTAAGTAGACACCACTATTTTGTCTTTACTTTTCAGATCACACAGCTTAAAATTGACCATAATCCTTTTGCAAAAGGCTTTCGGGACAACTATGATTCGTAAGTAGTATTCTCATCTCTATGTGGTACAAATAATTCTATTCTATAAAAGTACGGATTTTAAAGAGTTTATGAATTTAAGAGCTTTTGTATTAGTAGCTAGCAACAATCTTCAAAGTGTCTTACTTGAGAGTGATGGAACTTTCTTCTAAGCAAAAATAGTCTCCCATCTAAGTGAAAATGAATGTTAGATTGGAAACTATTTCAGCTCTTCACTTACCTAAATTGTAGCAGAAGCAGCTGACTAGGTTTGCAGAAAGTAAAAGTAGCACAAAATTTTATTCTGCAATAAGGTCTAAATTTGCACATACACCACTGCAAATATTCATTTGTGTTTTTTAAAAGTTCCTCACATAGCTAAACTTTTTTATATTGCGTTTCAAAGTGAACTTAACTGGGAGAATTAGCAGAAAATATACATTAAAATGGACTCTAATATTTGTTGACTTTAATCTTGACTATATAATGGCCAGTCCAGCATGATCCCCTTGGGACTGAGCCCTCCCTCCTTGCATGTTAATGCCAACATCCTAAATGGTAAAGAACAATATCTTAGGCGTTTTTCTCTTGTGTTTGTAGCATGTACACAGCTTCAGAAAATGACAGATTAACTCCATCTCCCACGGATTCTCCTAGATCCCACCAGATTGTCCCAGGAGCCCGGTACAGCGTGCAACCCTTCTTCCAGGAACAATTTGTCAACAACCTGCCACCGACTAGATTTTATAACGGGGAAAGAACTGTGCCTCAGACAAATGGCCTCCTCTCGCCTCAGCAGAACGAAGAGGTGGCCAATCCTCCCCAGAGATGGTTTGTCACTCCAGTCCAGCAGTCTGGGGCCAACAAACTGGACATGAACTCTTATGAAACAGACTACTCTCCTAGTACATTACTTCCTTATGGCATCAAGTCCCTCCCCCTGCAGACATCCCATGCCTTGGGCTATTACCCTGACCCTACGTTCTCTTCCATGGCTGGATGGGGGAGCAGAGGCTCTTACCAGAGGAAAATGTCTGCTGGCTTACCTTGGGCCTCCAGGACAAGCCCCCCAGGTTTCTCTGAAGACCTGCTTTCTAAGGAGAAAGTGAAAGAAGAAATGGGGTCGTCCTGGATAGAGACGCCGCCATCCATAAAATCTCTAGATTCAAACGATTCTGGGGTCTACACTGGCGCTTGCAAAAGGCGGCGACTCTCCCCGAGCACGTCCAGCAACGAAAACTCCCCGACGATGAAGTGTGAGGACATTAATGCTGAGGACTATGGCAAAGACACTTCCAAAGGCATGGGCTACTATGCTTTCTATACCAGTTCTTAAGCCCTAGTCTCTGTGTTAGAACTTGACTTGGCTATAATATTTCAGTGGTGGTGCGGAGGTCTTTTGCACAAATGTTGCCAAAGGAACTCTTTACCTTCCCACCTTTTTGAAAAAAATGTTCTTGTGCAATTCCATAGAAGGTGCCAAAGCTTTTTGACTGACTTCTGCAGGTAAAAAAGGGAAGAAACTGGGTAACACTCCAAAATGTCTTGGCCTCTTCCCCCCCCATCGCCTCCTGTTGCCCCCCCCCCCCAGCTAAGGAGACAGCGAGGGAGAGTCTCTAAGCATCATTTTGATTTTAAGTGTGGCTTTTAGAAAGGGCCAGGGAAGGAGGAGGTAATAAAGCAAATGTTGTACAATCAGGCCAGTGCGTAAGTGCTGTGCACTACCAAGCAGTTTGAGGGAAGAGTTAGGTGCTTCTTGAAAAAATTACTACCCTATTGGATCTATTGTTGTAGCTGAATAGTGGAAATATTCAAAGTGGAGGCTTTATCAATAGAATATTTCTTCATGATGTATGCAAAAACCAAACTTGGCTCAATGACGTAAGCCTTGCTTTTTCTGGGGAGATTTTAAATGACTTGGCAGAAAGTTATGGCAGTGAAGGAATCTTACAAAGGTAGCAAAAACCCAGTATTAAATGTACAGCTCTGTGTTGTCTAGATATATTGTGGACTATGACAAAACATTCTGTGTAGTTCTAGTCATGGCAGTGCAGTTGAGTGTCTGAAGCCGGTGCGTGTTGGGAGTTCTTTATTTAAAACAACTTCAAAGTGGATTCTGATGCTGAGAGTACATCAAAATATATATTTATTGGTAGGTGGTGAATGTATTTTTCAGCCGTTCTGAACTGAGTGTTGTAACTCCTTGCTCAATCTATAAATATTATGAGACAATGCCGAGGTGGCAAAAGACTTTAAAACAAAGCATTAGTTTTATTGCGGGGGTGGGGCGGGGGGTGAGTCTGAGACTTTTGTCTGTATATAATGATTTTTAATAAATGTGTTGCAATGATAGGTGCTGAATTCTGCAAAGGAGAATTGAGCATTGGGGTGCCCTCTATCCCTTGTTGGTAATAAATTTGCAGCAGGACCTTAGAAGCAAATATAATAATAATAATAATAATAATAATAATAATAATAATAATTAATAATAATTAAATGTGAAAATGTGGAAGTCTAAAGCGACTTAAAAGGCCTCCTGTGCTCCATCCCAAAGTGGCAAACAGGCAATTGTTCCACTGAGGACCCAAAGCAAAATGCAGGAATCCAGATCTTCAGTGGCTCGGTACATGCATGATGGCCTTCAATAATGCGGAAGGGGCTCTTTCAAAGTCAGCGGGGGGCAAGCTCTTTTATCAGATAAGAGATGCCCACTTTCTCCTGCTCCAGACACCAGTGCTGGGGAGCTTGGCAAGCTTAAACTTTACCTTCCAGTTACCCAGGTCCTGTGCAGATGGGTCTGTTGCCCAGTCCTGCAAGGCGGATATTTGCTGAAGCTGGTTGCCACACCCTAGCATCACTCAAAAAGAAAGACGTCTAGACTGGGATGGGAGCAAGGAAGAGCAGGGTCTAAAACTCCTGTTGCACGTCAGATTAGTAATCTAGTCCTATGCAGGCTAATGCGTCTCTGTGGGCATTTTGTCTTCTGTCGGGTAAGCCCTTTCTTTCTTCACGTGCTCTAAATTCATTATGAATGTTTTACTTGAACTTGGCGCTCCAGGTCGACGCGCCACAAACTGGGAAGCGAGGCGTATTTTTGCCTTGGCCCTCCGGGAACCTGTTGACAAGAAGCTTTCTGCACCTTCTCTTCCCCGAAAATACAGAGAGATCTCCCTCTCCTCCAGCCGCGCAAAGGAGATCACGAACCGGGGCTTGGCGCTCTGCGGTGCCAAAACGAGCCCTTCTGCCGGGGACTTTCCCTGCTAGGAAAGCGAAGCAATCGAGGGAGGAGGGAGCCCCTCCTATCCCTTTTTCTTGAGCTTTTGTTCCCATGTAAATCAAAGCGGCAGCTCTCCACCTTGCCTAGAGAGGGGCTGGTGCAACGGGAGCCCATCCTCGCGCGTTATGTATCCTCTCCTCTTCCCACTTGGAAACCCTGATGGAAACGCGCTGCTCCCGGTTTTTAAAACTGGGCTGTGCTCCTCGCATCTACAGCGGGCAACTGGGCGGGGCCTCCCTTTTAATCTTCCCAATAGCCGGGACGTTTAAATAGCAAAAACTTTTGAAGGAGCCCAGCTTTAAAATGAAACAAATGTAAACGCAACCTGATCCACAGCGCTCTTGCTACGGAGCGCATTGATTACAAGGGGACTTTAGACGGCCCCGGTGAAATGTACATCCTTGGGTCAGAGAACTAGCCGGTGGTCTTGTCCCTATGGACCGGGCACGGGGCGGGAATCCGTAAGGCAAAGCTTCCAAACGTGGTGTGGATCAAGTGCGCTGCGATTTCTAGGTCATCTGATCCTGCCCCGCCAAATGATTTGCAATCGGCGGAACAGAATATGCAGGCAAAGAGCTGATAAAACCTCCAGTCCTATTTGCCTGCCTCCTTCGATAGAAGTAGGCTTGGGAATCATCATAAAGCTGGCGTTGGTGAGGCGAGATTTTACTTGCTTGTGCCACGCGGAGCTTTGAGCGTTACAAACCTTAGCAACCCATCCTTTTTCATGGGTGGCAAACGGGAAAGTGACCATTATGGATTGGGACTCCTTGGCCAAGGCATCGAGAAGCTGCGTCGGGTCGCTGCACCAGCGCTGCTCCGATTATAGGCAGCTTTTTGAGCCAATAGAGTTCTTACCCTTTGCCCATCTCCCTCCTCATAAAGAGTTTTGTGCGTGCCGAAGGCTTGTCACTTTCCACGATCCAACTGATAGTCACCAAGCTACCCAGCACCCCCATCATTTCCCAGATCGTGGTTCTGCCCTTTTGTCAAACCAATTTTTTCCTGCCTCTCTCTCTCCCCCTCTTCTCAAGGTCCCTTTCCCTCGTTTTCCATAGCTCTGTAACTCCCTCCTTCCCTTTCCGCCGCAGTGTTTTCGCGCAGCAGCCTGTATATTTTTGCACTGCACAGTTAACAAAACAAAACAAAGGTGGTGGGTTTTTTTTGGGGGGGGGGGTTAGAGAAGTAGCGGGGGAGAGAGAGAAGGAAAAAAACAACTTGCGAAAAGTCCTCACACTGTTTAATGGAAACATAAGTGCCTGGCTGGCCCCAATTAACACCTTGTGATAAGGCATTCCTAAAATGGGGGTGCCAGACACCAAATTGCGAATAAATGTATCTAATTAATCCGCCAAGGATGACACTGACAAACAAGCCTATATTTAAACCGAGATCGCAGGGCCTGGAGGATCGCGCCTTATTTGTTTACAATAACCGCGGAGGAAAGTTAAAAGAGCCCCGGCGGCTTTCCACGAAGGTGACGCGTGCAGAGGGTTGCAGGAGCCTCGGCGCTATCTTGCAGGCTGCGCCTGGGCAGCGGGGCGCACCGATCGAGCGACAGACGCCTCGAGGGGGCAGACGGGCCTGGGCTCCCGCCGTTTCCAGGCTGCAACCTCCACTGCAGAGCTGCACTCCTTATTGACTTACATTGCACCACCACCGAACTTGGTGCATCAAGCATAGCGTAAGGGGGTTTTCTGGGGCGGGTGGGTGGCAGTACTGTTCCCTGCCCCGAGGGCGCATACATTAAGCTGAACGGTGCAGCGGGAGCCGTGCTCATTGGTTACAGAGAAAGGGAAGACCCACCTCCAGTGCATTATTTTCCTCCTTAGTTATGCTCTAAAGATTTTTGTGTATTTCTTTCGTTTTTGTGGAGACCATGAAATGAGGCAGTATATATTAACAGTGGGTAAATATTCGACGTTATACGCAGCATAGACCCATTGAAAGCAATGGATTTAAGGCAAGGCAGTCCTTTGACGACGATCGACCCGGGGCTGCCACCAAGCAAACCCGCGGGATCGGTATTGTGGGGATGCGCAAAGTACGCGCAAACAACCTCCTCCCTGCCTGTTTACTTAGGTGCAAGCCTCGCTAAAGTCTGCGCGTAAATTCTCCAGGAAGGATGAGGACAAGTGATCAGCCGATGTTTTCAGATGATGTTTTTTTCAACCTATGGACAGCGCAGTCCTAGCCGTGACTCCTCGGAGGATGGAAGTCCTATTGAGCTTAATGGGGCTTCCTCCTCCCAGGTCTGTCGGGTTAGGATTGCAGCCCGAATTAGTTTTTGTTTCTTTTGTTAGTTGCCCGATAACATAGGCTCGCTGAGCGCTGTGCAAATGAAATGCTTGGCTTTTTCGTTGAATTACTGGTTCTAATCTAAACAGTGTACGATCAAAGGCAAGAGAAAAGTGAATGCAATGCTTGACACAGAAAAGGTGCAAGAGCGATTTTGTATGGACTGACTCGCACGCAAAAGCGTCCACACACATACACAGCCTTTCGGGTGATTATTATTTTTATTCTTTGTCCTTTAATCGACCTACAGACGCATCCGGATTTTGGAGAGCGCGGAGCGCGCGAGAGTTGATTCTCAGGCGCGCGTCTCTATCAAGCGAGAGGGAAACTCGACCCCGCCATTGGGGCGTCCAGCAACTGGGCGTCTCCGGGGTCCCCATCGGAAATCGTTCTTTACAGGCTGTATATGCACCATACATTTAAAGCGTTAATTGAGGCCAGCCAAGCACACGAGTCCCCCGTCAAAAAAATAAAATAAAAAAATGCTGGGAAGCGTAGTACTTTAAGCGTGTTGGGAATTGTAGTTCGGTGAGGGAGGGGTAAACTACACTTCCCTGTATTCTTTGAGGTGGGAAGCCGAACGCTTTAAACGCGCCAACCGAAAACAACCGACGAGGACACGGTCGCACCCTCCCTCTCCAAACCGTCCAGGTTTCCAGTTGCTGGGGGGGGGGGGGAGAAAATCACGTGTTGTTTTTTTTAATCGCGTCAAGTCAAAGAGGACTATTTAATCCCCTCTTAAACCCATTTCCAGGAAAACCCTTGACCCGCCTCCCTCCCCGCCTGGTGCCCAGTCCCAGAATTTCCCCCCTGAGGAGCACGTCTAGAGACGTGCGCTTGTCTGCGCCCCTTTCCGCGCACGATCCGCTGCCTTGTACAGGGTGCCGGCCAGGCTTCAGTTCGTGAAGGGAGCAGTGGATCTCGGTTCGTCACCCCCTTGAGCCCTGGGGAAACTTTTTAAAGTTTAATGTTTTATTTTGTTTTTGTATAGGTTAGAAGCCACCCAGAGTGGCTGGAACAACCCCGTCAGAAGGGCAGGGTACAAATAATAAAATTCTTCTTCTTTGGCGATCACTCGTAGACAAGTAAGATTGTCTTCCATAAACACGGTTTTAACAGTGGGTCCTTAAGTGACTGTGGAGGCCAATTCTGGATCCACACTTCTTCCTTCCACAGTGGGAACATAGGTTTTCTGGCCTGGCGGGAGTTGATCATGGTGAGGGTTTGCCAAGCGTGCCATCCTCTTAGCGCGTTTCTCCCTTGCGTCCTGAGTTCCAGTGTCTTCAAAGTCAATGAAACCTTTGGTAAAAGCTGTTCTCCAATTGGAGCGCTGGCAGGCCAGTGTTTCCCAGTTGTTGGTGTTTATACTACTTTTTTTTTTTTTAGATTTGCCTTAAGTTGGGGGAGTCTTTAAACCTCTTTTGTTGACCACTGGCATTACGCTTTCCATTTATTAACTGGATGTGAGCAGGGGAGGCGGTTAAGAGACACCCCCCTTTATCAGGCCAGTTGGCCCTTGGTGACATCAGCCTTGGGAGGCTTCGTTTCAGAGGCCCTCCTCCTCCTCCGATCTCGTTTCAGAGGCCCTCCTCCTCCTCCGATCTCTTTCTCCGGGCCGGAAACGTGCCCTTTGGGACTCCTGCGACTTTGTGCGAAAAGTCACAAGCGCATCGTGGGTCTCCCAGGCCGAGGCGCCCACGCTGCAGCCCGAGGCAGGCCGCCGCTTCCTCTCTCCCTCTCACCTCCTTCGCAAACCGGGCGTGCCCTGGAGCGCCATCGAGCACCTGCTCCCGAGTAGACCGCGCACATAAGCATTTTCCACGGCAGCAGGAATGCCTGCTTGCCTGGAAGGGTAGGGCTACTCCAGGCCGGCGCACCAGGGACTTCTGGCAGACCTAGTTCCAGGTTTGTCTGTCTGTCTGGTTCATCCTCCTGCTCTCTCTGAAAGGTGGCTGGCTAGTTGTTTTTTACCCCTTAAATTTTCAGCTTCTTCCATCTACAGACTGTTCTCCCCAAAACCTTTAAAACAGCCCCACCCCACTGAAACCAGAGGGACTGCCAAAGGGTCCATACCTGAACTGGAGGATCAAGCTGCATTTCTTAAACTTGGGTCTACAACTGTTTTGGAGCTGCAATTCCCATCATTATCCCTAGCTAGCAGGACCAGTGGTCAGGGATGATGGGAGTTGTAGTCCAACAACAGCTGGAGACCCCAAGTTTGCAGGGTTTCTCTCTGAGACCTGCAGGTATATAAATAAAACCAATAAACAAAAAATAAATGGTATATAAAGGTAAAGGGACCCCTGGACATTAGGTCCAGTCACGGACGACTCTGGGGTTGCTGCGCTCATCTTGCTTTACTGGCCGAGGGAGCCGGCGTACAGCTTCTGGGTCATGTGGCCAGCATGACTAAGCCACTTCCGGCAAACCAGAACAGCACAAGGAAATGCCGTTTACCTTCCCGCCAGAGTGGTACCTATTTCTCTACTTGCACTTTGACATGCTTTCAAACTGCTAGGTGGGCAGGAACTGGGCCAGAGCAATAGGAGCTCACAGGGATTCGAACCACCAACCTTCTGATTGACAAGCCCTAGGCTCTGTGGTTTAACCCACAGCGCCACCCACGTCCCTTAAACGGTATATAAATGTGGTTAAATAATAAATCCTTAAATACCCTCCACTGCCCAATATATCTCAGGGTGCCTCAGACCAGGAGTATTAAAATAAAACATCCTACTTTTCCATTTATTCCTCCTTGCCCTCTTTTCATATTTAATTTTTGAGGCACCAGAGCAGAGGTGTTTTTTTTTTTTAATCATCTTTTTAATGCTGTGAGGATGAAACTCACATTCACATCCCATTGAACTCTTGTGGGCCCAAGTAAACCAGCATATGACTGAGCTGCAGGCACTTTTAACAAGCGGTAAAACCCACTGCACTCAAATAAACTGAGGCTGCAGTCCTAGACCCCCAGCCTTTGCCAATCTGGTGCCCTCCAGATGTCACTGGAATGTTAGTTTCATCAGTCCCAGCCAGCAAGGGTAGAGAGTTATAATCCAACATCATCTGGGGGTTCTTGGCTGGCAAAGCCTGCTTATGCACATTATCTAGGACTCAAGGGAACTTTCTTCTAAGTAGATACCAGTACAGGATTGGGCTGTTTCTTTTCAGTAAGTATAAGACAGTTTCCTGTATTTTACTGAAAAGTCAAACCGTTGGTCCATCTAGCCCAGTGTTGTCTACACTGTTTGGCAGCAGCTCTTCAGGGTTCCATGCACGGAATCTCCCCCAGTGCTAAATGGAGATGCCAGGGATTGAACAGGGACATCCTTTGTGCAAAGCAGACGCTCTACCACTGAGCTTGGGCCTATCCCCGTGGCAGATCAGCAGCAATCCTATGCACACTTAGCCGTGTAGACATATACAGTATAGGATTACGCCTGAAGGAGTGCCAGCCAGAGGCTAAAAATGAAGTACAATTACTTGGAGTACTTCCAGACAGGGGCTTAATAACCCAAATGGGTCATTAGCAACAGTTTCCATGTAAATCCAGGTTAAATGGGTGGTGGGGGAGGGGTATGAACTGGTACCCTGATACCCATAACTGCAAAACGAGTCAGAGCAACTTTCAGTAATGAGGAGCATGGATCCTGCAATAAACACCTGTCTGGAAATGAAAAATTTGGGCGAGTGCAATCCTCTATATGTTTCCTTAAATGTAAGACCTGTCGAGTTCTATAGAATTCATTCCCAGGTAAAGAGATACAAAGCATTGCAATTAGTTTTCCCTGAGAGCAAGAAGTTTCTATATTTGCATGGAAACAAATATGCAAATATTTAAGCGAAGAATGGGAATCTCTACTGGGGTGGGGGGGGGGTGCCTGAACATCAGGAGGGGGAGATGTGTTGTAAATCAACCCTCTGGACAGGCACTCAGGGGTAAATCCCTTCGCGTTTATTGGGGCTTCCTCCCGGTAAGTGGGCATAGCCTGTTATTTTACAGTACTTGGAGGAAGGGAGGCGGGTGGCACTGTGGGTTAAACCACAGAGTCTAGGGCTTGCCGATCAGAAGGTCGGCGGTTCGAATCCCCGTGATGGGGTGAGCTCCTGTTGCTCGGTCCCTGCTCCTGCCAACCTAGCAGTTTGAAAGCATGTCAAAGTGCAAGTAGATAAATAGGTACCACTCTGGCGGGAAGGTAAATGGTGTTTCCATGTGCTGCTCTGGTTTGCCAGAAGCGGCTTAGTCATGCTGGCCACATAACCCAGAAGCTGTACGCCGGGTCCTTCGGCTAGTAAAGCAAGATGAGCACTGCAACCCCAGACTTGTTCGTGACTGGACCTAATGGTCAGGGGTCCCTTTACCTTTACCTAACTGTCCAGGGGTCCTTTACCTTTTTACCTTTACTTGGAGGAGGAACAGACTGATTGTGGCCGAAGCTCTCTGGCCACAAATGCCACAATAAATAGCACCACCCAGTGCACATCACCTTGGAAGTAAGTACAGTTGTGTTCATTGGGACTTGCTCCCAGTATTATTTCCTTTCGCAGATTTACAGCCTTAGTGCAATCCTATGCATGTGTACTCGGCCAGATGTAAGTCCGAATCTAGCCCAGTGGAAGAGAATCGCTCACTACCGTGTTTCTCCTAAAATAAGACACCGTCTTATATTTTTTTTTTCGCTCAACAAAACACAGTATGGCTTATTTTCAGGGGATGTCTTATTTTAACCACGTCGCATCGGTACGCTGCATAGCCACGCCTCTCCAGGCTGTTTTAATGGGAGGTGCCGCATCACTATGGCTTATTTTCGGGGCATGGCTTATTTTTGGGGAACGGCTTATATTTCGCAAATGCATAGAAATCCTGCTATGGCTTATTTTATGGCCATGTCTTATTTTAGGAGAAACAGGGTAGTAACTCCTAGTTAGTTTTTGAGGTGAACTTGGTGCCCTCCCATCAGCCTCAGCCAACATTGCCAATGCTCAGAGATGATTGGGCATTGCATTCACACAGGTGTAGCGGCCTGGGGTTGTGGGTGTGTGGGTGTGAAAGATACACTAATATTTCTGCAGCAGGGTCTCTGTCTCCAGCATCCTAGAGGCCTCCAATTGGTACGAAGGAGGAGCCTTTTAGCCACGGTCTTCATATCCTTTCTGCCGATTGGAGCCAATCGGAGTGAGAGGAGGTGAGTCAGCCATTGGCTTCTGGTGGGAACTGTGGATATGGTGTGCAGGAAAGAACCCTGGGGAGTGTGTGCCCCCCCACATGCTCCAGTGCATACAAATGATGTCATGTGGGCACTGAGAAAAACTTGCATGCATGAGAAATGCCGGTCCAAGGATAAGCACCAATTTGGAAGCACCCTGATTCTAATGACCGCAAGGAACTTAGAGTGAGTCTGGGAAGAGCTCTGTGTCCAGAAGGAAGCAATGGTAGAACACAGTCATTTGTTTATTTCATACATTTTATGCATTGCTTGATTGATAAACAAACAAACAAAAAGCCAAAAAGGGCCAAATGGCATTACCAGGATTGGAGCAGATCTTATTTCCTCTGCCTTTTTGTGTGTGAAAGAAAGCAGAAATGCTGCTCTAGAGTTTATCTTTTTAGATACAGTATGAAAGCTCTGGTAACTGGGCATCGGACCTTCCCAGAACCTCCAAGAAAACAAATACGACTCCATCTGGTGCCCAAAAGCACACATAGCAAGCACAGCTTCTGCCAACCCTGATGTCTTATGTTTTACCTCCACTGCTGGAGGGTGTGTGCTTCTGAATGCTAGTCACGGGGAACAACAGGAGGGGAGAGTGTGCTTAAGCTCAGGTCCTGCTTGCAGATTTCCCATAAGCAACTGGTTGGCCACTGTGAGAACAGGATTGACCCACCAGGTTTTCCTTATGCAACCTCACCAACTAAGCTTACCTTACCCCTCCTAACAATATTGTTTCCCAACCCCGGGGTATAATAATTTATAATAATAATTTATTATTTATACCCCGCCCATCTGGCCGGGTCTCCCCAGGTAAGAAGGCTGTGAAAGCAGATGGATTCATAAGTTTGAGCAACTTCACCTTTCCTTATCCATCAAATTAAAAGCACAGAAGTTTATGACGCATTGGTGGGGAAATACGCCAGTGTGGTCTGGTTAGAGTGTCGGACTAGGACCAAGAGACCTGGATTTGACCCCACTCGGCCATGAAGTTACCTGGGTGACCTTATTAGACTATTCCCTGCCTCTCAGCCCAACATACTTCGCAGGGTTCTTATGGGGATTAAATGAAGAGGGAGGGAGAACCACGTATGCTACCGTTGAGCTCATTGGAAGAAAAGGTGAGATGTAAATGAAATAAATAAGTAGCCACACGATAGGTTAGAAGCAATAATAAACTAGTAGTGTAATGTGCACACAACTGAAAGGTAAAAGTGGGTGTATCAAGCAGGACCTTTGCTCAGTGGGTACCATTAACACATTGTTATTTGCTGCGTATTTTCTTCTTGGCTGCGTATAATGGTAAAAAAAAGATAAAGGACCCCTGGACGGTTAAGACCAGTCAAAGGAGACTATGAGGCTGCGGTGCTCATCTCGCTTTCAGGCCGAGGGAGCCGATGTTTGTCCACAGACAGCTTTCCATGTCATGTGGCCAGCATGACTAAACTGCTTCTGGTGCAACGGGACACTGTGACGGAAACCAGAGTGCACAAAAACGCTATTCACCTTCCTGCCATAGCAGTACCTATTTATCTACTTGCGCTGGCATGCTTTCGAGCTGCTAGGTTGGCAGGAGTTGGGACAGAGCAACAGGAGCTCACCCCATCACGGGGATTTGAACCGCCAACCTTCCGATTGGCAAGCCCAAGATGAAGCAATTCTAAAAATACCTAGATGTGAGTAAGCATGCCTCTCTTGTGCCAATTTTGGGCATGTGTGAAAGGCTATGGTGCAATTCTAAATCGAGTTTTATATGGATGGGAGGACATTTTCTGCAAAATTATTTAGTTTTTATCCTGCATTTGTTCCCAATAAGTTCAAAGTGGTGAACACAGTTCTCTCCCCCCTCCCCGTTTTATATCTACAACAACCCTGTGAGGCAGGTCAGGGTGAAAGAGAAAGACTATCCTAAGCTCCCCCAGTGACAATCCACTCACCAGTAAGAATTTATGAACTAAGCATGTCCTCTCTTCCACTAGCTGGTGGGGTATGATGACTTCCTTCCTGTGGCAGAAACATTACAGAGAGAATACAAGTCAGCAGAAACTATAGTTTATGCCAAAGACTGACAGCATTTAATTGAGGAGGGGGTTTGAAGGCAACAAGGATAATATAGGCCAAACTTTCACTGAGGTGTTCAACCAAGAGTGGGGAACCCGTGACCTTCCAGATATTGCTGGACTACAGTTCCCACCGTCCCTGACCATTGGTTAAGTTGACTTGGGCTGATGGGAGTTGGAGTCAAAACAACTTACAGTCGTACCTCGGGTTACGTACGCTCCGGGTTGCGTACTTTTCGGGTTACGAACTCCGCTAAGCCAGAAGCACAACCCGATGTGCACGCGATTTGCGCATGCGCAGAGCGTTTTTTTCGTGGTTTTGGGGGTTTTTTCGGTCTGCATACGCAGAACGAATTATTCGGGTTATGTCCTTTTCGGGTTACGTACTGTAACCCGGAACGGATTAAGTACGTAACCTGGGGTACCACTGTATAGATGGCCACAGGTTCCCATCCTTGTGGTAAACCTTTGTGTGGGGAGCAATACTCCTAGATTTCAGGGGGACAAATTAGATTACCAGATTCCAGGCTGATACGCTAATTTTCTATGCATTGGGATGTATTTATTTCGGTGTGAAGCGTTGCAGCCCAGACACTGGTTTTCCTCCTCTGGGAGAGCCAGGCCATGGATCAGAGAGAACATTCAGTGGATAGCACAATGGCAGAGAGTGGGAAGGACAATATCTCAAGATACGTTGGGCCTACAAGGATTTGTCCATACGCGGTTAATAACTTTCTGATTATCAGAGGATTTATATCTTGCTTTTCTGATTCCAGAAGCAAATCCACAAAGTGGTTTGCATCAGAAGAAGTTAATTAATTACCAAAAATCAATTTAAAAAATACAACAAAGACTATAATAAAAAACAGTGAAACAAATTAGTTGTTGTTGTTGTTCAGTCGTTCAGTCGTGTCCGACTCTTCGTGACCCCATGGACCAGAGCACGCCAGGCACGCCTATCTTTCACTAAAACAAATTAGTAGTGGATCAAAACACAAAAGCCCAGAGAGGAATCACTTCTTAAACCTGTGGGGAACCTCTGGCTCTCCAGGTGTTTGTTGAACTATAATTTCCATAATCTCTGACAATTGACTTTGCCACTTGGGAGCTGGAGTCCAACGTCTGTCAGGCCACAAGTTCTCCATTCTTGGCCTAAGGGAATAGGCATGTTCCTATAGGGTAGTCTTCACCAACCTCCAGATGTTTTGGACTACTAGCAGTGCGCTACTGGCTGGCGCTGGTGGGAGTTGTAGTCCGAAACATCTGGAAGGTACCAGGTTCACAAAAAACAACATGGATGAGACAGCCCTTTAATTATTGTGGGTCCAAGTCATTCAGGTCTTTAAAGATGGTGACCAACATTTTGGATTTCACCCAGAATAGGACAATAGTCATTTGGTTCCAGAGATACTGTAGAATACTAAGTATCTGTAATGATCGGGGAAAGGAGCTGGACAGGGACCATCAACTTGATGTTTTAGGATTTCATGTAACCGGAAGAAGACACATTGATAAAATCCACATTCTGTGTAGTTATTGGTTACTGAGGTAAATCTTTGTTCATGGGCAGAAGTTCATTTTTGACAAGGCGGCCTTGCACATTGCCACGTTTTCAATTCCTTTTTTCCTTTCTTCTTTTGCGCCTGATTCTTCAGAGAGATTTATGATTATGTTGATGATGACCACGCACAGCCTTTTCTTCCCCTTCTTGCCTGGTGGAATATCCCCGTATGCTAATAATATGATGATGTCGGCTAATATAAATATTAATCTCATCCCTTTTGGGAAGGATTTTAGTGCTTGCTGGATTTCATGAAATATAATCCAGGGGAGAAGAACATTATACTGCCAGTGTGGAATGCAAACTACGATTTGAATAAAATGATAGGGATGGTATCAAATAGTTCCTTGAGGGAGTATTATGCTCTGAGCTGTCACAACGGATTGCCTGAATAAACTAGACTGGAGATGTGATCCTAATCATATTGATGAAACATTCATCTGAAAGAATGAGTACAACCAGAAGGGACTCACTAGGAATACAATTAAATCCTAATCTGGGCAGGAGAAATCCTCCGAAGAGATGGTGCCAGAAAAACAATGACAACAAGAAGGGGGAAACTAGGTGAGGCGATGTTCGGCTTTCTGGTATCGTCCGTCGGACCTCCATAAAGAAGGCAGTGGCCCACAAAACCCAGTCCACTATAATGTTTAAAAGTCCACTCCATGTTTTCTACTAGGCCTAGCAGACCAGAGTATGGAGGGATTTTAGGTTTTCCTCAGGGCTCACTTTCTCATCACTCTAGACTTGGTCAGCCAGACTCAGGTAGGCCTCAGCGAACAGATCTGTTTTCACTAAAGCTGCTTAAACGAAGCTGGACTTCTGCTTTAAAGAGCAGTTTCCAGGGTCCACAAAGAAGCTTACCCAGGAATCAGTGGTGTTTTTCTAGAAAAAGAGGTGCCGGAACTCGTCACAAACACCTCCCTCGTTCTCTTGAATGACAATGGCGCCAACCTGAAAGGTGCCGGAACTGAATTCCGGCAAGTTCCGGCAGAAAAAAGCCCTGATCCTAGGTAATCCTGGCATGCACCTGAAGTTCAAGTTCTTCAGGTAGCAGGTGCTGCTGGTTTAATCCTCCGCCTCATCTCTGGTTGACGTTTCCTTCTGATCCTTCTTGGCACCTGGCCTCCTTGTCTTACTAGAATTGTGCCCGTTTACCTGGCTGATCAACCTGGTTAACTTGCCTATTTTTGCTTTCATATGGCTCGGGTGGGTGGGTGGGTGGGGGGAAGCCCTGCCTAGAATACTGTATTGCAATCCATGTGGGGCTTCCCTTGCTGCTGGTTTCAAGGCTGCAGCTGGGGCAGAACCCCACAGCCCAGATGAGGGCTGGTGCTCTTTATCAGGCACATATCCTGCCAGCGCTGAGGGTGCTGCACTGGCTGCCAATCAGACATCAAGCCATTTTTTTTTGGGGGGGGGGGGTTCTGCTACTTATATACAAAGCCCTAAAATCTGCACCAGCTTACTACCACCTTCTGCTCTAAGGGCGCTACAATCAACAAATGGCACCTTTTGAGATCCTCTCTAAAGAACAGCGAGAGAGATCTTTTTTATCTGAGCTCAGTTGGTTAGAGGTAAGGACCCGTGGACGGTTAAGTCCAGTCAAAGGCGACTATGGGGTTGCAGCGCTCAACTTGCTTTCAGGCCAAAGGAGCCGGCGTTTGTCCACAGAGAGCTTTCCGGGTCATGTGGCCTGCATGACTAAACTGCTTAGGGCGCAATGGGTCACTATGACGGAAGCCAAAGTGCACAGAAACTCTGTTTACCTTCCCACCGCAGCAGTACCTATTTATCTACTTTTACTGGTGTGCTTTTGGCCTGCTAGGTTGGCAGGAGCTGGGACAGAGCAATGGGAGCTCACCTCGTTGTGGGGATTCAAACCACCGACCTTCTGATCGGCAAGCAAGAGGCTCAGTGGTTTAGACGACAGCACCACCCATGTGTGTTATCAGCATGGTGCTGATAATGCCAAGGTTGCAGGTTCGATCCCCCATATTCCTGCATTGCGGTGGGTTGGGCTAGATAATCCTCAGGTTCCCTTCCAACTCTGCAATTCTATGATTTTAGAGATTATCTCCAATCTCAGCTCTGTGGTTCTTAGCATTGAGATCTGAGAAGCTTTCCCCACAACACAATGTGGCCCTGTGGTTGAAAAATGTTCCCTGCGCTCCTGCTATGTGCAGTTAACCTGGGACCAACTCCCATGGAACTCAGTAGAGTTTACTTCCGAGTATACCAGTGGTCCTAACCCATAGTGCTAGCCCTCTGTTTTCAGTTTCAACACTCCAGCCACGTATAATGAAATGTGTGTGTGTGGGGGGGGGGAGGTTTCTTTCTGATAAATCCCCACTTCCCTGGAGCCAATCCTCTTTTGTCCAATGTCCTTACCATGCTGTTTGCCTTGGCTGCAGACCAAGAGGTAATGTCCATTTCTTCTAGCAGAAAAAGAGGTTTTATAGGTTACATTAAAGAGTGGCAAGCCCTAAAAGATACAGATCTTTTGCCTGGGGTTAACAACTCCGGAGATTTCTGAAGCCAGTCTAGTACATTAACACCTTAGATTTAGGTACCACACGGTGACAAGCGTGCATCTTTGGAAGATGGAAGCAAATCGGACACTGCCTTTGTATGTCGCAGGGGATTACACCGTTTTAGTGTTTATGCCCTTTGGCTTTACAAATGTACCTGTAAGTGCTCCAGAGGTTAGCGAGGAGGGTGTGGGTTAAAATGGACTTACCGGAGTTGTTTTGCTTTGTGCAGATCATGTGGAAACTTCAGGAGGTTGGGAAAGGCTTGTTGTGATTCAGAAGGATTATGGAGCCTTTGGTTGTTTAATGTTGGGTTTTTATGGTGCTTTTATGCAATGCTTTTCTTCTGCATACCCAGAAAAAAACACACTGCTTTTATGGATTTGTACTGGTCTGGCTTGCTGCTCAATATGTGTGCAAGCTACCTAAACTGGAGAAATTCAGAATCTAGAGACCCATCTCCAGGGTGGCATCCGTCAGTTGAATTGTTTTATGGCTTATCTAATAATGCATGTTTAGAAACTGGAAGGATTCCGGTTTTGGTCATATAAGTGTGACCTGCAACAAAATGGTGCAGTCTGGAGTGCTCTTATTCAGGATGCCAGCCAGCCATGACCTTTTCCGGGATATTCCGTTCCATCCCCCCATAATTTTCAATTCTGCCCTGCAACAGTCAGTCAGCACTGGGCTGTTTAGGGGATTTGTTTCCCTCCTCAAAAATTCATTGTTCATCTGAAAACCTTGGTGTCCCCCTTTGTCTTCTGATATCTTCCTTTTTTGTGTGGGTTGTGCAGCTTTGGCTACTTAAGGACGGACAGTTGGAAAATGAGTGGACTCTTGGTAAACAATACTGTATAAGATTGTGTAACTTCAGAGTACCCAAGAGTACCTAAGGAGCTTACTGGGGACTCACTGTATGAAACTGAACCCTAGGGTCAAGAACACTAGGGATAACATTGACTCTTTTGAGTTACTTGTATTATTATTAATTAGTAGAAGTGTTCATATTATTATTATTATTATTAGTAGTAGTAGTAGTATTGGCAGTATTAATAGTAAAGATAAAAGTAAAGTCCAGTCAAAGGCAACTGGGGTTGCGGCGCTCATCTCGCTTTCAGGCCAAGGGAGCTGGCGTTTGTCCACAGACAGCTTTCCGGGTCATGTGGCCAGCAGGACTAAACTGCTTCTGGCACAACGGACACCGTGAGTGAAAACAGAGCGCATGGAAATGCCATTTACCTTCCCTCTGCAGCGGTACCTATTTATCTACTTGCACTGGTGTGCTTTCGAACTGCTAGGTTGGCAGGAGGTGGGACAGAGCAACGGGAGCTCACCCTGTTGCGGGGATTTGAACCACTCACCTTCTGATCGGCAAGCCCAAGAGGCTCAATGGTTTAGACCACAGCACCATCCGCGTCCCATAGTATTAGTAGTATTCATATTATTAGTAGCATTTCTTACCTGTCCTTCATCAGAAGGTCACAAGGTGTATTACACATATAAAACAACAAACCGTTTAAAAAAAAAACAGTCTATAAAATGCATTATAGGGAGGGCACCCAAATCAGTTACTCCATTTCCCAAGAGATGTGTCTTCAGCGATGGACATAAGCTGTAAAGGAGTGATGCTTAGATGCACCTCTGTGGGGAGGGAGTTCTACCAGTGGCGGACTTGTGCTTTAAATTTTCAGCGCTGCCCCGTGCGATGCCAAAATTTGGTGCCCTGTGCCTCTCGGTTTCCACTGTTTGTCATTATTGCAGCGCTGAGTGCAGGTGAACTAGCCGTGCTCCCCTAAATCCTCTGGCTCTACATTCTTTGAGCCACCGTTGAGAAGGTACTCTCACGAGATGAAAGAAGCTCCATGCGGTTTCCTCTGCTCAGCTTCCTGCTTAGAGAAGCTTATAAGGTTGGTGCTGTTGCTCAGGTAGCCGCAGGAAAGGACCCTCAGCACCCTTTTGCTGCCCACCACTCTAATAAATTACCCACCTCCTGTTTTGTAGCTGTGTGACACAGCTTACATGCTAAGCCCAGGCTCCTGCCTTACTTAGTCACACAACTGGAAGGATCTTCTCCTAAGAGTTTGGATAAATGCTTTCATCGTGTGGCTCAGATATCTTAACACTGCCTGATCATTGCTGTTTTTTTGGTGGGGTGGGTGGGTTGGTTGCTTATATAATGAAAAGCTGAAGACTCATACATTTCATTAGATGTGGTTACATACACAATTACTTTATCCTATCCATTAGAAATCATGCTGGTATAAGCAAAATTCAAAAGACATGTACAAAAATGGAAAGTTGGTAAAAAAGAGATGTATAGAAAGAAAGCTAATAATAATATGAATACTGTAAAGAGAGAGGGGGGGACACCATAGAAGAGGGGGAAAGAATGAGAAATGAAAGGGGAAAGAGGAGAGAGAGAAAAGAGAGAGCAAGAGAAATGTGTATATTTGTATGTGTACAGTATATATAAACTCTACACAATGCATTTTCAAAAGATTTCTGTTAGTATTACTGTAGTTTTACCTCCCTCGCTAGTTCCAATGCTTTGCTGCCATCTAGTGGAAAAAAGAAGTCAGTGAAAATGATTGTTTTGGAATCAATTGCTCTGCGGAATTTATAAATTACCTCACACAGACTACAGGGAAAGACATTTTCTGTTTCTGGATAGGCTCCTTCAGCAAACATACAATTGCTTCATCTTTCACACATCATCTCTGTAGTCTTAAAATGGCACAGTCCCCCCCCCCCTAACACCGCTTGACCTCTCAGGATTCCATTCTTCTTTTCTGTTCCTACTGTATCCTTTCCATTTTTTTTAAAAAAAGAGTTTTCTCCAGACTAGATTTATTTTTACTGGTTGTTTCTTCAAGATGACTTGTGCATGAGCCTTGAGGATCCCAATTGCAATTTGGAGCTAAGATGGGGGATAAATTTGTTTCAGTTCACACTTGAAGGTCAACTTAACAAATCTGCATTTTCTAAAACACAGCCATTCTTCGAAATTTGCACATATCCAAATTCTGCAGCCAAATAACACGTAACCAAAATGCATATGCTAGGGTAAAATGTGAATATGAAGGCATATGTGTGTGAAAGTAACATACAAATGCATTATATTAAGGGAAATTGCATTTGCAAAAACGTGTGCATTGGGCAAAATTGCATATAAAAATGTGTATCCTAGGAGAAATCCATACCAAAAACGATGATGAATTTTCATGAGGCCTTAAAAAAAAATCTGGAGAATTGAACTGAAGACTGTAAAAGTGAAAAACCAAAACTGACATCTTCTCCCATCCCCAAGTACTTCAATGTCTTCCTCATACACAGTTTTCCAACTGGGTGTTAGAATTTAATCAAGCCTCCTGAACCCCTGGGTCCAGCAAGGGTTAAAATTTAAGACAAGCCAGTCTCCGGATGAGGTAATTGCCTGGGAGTTGAACCATTAAGAAAACAAAAGGAAAGTGTTGTTGTTCAGTCGTTCAGTCGTGTCCGACTCTTCGTGACCCCATGGACCAGAGCACGCCAGGCACGCCTATCCTTCACTGCCTCTCGCAGTTTGGCCAAACTCATGTTAGTAGCTTCGAGAACACTGTCCAACCATCTCATCCTCTGTCGTCCCCTTCTCCTTGTGCCCTCCATCTTTCCCAACATCAGGGTCTTTTCTAGGGTCTTTTCTTACTTTTATATTCTCCCTTCATGGATCACTGCCTTGTCGTGGCGAAGGGGCTTGAATTACTCAGGAAGCTATGGACAGGTCAAGATGGACAGGTCATAGTGGAGAGTTTGGACCAAACGTGATCCACCTGGAGTAGGAACTGGCAAGCCACTCCAGGATCCCTGCCAAGAAAACTCCATGGACAAAGACAACAGGCATATAAAAGGAAAGTAATGACCCATTAAGAAAGCTATGGAGAGTGGTTCTGTGCCAAATGGCAAGTGGGTGGGGCCCCTCCTACAGCAAGTTAGCTTTGAAGACAAAGCAGAGTTTGAAGTAGACTTTTAGGGCCAATTGTGATGTGATCCAGCGGGGGGGGGGGGGGAAGGTTGCACTCTGTTAAAGGCAGCAAGCTGGAGAGAGGGTCAGAGCACGATGGCTGGTGTCTGCTTGAATCCTAAGCTGCAGCTATGGGAGAAGCAAGATCCTCTTGGAGTGCTGATGCTGCGAGCCCCTCTGTCATAGGCTCAGGTTGTATATATGTGTAAATAAGCCATATATCAGAAAGACACCACAATCCCTGCTGTGCCTCGTTCCCCAAAGGCCCTGGGCAAGTTCCTGGAACCCATGAAATCTTGTGTCACTTGGAGATTGGAGTGGCATGCAATGATACATAATAGTTGTCATTTTGAGCTGCTGTTCAGTCTCATGTTTCTGTTCCACCAGTGTTGCATGTACAACCACTTAGCTCAGTGTTCCTGAGTATTAAATCAGTACAGCACAAGGAAACTTACAGTTTCACTGGAGATAAACGAGAGCAAAATGTAGATATATGTACTTTAGTTGGCTGCAGCTGAGGTTGAAGATACGTAGCATAATTCCACGAATGTTTACTTAGAAGTAAGTCCTGCTGTATTTAATGGGGCTGTGCAGGATTGAGGTAAGCCCAAAGGATTCATGGAATATCTCCTGATCCGAATGCCTTTGCTGCCCTCTAAGCTGATCTGATAAGTGAGGTTTTAGGTAGAGAAGTGGAATGAATTCTTTCCATCTGCGTTTGCTGTGGAAGACGCAGGGCAGATCCCTGTGCAAGAACTAACTTTCTCAGAAAGGGGAAGCCGAAGAACCGATGCAAACGTTAGTGACAAGAGACAAAAGCTCCAGGCGTTAATTGACAAAGTGGACTGGAAAGTGGTCAATATAATACTAACTTTTAAAAAGGAATGGAAGGGGTGGTGGAAATTGCAGGCCAGCTAGCTTATAATGTCTGTCCTGGGGAAACTGGTGAAAAACATTGATACAATCACTCAGAATATAGTAAAACAAGTCTTCCTGAAGCAGAGCCAGCATGGCTTCTGTAAGGTAGGTCTTGACAAGTCCCTGAGTTGATGTTTTATTGTGTTCTCATATCTGTTGGAAGCCACCCAGAGTGGATGGGGCAACCCAATCAGATGGGCGGGGTGCAAATAATAAAATTGGTCCCTACCAGAGAGGAATTATCCTGTTGATTATGCTGGATTATGCTGAAATGGCAAAACTGACCGGAAAGCTCAGGAACCAAGAAGACAAAAATTTCAAGAAAGAATGGGGAATTTTTAAAATAATTTATTTAGGAGACCGCTGTAAGCAGATGAAAACATCAGCAGGATTTTAACAACACTTGCAATGTAACAAACACTATGGGCAATATGGACAGATTAAAAATACAGATTACGAAATTATATGCAGTTGAAAATGTTGACAATAGGACCCACGGAGGGGGTGGTGGGAAGTCTCGAGATTCAGAGGAATCTCTATATATGGATATGTATTTTGGTATTGTTATAACTCTATACTGTCATACCTTGGAAGTCGAATGGAATCCGTTCCGGAAGTCTGCTTGACTTCCAGAACGTTCGAAAACCAAATTGCGGCTTCCAATTGGCTGCAGGGAGCTCGGTAGCCGCGTCAGACGTTCAGGTTCCAAATAACGTTTTCAAACTAGAACACTCATGTCTGGGTTTGCGGTGTTTGGGAGCCAAAACATCCGAGTCCCAGGGATCCAAGATACGACTGTATTTGTAAAATCAAATAAAAACAATTTTAAAAAAAATCAATTAAAATTGCTGTTATTATAATTTAGCCATTGGCTCTCTGGGCACATTTCCTTTTGCCTTCCCTCAATGGCTGTTTCTGTAATGAATTTATGTCCCGCAAGCTGGCCGTGGGATGTCACCCGGAAGAAAGTTCCCTGTTGGTTCCTGCTGCATCTCCCACACAGAGGCAGCGCTTACCTTTCTAAGTATGATTTCCTTCCGCATCTATGCTGCTTTCCTGGTTCCTTCCACTTCCCCACTTTATATGATGCTGAAGGGAGAAAGTGTGTCTCGCATATCTCTGAGATTCTGTGGAGAATTGGCTGCAGCCCTTGTGGAAAAAGGTTGCAGGATTAAATGATTAAATGAGCCTTTGGTCTGATCTAGCGAGGCTCTTTTTACCTTGTGCCTTTTATATTTTGTTTCAGATTTTCTCGAAGGGATGTGTGTGTGTGTGTGTGTGTATATATATATATATGTATGTATGTATATATATCAAAAGCCATTCATTTGAATCCTCTCTTTTTTAATTTCTCTATTATTTCCAGCAGATGGCATGTCAGTTTCATCCACTTTCCAATGGCTTTGTTTAGTAAGCCTACGTTGTAACACTTGACCACAGAGAAGAGTACAGTGTATCATACTGTTAAAAATGAAAAGTGCTTTAGAGAAAAAGGCTGGATTGTCTCATTCTGCCAAGAAGGAACAGCAGTCTTCCTGGATTTGGAAGTGGTATACACATGGCGTTAGCCGAAACTCACATCTCTCCTGCATCTATCCTATAGTTTCTTAAGAAATCCTGCATTTTGATGTGTTTCTCCACAAACCAGATTCAATCCACAGTCAGAAAATGAACGGCATAGCTTCATTTAAACCAGTAATTTATACACAGCGTTAAATCGTTTCAGTATTACTTACACCACTGCACATTACAGCCACCACTTTGTTATCTCGGAATATTTTGAATTTTGGCCTAGAAAACCTAGCTATAATATATAAACTTTCAAATACATAAAACAATTAAAAAAAACCTAATATCAGAAAAGTTAGGACAGTTGAGAAATTATGAGAGGCAGGAAACAAATATTTTAAATAAATGACAAATAAAAAAAACCATTAGCACTAAATTACTAGAGCATTATTATTATTATTATTATTATTATTATTATTATTATTATTATTATTATTATTATTATTATTATTATTATTTACCCCAAAGCACTTTTAAAAGCATTATCACTATATGATATTTACTAGGGCAGAAGAATGCTTCTTGACCTTTGGGGATTTCCATTACTCCAGTGCAATCTTCCTTTGTAAAGGTCACTCTAAAAAAACGTTAAATCTCTCTCTCCCCCTCTCTTTTTGTACCTTTAAAGAAAGTGAAACTTAATAGCCTAATAAGTGTGGTGGCATTTGCACTATCGGGAATAGTGTGAAAGGTCACAAACCTTTATTCTGCATTGGTTACAATATGATCATTAGATTCTTGCCTGATGGTTACTGGGTGACATTTGCACTCGTGGAGGAAGTCATTGTGAATATCAATAGCTTATAAAATCAAGCCCTCAGGCACAACTGGGCTCTCATAGAATGGAATGAATTGTGTTTGGTGTCCTGTGCCCCCCAGTGTTAGCATCAGAGAGAGCAGGAGTCTGTCCGACTTTTCCATGCTTGTTCATGAAAAGTGAATGCTGCAGTTGGGGAGAGATGGAAATAAATAAATATCCCCCCCCGGGTGTAAAATCAGATGTCATTAAGTGGTTTCGTCATTCGCTTTTAAGAGATCTTTTAGCAACACTTTGCATAGCTGCTGTCAGACCCCAGTGCGTGAATTCTGTACCAAAATCTAGAGCCAGGATCATGTTCTCTGTGAAACTAAAGCCCGGAGTGCAGCTGACAAGTGTCAGTTCTCTGTTGACCAGACAAAGGTGGAAGGTCAGGTTTCTAGTATTATGCTTGGCCAATCCAGAGGCTAAAGGGCTTTAAACCTTTAAAGCCCATGGAAAAGTGTAAAGTTGGAAGGGACCCCAAGGGT
Organism: Lacerta agilis; assembly: GCF_009819535.1. NCBI lineage: Eukaryota > Metazoa > Chordata > Lepidosauria > Squamata > Lacertidae > Lacerta > Lacerta agilis. The sequence goes on from NC_046323.1 coordinate 15,783,924, forward strand.
CGTCTAGTCCAGCCCCCTGCAATGCAGGAATCTCAGCTAAAGCATCCATGACAGATGGCCATCCAACCTCTGCTTAGAAAACCTCCAAGGAAGGAGAGTCCATCACTTTCCAAGGGAGGCCATTCCAATGCCAAACAGCTCTTATTGTCATAAAGTTTTTCCTGATGGTTAGTCAAAATCTCATTTCTTGTAACTTGAAGCCATTGGTTTGAGTCCTACGCTCCAGAGCCAGAGCAAACGAGCTCGCACCATCTTCCATGTGACAGCCCTTGAGATATTTGAAGATGGTTATCATCTCTTCTCTCAGTCTCCTCTTTTCCAGGCTAAACATACCCAGCTCCTTCAACCATTCCTCATAAGGCTTGGTTTCCAAGCACAGTTTCCCCCCTCAGGTAATTCTGGGCACTGCCGTTTATTATGAGACGCTACATGAAGGCCTTGTGGCAAATTTTAAATGGTGCCCAGCTCACAGAATTCAGAGCAGCCCAAGAACTCTGTTCAAAACACTGCAGGTGTTAAATTTATATTCTCAAGTTCGAGCTGATGATGTGGAAAAAAGCTGGGCCTTTCTTTTGGAACCACATACTGCCTTGGTTCAGCTTTGTTCGTAAGCCAGCCTCCCTCCATACACCTTAAATGATTACAGGAGAAAATCTGGAGCATTACGGCAATAGATAAGCTTCCTAGAAATACACCTTAGTCATCAAAACCTTTTATTGCATTCATGATATGATAGAAGGTCCACAATTCAGAAATTAAAGCAGCAACAGCAGTTGGTGTGCTGAGGGCAAACCTATGTTTGATCAATCAACGGTGCAAAAAGTTACATTGTGTGATTAGCGATAGTGCCTGTTTGCCGTTTGCTGTGGGCAAGATTGAGACTGACCTAGGGCTGGCGAAAGAGAAGGCGTGTTATGGAGGAAAGAGGCACATTCCCTTCCTTCTGTTTGATCAGTCAGTTTTGGTAATCCAGGGACAGTAGAACTCTTACAAGGTGGATGTGTGGATTGGGCCCCTTCTAGAACCAGACCAAATTTGCATACAGTATATGACAAGGAACTCCTTTTAAATGTGCATTCTCCCATCTATCTTTTTGAAAGATAATAGAACCATAATCTTGCACTTGTGGTTTCTGTCCCAAACAAGAGTATTTATTTTGAGGCATAGGAGCCAACTCCAAGGGGCCGAGGGGTCTTCGCACCCCCCCAATAAAATATTTGAGGGTGCCAGGCCCCCCCAAAGTCGATGGGCGTTGCCATTCAAATGGTGTGCGTGCACCCCTTCATATGATCGATTATGTGTGGTGGGGCTTTTGTTGTTGTTCAGTCGTTCAGTCGTGTCCGACTCTTCGTGACCCCATGGACCAGAGCACGCCAGGCACGTCTATCCTTCACTGCCTCTCGCAGTTTGGCCAAACTCATGTTAGTAGCTTCAAGAACACTGTCCAACCATCTCATCCTCTGTCGTCCCCTTCTCCTTGTGCCCTCCATCTTTCCCAGCATCAGAGTCTTTTCTAGGGATTCTTCTCTTCTCATGAGGTGGCCAAAGTACTGGAGCCTCAACTTCAGGATCTGCCCTTCGTCATATCTTTTATATGCCTGTTGTCTTTGTCCATGGAGTTTTCTTGGCAGGGATACTGGAGCGGCTTGCAAATTCAAGTTGCATTAAAAAGAAACAGGAGGCACAGTTTGAAACTGAGAACCGTCCGCACATATCAGTGTGGGGAGTTTGAGTTTTCACTAAGTGCAAAATCTGGTGACATCCTTGTTTGATTGTTATGTGATAAACTTCCAATTCATCTGTCATGAACCATGCCGTTCCTAACCCCTGGCGTGTGTACACACATCCATAAAGTGTATTTGGTGCCTTCTGCAGATGCATTTTGGGGTTAGCGTACACACATTGTCATTTTCATATTGTTGTTATATTGTTCCTTTGGTGTTCTGAAAGTCCCTTTAGATAGAACAGTTAAAGCCACCTTACTGTTTACAAGACACACTGACCATATTTCTTGACCCTGAGACCAATTATATTCCTAAAATGCTCTTGGCGGACCAGTAACGTTACATAGTGTGATACAGACTTTATCGTATACCTAAGACTTGTTGGTGGCAATTGTTGTAACACACTTGACCTTTCTACTCCTGTTGCAGCCATGAATTGGTTACATGCATTTATTCTTACTGTCAAAAAAGGAAAGCACCCAATTCCATGAGAAGCAAAAGAAACCAGTTTTCATCTTCCACAGAAGCCTCCAGACATAGCATGATGAATTGTATCATATGACGCTCAGCAGACATATGGGGGCTTTACTGACAGACCAGAAGCTTTCAGAGTGGAAATGAGCAACTAGCGGGATTTATTTAAACAGCTGAAGAATACGATCAGAGCTGGTATGTGACAGATTTTAGTTACAGCCCCAAGAAGTCTTTTTGATGTGCTTTCATCTTCCAGCAATTACACTGCTAATATCCAATGATAATTTTCAATGTGATGCACAGCATCCTCCAGTTTTAACACAGAGTTATCACATGAGGAGTTCCAGCACCTTTGTAGCTGTATTCCCACACTGCTGTCACTGGGGTATAATGCTATCTGTGGATTGTTTTTTTTTTAATGTATACACAGATATACACAGAAACAAATGGCAGGAGCTTCACCATACAGATGCCGTCCCATTGACAAAGAAGAATTTCCTCACCTGTATCACTGCCCCAAAGTGCCCTAATGCCAAGCATCTTTCTCATGGTATTATTGCAGGGAACATCTAGTGATCTTCATGGCTTAGTAGGGATATGAACCCAGTCCAGGTCAACAAGCTATGTATCTGAAACATTGGTGTACACACGCCATATATTCAAAGCACATTCTCCAGCCCAAAGAATCTTGGAAACTGTAGTTTAAGGGTGCTGGGAATTATAGCTCTGTGAAGGGTAAACTACAGTTCCCCACGCTTTAAAAATATGCTTAAAAAATATAGTGTGTCATGTGCACAGTTATTGGGTACATGCCGAAACAGTCACATCTCTGCTGTGATCCATACGGAATCTCCTCTATAAAAATGTAATTGATTACTTGATTGATTGATTAATAATGATCTGTGCTGACAAAATGACAATGCAGCTATGTCAATTGGTTCTTACTTTCCCCCAAGTGTGCATGTGATTGTGGCCACTTTTGATCAATTATGATTCCAGTGGAAACCATTGAAGTTAATCCGTTCGCAAGGCTAACAGCGTATCCACTGAAATTAATTGGGAAATTAAATCAGGTTTGGATCAGGCCTCTGATAATAGACAATGCCACCTATTATATTGGGAAAGTGTCTTGAAAAGCTGCCAGTCCTGAGGTTCCCGGCAATATTTTTTAATATTTTGTACATGATTTTGAAAAGGATACTAAAAAACTGCGGAATGGTTTTATGTCCAAGGTGGGTTTCCCCCGCCCCCTCCTTCATTCACATACCCCAGAGATGTGATGGAAATGCTGCTGATGAGATGTGGCTCTCTGTGACACAGTGAGAGGCTTCATGAAGAATGTAGCTGCCATCAGGCAAGTTGCCCACAAAGCATTCTCCTGGAGTTGACCCAAGAATGAACAGTGAGCGTACAAGGTTTCAGAAGAAATGACGTCCCATTCCTTTATCAAAGCTGAGAAAGGAGTTCAAGCTAATGCATAGGAACCCTTACACAAAGCAGAAACAAAACCTAGGGAATTGTTTCAAGGCAGCAATTTAAAAGGGGGATAAATTCTGGCAGCGTCATTCCTCCTCTCCCCCCCTCCACCTGCCCTTCTCATATTAGGTCTGAGCGACCTTAAATGGCCTCCCACCAGTTGACTCAAAGCCCAGCGAAACTCATGAAAAGATCTGAATTGCTTTCAGTGGTGCTGCTTAACCACACAAGAACAGTCAGAACAGGCAGGTGTGTGTTCCTGTGCAGGAAGCTAAGCACTGGTGTCTAAACTGGGTAAATACAGCCTTGTTCTCTCCCACTCCTGCGTTGCTGCTTCTAGACACTTTGCCATAACACCTTGGCTCTGTTGTATTATGGTCTAGCTTTGCAGGGGGTCAAAGGCTTGTTACTATTTCTGCAGCATAGTCCCCCTGTCTCCAGCATCTTAAAGCGTGGAAGGGAAGCTTTTGAGCCACCGCAGGCACCAAAGCTAAGCATTTTGGAATGCAGAAAACACAAGGTGTTTCCGTTTCAAGGGAATGGCTTGCAAGTTCTGTTGTGTGCAATAATGGAACTTCATGGAAAACGCCACTTTGGCGACTCCAGTAGAAGATACCGCAGCGCTCCAAATCATTTCTCAAGCACGTGGGCAGAGATTGATGTGTAGAAAACACAGCTTGAAAAAAGAGACAATGCACCTACTTTTGTAAACCAAGAAAATCTTTAATAACATTAAAAAAAAAGGATGTGGGGTTCTACATGGGGATAGCTTTGAAGGTGACCCGGAAACTACAACTAATCCAGAATGTGGCAGCTAGACTGGTGACTGGGAGTGGCTGACGAGACCACATAACACTGGTCCTAAAAGACCTACATTGGCTCCCAGTACGTTTCCGAACACAATTCAAAGTGTTGGTGCTGACCCTTAAAGCCCTAAATGGACTTGGTCCAGTATACCTGAAGGAGCGTCTCCACCCCCATCGTTCAGCCCGGACACTGAGGTACAGGGCCAAGGGCCTTCTGGCTGTTCCCTCCCTGCGAGAAGTGAGGTTACAGGGAACCAGGCAGAGGGCTTTCTCGGTAGTGGCACCCTCAGTTTCTCTGTGGAACGCCCTCCCATCAGATGTCAAGGAAATAAACAACTATCTGACTTTTAGAAGACATCTGAAGGCAGCCCTGTTTAGGGAAGTTTTTAATGTTTGATGTTTTATTGTGTTTTTAATATTATGTTGAGAGCCATCAGAGTAGCTGGGGAAACCCAGACAGATGGGTGGGGTATTATTATTAATAATAATAATAATAATAATAATAATAATAATAATAATAGATCTAGATGAAAGGTAGCACATGGAGAACTGCATTGATTGTTGCAGTTGTTGGCATCCATCTGCTCTGGAGACAGTGGAGGAGCACACCTTTAGGGATGAAGTAAGACACCAGCTGTGACTGCAGAGATTAGTATGGGAGAGACATGTTTTCTTGCAGACTGGGCAGATGAAGGCATCTGGTTGTGCTGCTGCCGGTGCACCATGGCATTTCTTCCCTCTGCACTCCTCCCAATAGTCTCTGGTCACTGCTATAGATACATGACCTGTCTATCTGTCTCCAGGCACTGGGATCTTCTGCAAGGGATTCCTACCCGGCGGGGTTGATGTTGCCAGCCTTTGTTGCCAGCCTTCGTGCCTCGTTTGCAGGCAGGGCCGTCTTAGGGAGATCGGCCGCCGTGGTGCGGCGATCCCTCCGGCGCCCCCGGCGTGCCGCTTCCCCACCGCCTCCCGCGCTTGCCGCCCCTCGGGAGGGGTGGGTGGGCGAGCAGGGGATGAGAGGCGTGGCGCTGGAGCGGCGCGGGGCTCTGCGCGCCCTTCCAGTGCTCCCAGGACAGGAGTTGAGGGCGGCCAGCTCGCAGCCCGCCCGGGAGCGGCATGGGCGGCAGCGGCTGCGCTGCCGGCGCGTGAGCGCCCGCCCGCCAGCCCGCCCGTGGGGGTGGGGTCGGGTTGGGGAGGGGGGCGCCCGGTATGCCGACGGGCTCGCGGGGGCACCCCGGGGGGGCTGGCGCCCTGGCGCGCCGCGCCACTAGCCCCTATGGATGAGACGGCCCTGTTTGCAGGCATCTTTGCAATGCAGAATTGGTCTGCCAATGGACCTGGTGCCTGAAGCCAGCTCCCCCTAGACTACGTCTTTGAAGATCCTGCCATCTTCCATTCTGTGGGCATGGCCGAGTATCATTCTTATTATTCTTACAGTATTATATGATCTTAAAAGGTGTTGTGACTATCACGAAGGGACCTGTCTGTCTCAGTTAAAGAGCACAGGCTAATGGTGATGGGGATTTGATGGGAGTGGTGTGTGTCTTTTAGCCAGAATTTTACTCTATTGATGTCACTCCTTGTGTTACAGAAGCTAGAGTGCTCTGCGTCTGGTTTAGCTCATAAAGCGCTGCTCCAGCTGTGCCTGTTCTGAACTCTCCATGGAAATATGCCCTTATGCGTCAGTGGCAAAATGGAAATAATCAAAGCTGGTCCTACAAACGAATGTAACAAGATCACTAGGCATGTCTTTCCCTCCTGCATGTGATCGCAAAGCTGTGCGTTGATTGCTTCGTGGCTTTTATAGTAGCAGGGACTGATTTTTCTACCATGCTTTTTTCAGGCTGTTCTTGAGCAGTCTCAAGTTGCAGCCTTCATTCCGCCTCTGCTGTGGCTCTGTGGGATTATGCCGGAAGGAGGAAGTTTAAAGATTTTTGCTTTGGACATCAAGCAATAGCCAGGTGGCTGTTTATGGCAGCAGTGTATAGTTACTAACCGAGACGTGCTGTTCTGAATCACTATGTGCATTAAAAAAAAAAAGATCTTAGGTCACTACCTTTCGACTGTGCCATTAAATTGCTTTCTCAATCTTTATATCAGAGCAATTAGCCAATGCAAGGCAGGATATCACAGAGGTCAAAACATTTGAGCCCATTAAAGTTACAGCAAGCTAAGGAAAGCCCGGCAAGATTAGTATCTCATTCCTTTGCTTCCTTAGTATCTGAGAAGTCTCCAAGAGTACTTTGTAACTGGCTAATGGCTCTGTTGATGCTTTGATCCAGTACTGATTTATCGGGAGGGAGCTTTGTTGAATGCAATAAAAGTTACTTTTTAGTAGACATGCAGGAATTATGTAAGGAAATTAATAACGATTCATTTGGTTGAGGTTGCAAGCCTATACATGCTTACTTGGGTGTAAGATCCACTGAACTGTGTGCAGCATACTTCTGGACAAACATGCAAAGGGTTGCAGTACAAGACATTCCCTGTTACCCCCATTAATACTTGAAGATCTCTAGGATCCCACCTGCACTATGTATTTAAAGAAGTACCACACCACTTTAAACAATCATGGCTTTCCCTTCAAGATTCCTGGGAGCTGTAGTTTGTACCGGTAGTAGTAGTAGTAGTAATAATTGCAGGTGGCGCTGTGGTGTAAACCACTGAGCCTTGGGCTTGCCAATCGGAAGGTCGGCAGTTCGAATCCCCATGACGGGGTGAGCTCCTGTTGTTTGGTCCCAGCTCCTGCCAACCTAGCAGTTCGAAAGCACGTCAAAGTGCAAGTAGGTAAATAGGTACCGCTCCAGCGGGAAGGTAAACGGCGTTTCCGTGCACTGCTCTGGTTTCGCCAGAAGCGGCTTAGTCATGCTGGCCACATGACCCAGAAGCTGTCTGTGGACAAACGCCGGCTTCCTCAGCCTATAGAACGAGATGAGTACCGCAACCCTAGAGTCATTCGCAACTGGACTTAATTGTCAGGGGTCCTTTACTACTACTACTACTACTACTACTACTACTACTACTAATTTATACCCCACCCATCTGGCTGGGTTTTCCCCAGCCACTCTGGGCGGCTCCCAACAGAATTAAACCCTTACAGAGTTGCAGTACCCAGCATCCATTAAACAAACTACAGTGCCCGTCATTCTTTGAGGGGAAGAATGTCCTTCAAAGGGTGCGCACAGCCTCACTCGCTTCCAGCCTGGCCTGTAAACAACAAGAGGAAGGTGAAGACTACTCTCTGTATCTAGGCTGCAGGCACCCAAGCGTTGTTAGACTCTGAGGGTAATAGCAGATCTCTGGTGCATCGACTTTCCTACGTGGAAAAAGTCCACTGAACCATGTAACCAGTTCCATATGGTCCTCCTTTCCATCGCCGGCAGAGTGCTTTTGCTTTGAAAAGGCCAGAGGGCTTTCAGGCTTCTCTATACTAGAGCTTGTGGTTTACTTGGGCAGTTGTGGTTTGTTATCATCAAATGACTTGTTTTCCTTGGCTGCCTGAGTGCCCGTGGTTCCCTTGACAACATTTTCGGTAGCAATCTCTCCCTGCCACTTTCCACAGGACAGATAATTTTAATTGCTCTGCCCCTATGAACACAGAGGTGAGATAGGCCTGCTTTTTCCCAGGGACAACTTCTATATTAATGCATTGCCCCTGCCCAAGACCAACCGCAGAAGGCACATAAAAGGGAGCAGCAAAAGTGAAAAGAAATGTGGAGTTTTTTTGTGAGCCCAGAAAGGACTGGGGTTCAGCTGGTGGACTTGTGTGATCCAGTCATTTGACTACAACTCCCATCGTCCCCGACCACTGAAAGATGGTGCTAGCTATGTTGGCTGCCAATTTGTTTCTGGGATCGATTCAAAGTGTAGGTCATGGCCTTTAAAAGTCTAAGTGTCTTGGGCCCAGGGTACTTGAAAGATTGCCCTACCTCCATATGAGCTCCATTAGATCCTGCAGGATAGCTCAGTCATTACAGCATGAGGCTCTTAATCTCAGGGTCGTGGGTTCGAGCCCCACATTGGACAAAGAGATTCCTGCATTGCAGGGGGTTGGACTAGATGACCCCTCAGGACCCCTTCCAGCTCTGCAGTTCTATAATTGCCATCAAGACCTTCTTCAGGGGCCCTGCTTACAGTTACCCGACCTGTGGTGAGTTGGTCATTTTGAGAGCCTGTGGTCAGTCACATCTACACCATAAATCTAAAGCACTCTTTAATTTACCACTTTAATTCCCCCAAGGAGTCCCAGGCACTGTAGTGTTACGTATTTTTTGTGGCGGGGGCAGTGGCTAGATCCCCCAAAATGTGTTATGATGTAGTGAAACAAAATTAAAAAAAAAATTCCTCCCAGTAGCATCTTAGAGACCAACTAAGTTTGTTCTTGGTATGAGCTTTTGTGTGCATGCAAAGCTCATACCAAGAACAAACTTAGTTGGTCTCTAAGGTGCTACTGGAAGGATTCCCCCCCCCCCAACTACGGCAAACCACACAGCTACTTACCAGTAACTAGATGTAGTGAAAGTTAGAATTAGTCAAGGTTTGCCGATCATGGAAGCTCCTTGGATTTAGTTAAGCCAGCTGGGCAAAGCTAGCTGGATGGCCGGGTCATTAGCAGGAAACCATAAGAGGACAAGATGGCCGGGCAAGGGAGAACCCTCCTCCTTCTTTGCTGGGTGATCATGGGCAGAGGCAAAGGCCAGGTTTTGGGTTTCAGGTTTTGACTTTGAATGAGGGCAAGCTGGGGGGGATGACCTTGCAACAAAGAGACACAGAAAATGGAATTTCACACCTCATGAGATCAGGATTTCCCCCAAGGAGTCCTAGGCACTGTCGATCTTTAAGGGTGCTGGGAATTGTAGCTCTTTGACAAACTACAGTTCCCAGAATTTGCTAGTATGTGATTGAAGTAGTGTCAGTATGGAAACACCTTTTATTGTTTGGTTTTTTTAAAAGTAGGTGGGATTTTGTATTAGCTACATCATGTTTTAATTAATATGATTTATAACTTTCATAATACTGCTACCTTTCCTGAGTGGTGACAAAACACAAGTCTAAATCTGTTGCATAAAGGAGAATTCAGGAGGCTGTCACATAACAAGAGTAGGAGCCTCATAGGGAGTGGCAGTTATTATGTGGATATGCTGCAGTTTCCCCCTTCACTTTGCATTGGGCACGAAAGGTTAATACAGCACAAAAGGTTAAGTATCATTATTTTGCTAATGTAGATTGATTGATACCTGTATCACACAGTCAACTTTGAACTGAGCTTGCTGGCCCTTATCTCTGCAGCTCAACCCATGCTTTAATTAGCAGCCTTTCAGGGATGGAACCGTTTGGTCACTGTATTCATGTTTGCAAATGTGGTGTTGATGATCAGTTTCGGACTAAGTCTTCTTCTTCTTTGGCGATCACTTGTAGCCAAGTAAGATCGTCTTCCATAAACAGGGTTTCAAAAGTGAGTCTGTAAGTGCCTGGGGAGGCCAATTCTGGATCCACGCATCCTTCCACTGTGGGGACATAGGTTTCCAGGTGTGAGTTGATCATGGTTTGCCAAGCGTACCTTCCTCTTAGGAGGTTTCTCCCTTTCGTCCTGAGTTTGAGCATTTTCAAAGCCCATGACACCTTTGGTAAAGGCTGTTCTCCAACTGGAGCGCTCACAGGCCAGTGTTTCCCAGTTGTTGGTTGTTTATACTACATTTTTAAAGATTTGCCTTGAGAGAGTCTTTAAACTTCTTTTGTTGATCACCAGCATTACACTTTCCATTTTAAAATTTGGAATAGAGTAGTTGCTTTGGAAGAAGGGACACGGGTGGCGCTGTTTTTTGCAGCTTTGATAGTTGGTTTTTTTGCAGCTTTGATAGCTTTGTTCAGCGTCCTACAGTCTCTATAATTAATTTCCCTCTGAGGAAACAGACTACATCCAGTGAAACGAGAAAAGGGCCGGCATCTCATTAGGGTTTTCGTTCTGAGGGTTTTCATTTTAGTTGGATATATTTTTGTTTAATTCCATATATAGCTGTTTAGGGGCCCTCACCCCGATTTTTTGAATTTGAGTTTAGTTTGGTTTGGTTTATATCTTCACAACATCTCCATCTCGTTTCAGGGATTGTCACGGCTGAGTCTTTGCACTTTTGTTCTTTGGTTACTATATCCCGTGACTGTCTTTTTGTCTTTTCACCAACTTTAAAATGGCTTTAAAGTATCCTCAAAATGTTCAGAACATAGTTTAGAGTTACCAGGTTAAGGCCATTTTAAACTCCTGAGCTTTTTGAGGATATTTAAGCTGCTTTTATCATGTGTTTTCTGCTGATATGCATTCATACTCAAATAATGCATGCATTCATACATATCCACACAAAACACACACGCCTTTTCTCACACCTAACACATGAATGCATGCATTTGTTCATTCTCTGTCTCACATGTACACCCTACCTATTCATTCAATCTCTCGTACTTAATTCACCACCCCTACTGGTAGCTAGACTTAGGGGATGTGGGAAAAATCATTTTAGCTTCTTAAAAGCCTAATTGCTAGAGGGGCAATGTAATATTAATGGAGACTACAACTGAGGATGGCTAACCCTCCCCTCCCCAACTGCAGTTTCCATGAGGATTGCTCCTCACACAACAATTTGGATTGAAAAGAGCCTCCCGTTGGAGGCAATGGGAGCATTTCCAGCAATCCAAGCAGGGTGGATTGATGGTGGTCACACTGCATAGGGCTGGGGTCACATTGCTGCGCACACACCCCAACCGTGCAAATGGCCTCCTCCATTGGGCTGGAAAAGAGCCTTACACTGGCTCTGATGGGAGGCTGGTTTCAAAACTAATTGCAGCTCTGTTGGTAGAACACAAGACTCTTAACCTCAGGGTTGTGGGTTCGAGCCCCGTGTTGCGCAAAAGATTCCCGCATTGCAGGGGGTTAGACTAGGTGAACCAAGTGGTCCCTTCCAACTCTAGGATTCTGTCTGCCTGAAAGGGGCAAGCAGGAGAGGCTGCAACCTGAATGGGCCTATCCCTGTTTAATATTTATATTTCTGTTGTTAACCACAGGGCACACAAACACCATGGAGCCAGGAACTGGTAGCTAAAACCAGTAAGGCCCAAAGAATTTGCCTTGCCAGAGAGGCACATTGGCCAGGCCCCCAAAAAGCGTTTCACCCCCACCCCTCCCTACCCATTGTTCCACCCCCCCATTCCACCCGTTTTAGTGATGTTTTCAGGTCCCTTCTGAGTTTGGTCCTGTGCAATCGCTTGTCCCATCAGACGCGCATAAAATTGGTTGTTCCCTGCACAGCGCTTTAAGTTGGGAATTGCTTTATTAATTAAACAGGATCGCATAGAGCGGTTTCTATCAGCTTCCAGAAATGCAATGGAGGCCCTAACTGGGTGACTGGGGTTGGTGATGGACTGGAGGTTGGCTAAGAAAAATCTGGGGAATGTGTAGACACTCCTGTTGACTCTTCAACCAGTGCACTGTCCCATCACATGCACACATAATGATGGTTGCACTCCATCGCTATTCTGTCGTTTATTAGGAAATGCTGTGTTTTGATGCATCCCTGCCCCTGCAACCAGCTTTGGTCTGAATTGAGGAAAAAACTGCTTTTTAAGCCAGTAATGTGCACATAGCCTAATTAATCTGTTGACTCCTTCTACGGCTCATTGTAAAAAGAAGTATCTGTGCCGAGGCCTTTCTAAGCCTGTTTGGAGATTTGGACAATGACTTTGAACGCATAGCTGAGTAGAGCGAAGCAACTCTGTCCTAGCCAGCGAGTTATTTCTGTTATGTAGGCTGAAGAACCTGATGGCGGAGGGAAATGTTTTCTGCCATCTCCAAATTCCAAAGTGGAATTTAAAGCTTTGGACTGCTTTGTTTCTTGTGAAAACAAAGGCTCCCCCCCCCCCGCCGCAATGTAGTTTGGCACTGGTGTTTCTACAATTAAAGCTTGAGGGGAAAGCGTGATTAGACTGAGTTCAAAAGTGCCTGATAAGGATAAATGGAGCCCATGGGTCTAATTTTCAGAAGGCAGAATGTTCAGACTCTGTTTTGAAGTCAATGCCGAGGATAAGCGTAGCGATTAAATGTGCAGATGTCTCTCTCCTACGTTGTAGAGTTTGAGATTTGGACAGAAAGTAATCAAACAGACCAAATTTCCATAAACACAGCAGTGAAATGGAATTTTTTTCTATTAGATCACTTTATTCAAAATAAGTTTAGTAGTAGCTGTGCTCCTAGTGCCAGGGGTGCCAACTTGAATAAAATTTTGGGGTGTGTGTGTCAAGTAAGCCCTGTCCTGCATTATCAATCATAATGGTGCACCCCACACCATTTGAATGGCAATATGCCCATCAACTTGGGGCAGTCCCCTCAAATATTTTATTGGGGTTTGTGAAGGGACCTTGGCCCCTAGGAGTTGGCTCCTATGCCTAGTGCAGTGGTTCTCAAACTTTTTTCTCTGGACCACACTGAATAAAAACTTGCTCGTGCCACACCAAAATTTTAATTGATAAGAAATACAATTGAAAACTTGGGACATGGGTGGCGCTGTGGGTTAAACCACAGAACCTAGGGCTTGCTGATCAGAAGGTTGGCAGTTCGAATCCCCATGACGGGGTGAGCTCCCGTTGCTCGGTCCCTGCTCCTGCCAACCTAGCAGTTCGAAAGCACGACAAAGTGCAAGTAGGTAAATAGGGACCGCTCCAGCGGGAAGGTAAATGGCGTTTCCGTGCGCTGCTCTGGTTTGCCAGAAGCGGCTTAGTCATGGTGGCCACATGACCTGGAAGCTGTCTGCGAACAAACGCTGGCTCCCTCGGCCAATAATGCGAGATGAGCACCGCAACCCCAGAGTCGTCTGCGACTGGACCTAATGGTCAGGGGTCTTTTTACTTTTACCTTTACATTGGAAAACAAAAAAGAAGCAACTCCTAGCAGTGCTTGATTTATAACATAGAACACAACTACTTTATAATATGATTGCGGAACATCCAGAAAGTACAAAACAACGCAGCTACATAAGAACGCAAGTCACTCCCAAAATATAATTATAAACGAGCCTTTTGCAAATATATGTACCTTAAGTAGGTATGCAAACTCAGTGAGAGATGCAAGCTTGTTTTTGCTGGGGTAATCTCATTTATATTAGGTTTAATCAGAGACAAATAAACTATCATCTCCTCACCAACACAAAGAAGCTTCGCTCTTGCTCTCGTTTTGAAAAGATATATATCCATATTCTGCAAATAAAAAAATTGTTTTGATAATATATTATACTATGCTACACTGAAACGTTTAAATGTTTCTTGGATTATCCTTGAATCTTCCTAGCACACTTTCCAGTCTCTCCTGGTGCGCCACACCCTTTGAGTACAACCGTCCTAGTGGCATGAAGTTCAGAAAGCTGCTCCTTAGAATCTCCAGAAGTGTAGCTATTAATTGAGGGCTTGTCTACATTTGATGTTTATTTAGCTCTCAACCCACATTTCCCCCATTCAGATTAGACCGGGGTAGAGTCCACACAACTGTATGTATTTGAATCTGTATATGAGGAGCAACTCTGGTCTTTCCCATTCATACCTGTGGTCATTGCCTTTTAAGACTCAGGGGTTCAAATCCCCACTTGGCCATGAAGGTCACCTTGAGCCGGTCAGTGTCTCCCAGCCTTATCTACTACTTCACAGGGTTGTCGTGAGGATTAAAATGAGCAGAGGGAGAGCCGTGTGGCCCTCTTGAGCTCCTTGGAGAAAAAGGTGGGACATAAATGATGATGATGATGATGATGATCGTAACAATAACAATAATAATGCCTTCTCAATATGAGTTTCCCTTTTTAAAAACCTTGCTATGTTTCTGTTTTTTGTTACATTTGACATTCAATAAATAAATAAAAATTATCCATGCTAAAAACATTATCTCAAGGCACAGCTAGGATGAACATGAATCCAATTTAATTAACTGCATGATTTGTTCATTCATTTTTTGTGTACTGATCTTTATAGTTATTTCATAGTTTCTGAATGTTGCTAAGTTCAGAGTGTCACCAGTGTCTGTGGTGGCAAATCCAGTAGCATAGAAATCTCTGCGGTGTGTATTTGTGCATCCCTTTGTCAGATTGATGATTGTGTTTACAAGATGATCTCACCAAATTTCTGGATCCATCTTCCACGCACCATTTGTTCCACTCCTTGCATTACAAGCCCTCCGTTCATTTCCTCTTACAGTATCAGTCTCATCAGCCTCCCTTCGCATGGAGAGTGTGTTCTGATGGAGTTACACGTTACATCCCTGCCATTGAGTGTTCACTCTCTGTAGATACCTAAATAAATAAATCCATGCGAGGATTTAATGGTGATGCTGGTGCTCTGTAATAAAAGCTGAAGAAGTGTGCATGCACACGAAAGCTCATACCAGGAACAAACTCAGTTGGTCTCTAAGGTGCTACTAGAAAGAATTTTCGATTTTGTTTTGACTATGGCAGACCAACACGGCTACCCACCTGTAACTGTAATAAAAGCTGTGAACGAAATTAGATGTCCTGTATATCTGATGCACAAAAGGTTTCCAGCATGAGGATGCAGAATATCTAGCTGAGTAGCAGGATATCCCAACCTGTCTATGTAGGTATAAAATGCCATTTTTAAGGCGAGATCAGATACCTTGTTCTGCTTAAGCATTTGTGGGTTGGAATCATACAGAAAATTCTGATGGCATTGAATGGTATTTCCCATTTCTCATTATGACCATACTACCTAACCCTTATGAGTGAACAGCTTTATTTTCTTTCCATTAGTCGCTTAGAATGTAACAATTACCACCACACCTTTCCACTTTTACAAATAAGACTGCTTTCTTTGTGCGTGATTAAATGCTCATGTGCCTCTTTAACCAGTATCTTTTTTTCTGTTTTCTGCTTCCTTAAAAAAAAGAAAAAAGAATTCCTTCCTTCCTTTCCCCTTTCTTTTTCGTTATCCATGTGAAACTGGAACTTGAAACTATTTCCTCCAATTCAAGAGAAATATTTTAAGAGGGCTCCCATTAGCTTGGGCATGGTGGTGAATGGGTTATTGTGGGGTAGGGTAGCTACATAAAACAACACATGAAATAATCTCTGTGCTGACTTGACATCCGTAACCAAGGTTGGGAACTGTCAGGATTGTTTTTCAAATGTAATAGAAATATAAAGCTGGTATGGATCACCAGGGTGTGTGGAGTGTTAAGGGAGGGGTACTACCTCTGGTGGGGGAATATGTCATGCCCCTTCTGGGGGTAGGTTGTCCCCCTTTGGTCCCCACCATGCACTCAGCTCTTACCTGTGGCTCTTAGAAGCTGTCAGCATGTGGCAGTGGCCACACCCTGGGAGTAGCTGGCTAAACCAGGTGAGGTTATATTTAAATGTTTCTTTGATGGTCCTTGAATCTTCCTGCCACGCTTGCCATCCTCCCCTGCCACACCAGTGTGGCACACCACGCCCTTTGAGAACCACTGCCTTAGTGGGTACCCTGGTGCTGTATGTCACCTTGGGTTCAGTGGCCTTTCCTCCCAGATGAGTGAGTGTCAGGAAGCTTGCAGGTGAAATCTGCAAAACTATCCACATCTCTTCAATGAACTCATGGAGAGTTACATCCAAGCGAACATAACACATGATTTGATTATATAGTTGCGTTTCGATGAGACAATGAAAAACCCATTTGAGTGCTGCAGAACTGATATCCTCTTCATTATCTGGGCTACCAAATGTTCCGTATGCAGGTAAAGGTAAAGGTGGCGCTGTGCTCTAAACCACTGAGCCTCTTGGGCTTGCCGATCAGAAGGTCGGCGGTTTGAATCCCCGCGGCGGAGTGAGCTCCCGTTGCTCTGTCCCAGCTCCTGTCAGCCTAGCAGTTCGAAAGCACCCCAGTGCAAGTAGATAAATAGGTACCACTGTGGCGGGAAGGTTAACAGTGTTTCTGTGTGCTCTGGTTTCAGTCACAGTGCCCCGTTGCACCAGAAGCAGTTTAGTGATGCTGGCCACATGACCTGGAAAGCTGTCAGTGGACAAAAGCCAGCTCCCTCTGCCCGGAAGCGAGATGAGTGCCGTAACCCCATAGTCACCTTTCACTGGACTTAACCGTCCAGGGGTCCTTTACCTTTACCTTACCTTATTATACAATGTAAATATTCAGCTTGAAGCCTCTTTTATATTTTGTGTTCAATGAAATGTGACCTCACTTGAGTGCTGAGCGCTAGTCAGTGGCGGACCTTGGGTCTCAAATTTCAGCAGCGCCCTGTGTGATGGCAAAATCCCCCCCCCCGTCTGTCACCTTCCATTCTGCACCATCGTTGCAGCATCTCCTGTGGCACTCCCAAGACTCCACACCCAGTGCAACCAAACATTACAAGTTTTGCCCTGCATTCAAAGTAGTGACACCCAGCATGTGAGACCTGGGGTGTTCTGCTAGGCTAAGGTTCCTTCAGCAGCCCCCCAGCAGCATGTTTCTCTTATATTTGAATTTTTGCATGCACAGTACATCAGTTTCTTGGAATAGCAAGGTTAAACTTTATAGACAAGTCTGAAATCTTTATATTTGGCTTTTCTATATCCTTCATTCATAATTCATTTGTTTCTGATATATCAAATAATAGCCCAGTTGCTAACCTAGAGGCTCTTGTTTGAGAAATAGGTTTGATATGTTATCCTTCCCAGAATGCAGTAACGATGTGGCCTGGTGCATTTCTAATTTTGGATTCTGCATATAGAAAAGAAAGCACACGGTTATTTGCTGGTGTACTGCTAATTGGAGGGGTATTGCAAGAACCGAGTTCAAGCCAAATTAAGCTGGTCACACTTAATTCCCCTGAAAATCAATGGAACAGATTTGAAATTGTCTACTTATCTCAGTGATTTCAGAGACAATGTGTCTAATATTTATCTATTTCTTATTACATTTATAGCCCACCTTTCCCTCCACAGAGCTCAAGGTGGCATACACAGCTATCCCCCTCTCCATTTTATACTCGCAACAACCCTGTGAGGTAGGCTAGGCTGTGAGACAGTGA
The DNA here is from genome assembly GCF_009819535.1 of Lacerta agilis. Classification (NCBI taxonomy): domain Eukaryota; kingdom Metazoa; phylum Chordata; class Lepidosauria; order Squamata; family Lacertidae; genus Lacerta; species Lacerta agilis. The sequence goes on from NC_046323.1 coordinate 15,801,443, forward strand.
CAGTCACCCAGTGGGCTCCATGGCTGAGTGGGGATTGGGACCCTGCTCTCCCAGGTCCTTTTTCAGCACTCTAACCACCACTCCACACTGTCTGCAGTGTGGATCCAGCCCACTGCCTTCCCAAAGGACAGAGATCTTCCCATCGTGGCTGCATATTATGTAATAGTCACTATTTTTCTCATGCTTGAAATGTTGACGAAGCAATATTGACATATTTGTATCTGTATTAGCACATGCTCTGTTTTACATTCTGAACTGCTTGTGGTGTGCGGGTTTTTAAAAGCATGTGTGCGCCCTCCCACCTTCTTTCTCATTAAACTCTTTCGCACTTGAGTTTCCGTGAGCTGTAGCTTGGTGGTAGCACATATGCTGCTTCAGACCCTGGTTTCTCCTACTATGGTTGGAAAAGACTCTTTGTTAGCCTCTTTTTAATACAGTCATACCTTGGTTGTCAAATGCCTTGGTACCCGGATGTTTTGGCTCCCAAACGCCGCAAACCCGGAAATGAGTGTTGCGGTTTGCAAATGTTTTTCGGAAGCCGAACGTCCGACGCGGCTTCTGCAGCTTCCGATCGAATGCTGGAAGCTGCTGCAGCCAATCGGAAGCTGTGCCTTGGTTTTCAAACTGTTCTGGGAGCCGAATGGACTCCCGGATAGGGATTAAGTTTGACAACCAATGTACAACTGTAATAATGCTTCCCCATAATCAGTTGGCTCAAGTTTCTATATTGTTTTGTGTCTAATGTCTATATAATACTATAGCAAGTCTTTCCTCTTTTTCCTGTTTAACGTACCCTCTCTCCATCTGTGTCTTAAAAATAAAAATCTAACCCTTTCTGCTGCGTTGGTTGTGTGACTTTTCGGTCTTGTTGCTCATGTATTGCCTGCGTATCATTCTGCAGATACACATTCATATTTTACATATCAGCTCCCAGTATTCTCAGGCAACCAGACTCACTGGCGCCTGCTGTGAATTGACCTATTGGACTTCTCCAAGTTCAGTTTTTACCTAATGACAGGCAGCTGCAAACCGCTCACCAGTTAAAATTCCCCTGCTATGCCCAGGAGTGACACTACGTCAGAGAATTGTGGGAAATATAAAATGATGGGTGGCTCACAGCTGGTTGCTGCAGATTGCGATCCTTCTGCCTGCCACTGCTGCTAATCCCACTAGGGGGAGCACCAATGTTGGGGTCGGGGTGCCAGATGACCCTTTGCCAGGGCACTCTCTAAAATCTGCAGCTACCCTGCATCCAATAACATCCCGAATGATACAGGCTATGGTTTAATGGGTGGACAGAGCTGAATGTGAGTGAAGCAAGACGGCTGTGCATCTGCACAATTCCCTCTGCTGGTCTGTTACACTCTAAGGGATGCGGGTGGTGCTGTGGTCTAAACCACCAAGCCTCTTGGGCTTGCCGATTGGAAGGTCAGCAGTTCGAATCCCCACAACCAGGTGAGCTCCCATTGCTCTGTCCCAGCTCCTCCCAGCCTAACAGTTTGAAAGCACACCAGTGCAAGCAGATAAATAGCTACCGCTGTGCCGGGAAGGCAAACGGCGTTTCCATGTGTTCTGGTTTCCGTCACAGTGTTCTGAAAGCGAGATGAGCGCCGCAACCCCATAGTCGCCTTTGACTGGACTTAACCATCCTTTACCTTTTTACCTAAAGCAGCCAACTTTACAGATAGGAGAGTATCTGTAATACTGTCTGCCCAGAGGCACTCAAGGTGATATACCAGTGATAAAACAGTAAATACAATTCATTTAAATAATAATAATAATAATCCAAAAGGCATAGCCACCTCAAAGTATTGCACTTCGGCTTTGAAATCCGGCTTGCTTTTATGTTTATATTGCAACAATATTGTAGAACAATGTAGCCAAAGTCCCAATGAAAGAAAGGGTTACTCAGTTATGAAATAAAAAAACATGATGAGCTACAAATATCCCATCATTACATGACAGAATAAGCTTACCTAACAATGGCAGGATATAATTGATACAAAAAGTACATGTACAAGCCTGCGGTGACAAAACGTTTATCCTTACTACTAGATTGCTCTCAGGGGTTGACAGCTTGATCCTAAGAGTTGCAGAACCAGCACAGAAAGGAGAAATGGGAATCATAGGGAACTCCCTCCCATGTCTGCTGTGAGAATGAATAAGAATTTTGCAACATTCCAGGCAGTGAGAAAAGCAGAAATAATTAACAATACCTTCTGGCAAAGAAAAGCTTATTGCATTGACATTTATGCTAGCTAGATTGTATGAATCATTGCTTAGCCAGGTCAAACCTTTTAGCGTGTGTAATCTTTCTATTGCATACACTGATTGCCCACTAAAGCTATCTAGTTACAGCTTAATTAAAGTTCTCTATCTTATCCAGTGCTGAGAATGAGTTCAGCTAAAAACTAGCACAAAGGGGATCTCAGAAAACCAGGAAAGCTGACACCGTGTTACCCAAATATCTTCAAAAATTAATTCAAGTCTAGACTGCAAACTACATAGGCAAGGTTTATGGGACTGTTTCTCCACACTTAATTATACTGCACGATCATATTACTTGACATGATTAACTCATTCTCTCATCTATAGAGAAAGAGACTGTATGCCACGTTTCCACTGCTGAACTCAAATATTGCTATATAACATTAGTGCTGTTAACTAATTCTGCTTTTTGCATACCACATCTTAGACGGTGCCTACCAGGGGATTAATGTGAATGTGGAGCAATTTTTCTATATGTGCATTTAGGGCTGGCCCACTCATGAGGCAAACTGAGGCATCCAGTAATGCATCGCCCACTGCCGCAGTTTCAGCCACGGCCTAGGGAGTCAGTTAGACCCTTGGATGACAAATGAGTTGCATGAGTAATAAAGCAGGATGAAGAGATCCCAGAGAAGCTGAATGCATTACTGTATTGGCCCGAATATAAGCTGCACCTGAATATAAGCTACACTGTTAAAATTGGAGGGGCGGAGAAAAAATAAAAAGAAAAAATACCTGAATATTAGCTGCTCTCTTCCTCGCTGCTCCTGACTGCATTTTTTTTTGGGGGGGGCACGTGCTGCGTTGCCGACAGCCTTTCCCCTTCCTCACTCTCTCCCTTCCCAGCCTTGGGGGAAAGGACTGGGAGCTACGCATAGGGCGGGCACCGCTTTGCCGCGCTCCTGGCTGCATACCGTAAGGTCGCAAATATAAACCGCACTTTAACTTTTCGCGGTTGGAATTGGGGAGGGGGAGTGCATCTTATATTCAGGCCAATATGGTATTTGTTTTTTTTATAAGAATTTATTGGCATTTTTCTATAACAACATATACCCACACCCACACCTACAATTAAACAAATGCAAAACAAATATAACAAATACAAACAATGTCAAGTATTCTTATAGCATCTTTCTAGAAAAAAAAATTTCTGTTTCCATATCTTGACCATTGACTTCCCCTGCCTTTTCACCTTCGATTTGATATCCTTAATCTATTTTATAACCATTTCTCCTGAAAAAAGAAAAAAAATTAAATTCAATTATATAATTACATTCGATTATCTCTTCGACATTTTACTAAGAATGCATCGCCATAATAATACCTCGTCATAATTCTTCTTGATTTAATCTTATCTATTTCTTATCTTAATCTATATCTTAATCTTAGTCCTCTTAATCCATAAACTTAATCCACTTAAATTCACTTTACTTATACTCCACATTCACAGATCTTCATAAATCATTCGTTTCAAGTCTGTTTCTTCTATCCTTAAGATTGCTGCTAATAACATAAAAACTCGAAATATCTCCTTTCATGTTCAAATAAAAGTATAACAAAATATTGTTGACAGTGTTCACCCTCCAATTTCAGATTACCATCTCAGGCTGCTTTAAGTTTTATTTAATGCTTCACCCCACACCCCCTCTGTCCATTATTCTTCTCCTAGTGGCATCGGCACTGAACATCCATGTAACTTCTCTCTCCCAACGTCCACAGATCCAGGCACAGTCCAAACCTCTCCTTGCCACGAGTTTAGAGGTGTCCATCTCATCATCTCTCAGCTTCTTCGGTTCTTTGTAGCATTCCTTTTCTTCTTGTAGATACCTTAATTCTCTGTCCCTGGCCTCCGAGCTCACACCTCGGGGACTGGATATAAAAAATCTTAACGTCGCCTTGGGGCTGCCACCCCCAAAAAGCGAATTTCTTCTCCGAAGTAGCTCACTCATTTCTCTCCATCTTTCCATCCACCCTCTCAGCTCATTGGCAAGGCATTCTTCCAAAGTGTCAAAAATTTTAGAAGCCTCCTCTGTGGGCAGTTGGTTCCCTTTCAGACCCCCACACAAGACTTTGACTTTTCTATAGAGCAGTTCCACCTTCAAGGCAGTGAGTCTCTGTTCATCCGTTAGTCCAGAGTTCAATACCAGTTCAAGGACGAAGCCCAGCATACTGGCAGAGGAGGAGGAAGTGGGTGTTATATTTCTACTCCTCTCTTTGTTCGTCGCCATTTTTCTGAGCTGGAGCGCAAATACCGCAACTTTAAATGGAGATATTTTCCTCTAGTTAGCTTCCCAAAAAAAAGTTTTTCAGTCTCATGTGTCAATTTTAAATACTTTGTAACCAGTTCGGTAGCAGTAATCACTCAAATTGGTTACATTCTTCAGCTCGAAGGGAGGGAGGCAGGCTGCCTTTCCCCTTCCCCCCGGATCGTTCCAAAAGCACGATTTCTAATCCAATTCTTTACTCACGACCACCGGGTTCCTTTAGCTCCATTCTTCACAGGTAGAACTTAGACGCTCACCGCGGGCTTTGTCGCCGCATTTGCATCCCGGTTGGGGCATGTCCCCGAAGCCCGGCTCCGGTTGTCCCTTCACCCCCACTCCCCCTTTACAGGGGGAGCGAGGGAAGGGTTCGGAGCCTCCGCGGGCGCTGCCGGGGAGCCCAGGGTGCGGGACGCTCTTCCCGCACCCCAATCGGAGCCGCGCGCTGCGGTAGCGCGGCTCCTAACCCCCGGGATGGACAAGGCGCTTCGGACCCGAAGCAGCCTTCGACCACCCGGCGATGGCGTCGCCGCCGGAAGTCCAGGCCAATATGGTATTTGAATCTGTTTTCACAATGGAGGATATAGGGGCAGATCCCAGTGCCTGAGCTAACCTTTGCAGGAGGTGAGTCTGGGGAATTAAGACAGGTAGTGGTGATAAGAGATGAAGTTCCAGGCCTGATAGACCTGCTGGGTCTGGATGACACCCGCCTGAGAATTTCCAAAGAACTACAGTTCCCAGAGTTCCTTTGGAAGAAGGATTCTGACAGCTATAGTTATGTGAGCAGAATAAGGTGCTCTGGTCCATGGGGTCACGAAGAGTCAGACACGACTAAATGACTAAACAACAACAACAACAACAACCCTCAGCACCCTTAACAAACTACAGTTCCCAGGGTTTGGGGGCGGGGCCAATGACAGTTTAAGGTGGTATGATGATGCTTTAAATGTATAGTGCAGATGAGAGTCTGGCTGGTCAAAGGTGGAGACAGGCAGAATATGGCAAGCAACATATGAAGCCTGGCAGAAACAAGAGCAGACTGAATTTTCAAACCCCAGAACTGGTAATCATGGTTTAACTAGATCATTACAGGGTAGATATTTCAGTTTTCTTTCCAGACTACATTTTGAGATTCATTCCGAGATGTTAGTAACTTCTGAAACATGAGCAGTCCAGGTTTGCTTTAACTTAAACCATAACCCAACGTATAATGCATGAATAAAATTTTGGAATCCTCAGACTAAGCCAGAATGTGAAATTGCCTCAGACTAAGCCAGAATGTGAAGTTGCATTCCCGAGTGTTGGTTCTATAGAAAGGAAAGTCATCTAGAATTTTGATACGTGATGCTAATAAAAACTTTTTTTGGGAGGGGAGAAGTAATGGGACATGTAGCCTCTTGTACATCAGTCATGACCTTCGTTTGCAAACAGGTTTTTCATTCTGCTTTCTGCTCTCACGAATAACATTTCTGATTTCCTCCTTATGAACTGGCCTCAAGCTGAGGAGTAGCCTTTGTTCATTAACTGGCACACTTATTTGACCATTTGTGATTTTCTAAGCTTCATGTTTCCCGTGACAGATTTAACCATGGATGAACTATTTATATTATGTAACCACAAACGACATGTAAACAGAGTGGAATCGGATTCAGAAGATTCGTTATTTGCATCAGCCACTTTGTTGTTGTTCAGTCGTTCAGTCGTGTCCGACTCTTCGTGACCCCATGGACCAGAGCACGCCAGGCACGCCTATCCTTCACTGCCTCCCGCAGTTTGGCCAAACTCATGTTAGTAGCTTCGAGAATACTGTCCAACCATCTCATCCTCTGTCGTCCCCTTCTCCTTGTGCCCTCAATCTTTCCCAACATCAGGGTCTTTTCTAAGGAGTCTTCTCTTCTCATGAGGTGGCCAAAGTACTGGAGCCTCAACTTCAGGATCTGTCCTTCTAGTGAGCACTCAGGGCCGATTTCCTTGAGAATGGATAGGTTTGATCTTCTTGCAGTCCATGGGACTCTCAAGAGTCTCCTCCAGCACCATAATTCAAAGGTTCATGGTTCTTACATTCCAGGTTCCTATGCAATACTTTTCTTTACAGCATTGGACTTTCCTTTCGCTTCCAGGCATATCCGCAACCAAGCGTCCTTTCGGCTTTGGCCCAGCCGCTTCATCAGCTCTGGATCTACTTGTACTTGTCCTCCACTCTTCCCCAGTAGCATGTTGGACGCCTTCCGACCTGAGGGGCTCATCTTCCAGCGTCATAACTTTTATATGCCTGTTGTCTTTGTCCATGGAGTTTTCTTGGCAGGGATACTGGAGTGGGTTGCCAGTTCCTCCTCCAGGTGGATCATGTTTGGTCCAAACTCTCCACTATGACCTGTCCATCTTGGGTGGCCCTGCACGGCATAGCTCATAGCTTCCCTGAGTAATTCAAGCCCCTTCGCCACGACAAGGCAGTGATCCATGAAGGGGATCAGCCACTAGCCATAGCAATAAAATAAAATACAGTGTACTGAAGATAGAGGTAAAAACTTAACTACACAAAATACATTCTGGAGGTTTGCATCAATAATCCAATAATACCCTGTAGATCTTATTCTAATTGCCTCTGCTAAAATTTTTGCTGTCACCTAGTTATCTTGATCTGCTAGAAGAAAGAACACAGTAGCAATTGTTCAGTGACCCGGCATGGACAGTAGTAGAGGGGTAATAACTTCACTCCTCAAAGAGGAGTGGATAATACAGAGTGGATAAAATTGACGATTTAAGACAATCATATATATATATATATATATATATATATATATATATATATATATATATCCCATACATATCAGTTTTATTATGCATTCCGAACAAAATACAGTACAAGCATATTAACTTTTACAGCCATGATTCTTTCTAAATCCATGTCTTCTTCTTCTTTGGCGATCACTCATAGCCAAGTAAGATTGTCTTCAATAAACACGGTTTTAACAATGAGTCCGTAAGTGACTGTGGAGGCCAATTCTGGATCCACACTTCCTTCCACAGTGGGTACATAGGTTTCCAGGCGGGTGTTGATCATGGTGAGGGTTTGCCAAGCGTGCCTTCCTCTTAGAATGTTTTCCCCTTGCGTCCTGAGTTCGAGTGTCTTCAGAGCCCAGGACACCTTTGGTAAAGGCTGTTCTCCAACTGGAGGGCTCGCTGCCCAGTGTTTCCCAGTTGTCAGTGTTTTTACTACTTTTTTTTAAAGATTTGTCTTTAAACCTCTTTTGTTGACCACCAGCATTACGCTTTCCATTTCTAAGTTCGGAATAGAGCAGTTGGTTTGGAAGACGATAATCAGGCATCCGCACAACATGACCAGTTCAACGAAGTTGATGTTGAAGAACCATTGCTTTGACACTGATGATCTTTGCTTCTTCCAGTACACTGACATTAGTTTGCCTGTCTTCCCAAGTGATGTGTTAAATGTATGTCCAACGAATCAACAAACAGCAATTCCATAGTCATATTACATCAGAGAGGAGCCACCACTATGATCGCAGAACAGCTGTTGTGTCCAACGTATGTGTTTTGCCTAAGATGGGAGGAGAAAACACACAAGTATATATATATATATATATATATATATATATATGTGTGTGTGTGTGTGTGTGTGTGTGTGTGTGTTAAAAAAAGCTTTATAATTGACAGGCATGCCCCCAGTGACCATGGCAACACTGCCACATTGCCACCGATGCCCACTAACAATGGATTCATGCCCCCATGAATAATAAAACTGATATGTATGGGATATATATATATATATATATATATATATATATATATTTGTCTTAAATCGTCAATTTTATCCACTCTGTATTATCCACTCCTCTTTGAGGTTGTCCAAACTCATTTGTAAATTGGCTGTGCAGCTGCTGAGAGTGAGGTCACTCCATGAAGCAGTGCAAGGAGTCCATGTGTGGGAAGAACATGTTCTCCCAAAACAGACTCTCGTGGGAAAGAGAATGTTATCTTGTGCAATGCTGTTCCTGTGACACCTTGAACTTGGGAAACAATGCAATACATTTTTAATTTTGATCCGAGTATTGTAATTACCGTAATTAATTATGATAATGCAGTGCTTAGGTACTGCATATATAAACCCAGCAGCACTGATGTGTACTGTTCAGATATTAGGTTTTGACCCAGAAGACTGAGGTTCAAATCTCTGTTCAACCATTTAGTTTACTGTGCTAGTCACTATTGGTTAACATACCCCGTGAAGCCCCTGTCCTCTAAAATACGCCATTAAAATTATTAAATAATACTAAATTGATACATAGTTGTTTCATTACACAGCTTTTTATTCCATCATAAGTCCTGGCTCTCACTCTGCTCCCCCTTCTCATTTCATTCAAGTCATATATTTATTAGAAAGTGCATCTTAAAGTGTGCTATTATGAATCATATTAAACTAATACATAGCTGCTTCATTAAATAGGCATTTCTCTTCCCATGCCCTATCAATCTTCCCACCCCCTTTCTCATATAATTTGTGAATATTTATTAAGAAGTGCATTTTTGGAAATGGGAACCATTGGGTGGAATGGAGAAAAACTTGCTCTACATGGATCTGTACTTAAAGGAACCTCCAATTTTTGCTGAACTACAACTCCCATTACCCCTAATCATTGGCCAGACTGGCTGGGGCTCATGGGAGTTGGAGTCCAAGTTCTAACAGCATTGGAGGGTTGCCCTTAACAAAAGGATCCCAGTTCAGCAGGCCTGGTGAAAACACCTAAAGAGGCACCATGAGATGGAGTAGCAATATTGGGGAAGACAGACAAGTAGACTGAGCCAACAAAGCACTTTCCTATAGTAGCCTACTGGGTTACCATGTTTCAAAAAGTGAAAATCAGGACACAAAAGTTGTTGAGCTTTTTGTTTTGCTTTTTGTTTTTTAAGGAGAATTGGCAAAAACAACACATGCTACAAGACGTAATGGATAGTATTACATCCGGATTTCCCCGGACAACATTATTATTATTTGTACAATTTTCATCCAGATGCTGCTTCCTACCAGTGTTCTGGGTATGTCTGGGATATTCTGGACGTCTGGCAACCGTATATCCAGTGCTCCCCCCCCCCTTAAAAATGTTTAGGGGTGCGCTCATTTCCCCACTAATATTGAAATACTGCCGCTCAATGAGGCCAAACTTAGATTCACAAAATGTTTATGTTTAGGGGTATGTGTACCCCCGCGTCCCCCCAGAAAAAAAACACCACTGCTTATATCTGCACCTTGAAATATGGCTCAGTTGAAAATAACCATATAGGGTTCTTCCTATATGGATGCACTTCACTCATGTGCATCTGATCGCTTCCCTCTGAGGCTAAGCTCTGCTGCCTGAGGCGGTCGCCTCACTTTGCCTCAAGGGTGGGCCGGCCCTGGGCTGAAAACCAAGAGGGCGGAGGACTCCGTGGCAGCTCCTTCCGAATACAAACACATATGTAGGACCACACCGTTAGGCTCCTACTCATCCGAGTTACTTCAGCTTCATTTAACGTTATGGGGGGTGGGGTGGGGGAAAACACACCTAATGATCTCATTTGCCATAGTTGTTTGTTCGCGTGCGTGGATTAGGACCGCAGGTTTTATTTATTTTTTAAATCTCCCCTCAAGGGGTCCGTTTTAAACACTGTGAAAGCAAGAGCCTGAGCGGCTTCCAAGGGCCGCGCACAGCGATTCATTCTTCCTCAGGCCACGAAGGGATGTGGTTAAAAACACCCCACATTGCCTCAAGCACCGTCGACGCCTATTCAGACAACCCCCTGAAGCAATTTATTCCCCCTCGCTCGATTTCTCTCGTGTGTGTGTGTTTGTATTCTGTGTACTCAAGAGGGACTTTTACTTCTAAGCAGCAGCGTGCATGGGGCGGGGACGGAGAGGCAGCGCCGCCCTGCACGAAGGGCTCCCCTTGAGTGAGAAGGAGGAAGGTCGCGCCGTAAATCCTCCCTCAGCCTCCGAAAATCCCCCTCTGCCTCTGAGGATAGAGAGAAAGAGAAGCGACAGAGCCGCCTCGCCTCTCCGCGTCATCCCTCCGGCCCAGAAGGAGGAGGAGGAGGAGCCGCATTCCCGCGCCGATTGGTCGGCGCTGCTGCCAGTCGCGCAGGCGGGCGAGGGGCGCGGCCAAGCGTAGAGCCGGCTAGGCTCCCGGCGAGAGCAAAAAAAGAAAAAAGAAAAAAAGCGCCCGGCCGAGTCAGGAGCCTCGTTGTGCTGCCGACGTCGTCGACGACAGAAGAAGGAACAGTGCCGGCTAGTAGTAGTAGTATTAGTACTAGCACTATTATTCCTTCCAGCGCAGCCACCCTCTCTCCTCCCGAGCCCTGCACCATGGAGGAGGAGCGGTCGGGGGAGCAGATGAGACCGCTACTCACAACGGTAACTGAAGAGCGGCGGGATGGAAGTTGGCGCGCGGCGGCGGCGGCAGTTGCGCGCGGGTGAGAGGGAGGCGTGGGGGGGGGGACGACGACGTGGAGGGAGCCGCTCGCGCCCCTTTATCTCCCGCCTTTCCCCTGGGCTGAGGGCTCGCGGGCGGCCGTTGCGGCTACTGCTGCGCCTCTTTGTGGGGGCGGAGCCCCGCCGGGCGCCTCTCTGGGCTCCCTCGCTCTGTGACGGGGAAGCGGCGCCAGTGGCGGGGGGATTAATGCCCCGAGGAGGCGACACAAAGCCGGGCGCTCTTTTCTTTCCGGTCTTGAGTCTCCCCCCTCTCACACACACACACAAACCGACAAACCGACAGGTGTCAGTCCTCTCTCTCTCTCGCTTCCCCATAGCCCTTCCTTCCACTTCGCGCTTCCTCTCCCCCTGCCCTTCATCTCCGCAGCCAAACACTACGACGAAGAACAACAACAGGAGCAATAATGTTGTGACACGTGGATGGAATTAAGACTTGACGGTGTGTGCGGGGGGCGGCGGCGGCGGCGGTTGTCTTGCTCATGGAAACATTTCTCTTCAGCATCATCATCATCATCATCATCATCTCCGCCGAATCCTCCACTTGGCGCGTGTGAGGGAGGAGAGAGAAATGGAGGGAGGCGCGTTCCTCCTTCCTTTCCACAACCAGCTCCTGCTGGTCTGGGCTCATTGCTTTTGTTCAGGCAAGAGCTCTTGATAGGGTGAGGGATGGGGGGGAACCTGGTTCTTTGTTCGAAGCTTCCCCCCCCCCACCTTCTCCCTCTTGCCCTCCTAACGTGCTCCCTTCATTCTGGATGGGAAGTGTCAAACGGGGTAAAGGAGGATAATCGGCAGGCTGCAGCGGGTCAGGGCTGGCCTCTCCTGTCCTATGGGAACAAATAACAACAATAATAAAAGGACATGTGTCCTGGGCACAGTGCAGCAAGTGAGGTAGGGGCATCTCCCATCTCTGGTGAAATGCCTTGCCTTCGGTCTTCCTGCTCCTCTTGACTCCTTTGTGAGTGCAAACACATGGCTAACCCGAACCAGCTCTTTTGTCCTCAGAGCTCAAGGAAGTGGCAGATAACTCAGCAGTGATTCACTTTACTTCCTTTCATGGCTGGGGGTGAAATGAGGCGCAGTCGTGTCTCTTCCCCACCTGCCCCGCTTTTTAAAGTGGTACTAGGAAAATAAACCATTAGTGGTTCATCACGGATTCCCCCCCTCCCCCAATGCGTTTTAGATGAGTTAGCCAGGATTTTTATGGAGTGTTTCTGTGACTTTGTCCTGCTGCTAATGTTGCGTTCATTCCCAAGGTTCCTTGGGACTGTGCCATGGCAGATAATCTAGTTTTAAATGGCACTAGGAGATGGAGAGCTCTTCTGATAGCAAACGAAGTTAGGCAAGTGAATAACCCAGTGTAAAAGCTTTCCCTCTCCATCATTTGGCTTGTTCACTGAAGAGTGATATGTATTAGTACCATGTGGCAAACAATCTAAGTATTGGATTTAACTTGATTGCTGCACATTAGGATCTACATCTACAGCAAATTGTTCGATATAATCTATTTAGAAACGTAGTGATTTATTTTTTCGTTGGTTCGGTAAAACAGTTGTGGTGTAGTATTAAACTATGTATTAATTAGAGTATGCCTATTTAAATGAAAGTAAATAAATGTCAAATTAATGTGGTTTTTGCACACTGGAGATGGCATAATAAAAACTGCTAACTTGTGCAAAAGACAGTAATAGAAAAAGAGTTATCACTGCTGATCTATGATGAGAGGAACAAAAGTAGGGCTCCTAAGACCTCTTGGACAAAGAGTCAAGAGTCTTTAGCTTCAGGTTTGCCAACAGCCACAAAGGAAAACTAAAAAAAAAGCCACAGGATTTGCTCCTTTCCTGTGGTTAGTAGATGTCCTTAAATCCAAATACAGTAATGTCTGAGCTTCCTTTTGATATTCAGCTGTCACACAGAAGTGACACTTGGAAACCATGCCAGGTTTTTTGCCTGGAGTGTATCTCTAAAAGTTACTTACCCAGTTGTTTGCCAAGGCTTCTGGTGTGGAAAGACTCCACAGTTATAGCAGTTTTCATCAGGCAGGGATTCAGGTTTCTCATCTTAGCACTGCTTTCATTTATATACCACCTCTGCCCTCCACCTTGGCTCATCTGAGTGTTGCTTGCAACTAGGGCTAAGTGTCTGACAGCAGACAAGCAGAATGTTACTCTGGGAAGGGTAGTATCTAAGAAAGGGAGCATGCATTTGATCCGATTTCTGATTCTGCAGTGGTTCCTTTGACCCTGTGGGTTCTTGCGCTGTTTGGCTATCCTCTCATTATGCTGAGTGTGAGTGATCTGTTGCAAATATATTTTGTTTTGTTTTTGGTCAGAATAGTTTTTGAGGGAATAATTTTGCATCTTTTGAATTCTTACAGATTACTGAAGGAGACGGTGGTTCCAGCTTCTTGAAGGAGGTGGGGCCCCATTAATCTTCTGAGTAGAGAAATGCTTGACTACAAAAAATGAATTGCTACATTTACTTTTAAGATATATTTCTACATAGGAGACTATGATATATTCACTGAAAGATGCTAGAGAAGATTGGATTTGGTTTTACAATCATGGACAGGGTTAATGGTCCCTGTTCTCATAAGCTTACATAGATTGTGGTCTGCCTAGTTCTCTTTTCCTGTCTAGGAAGAAAAGAGCACTCATTTATTTTAATATGAAAGTGTTTTTATAATGAAACGGATGTAGACCTGTGCGTATTTCCTTTTTGCAACAATTAGCTCTTCAGCTATGTGTAGATCTAGACTGTTCAATTGCACCTACTTTTTTGCTTTGTGGCAATGATTTTTGATCAGGCCTTTTTACCATTTACAATTTGAAGCACCATGTACTGTATAGGTTTTCTGAACCTATCTGGAGGCTTTCACAGTAGTATTACAAGTACTAATAACATTTCTCAGGTAATATGTACCATTCTTCTCTGGCAACCTTTCTATGGAATATGCCAGCATTAGGATTTAATGTTTTGCTAGAGGTTGGATCTGTGTTGATCTTCTGTTGAAGCGTCTTGCATGCTAACTTTTTGGAGGATTTCCTATCTACTTATATGAAAATTCTTTGAAAGTAAAAGGCAACATCACATTTTAATTCAGCACTTATGATAAATCATTAAGCGTGAATGCCATAGGAAGACAAGCAAATCTTACTGCACCTTATACACATGTAGGATCCTGCATATTATAATCTACACATCTATAGCATCCTGAGTGCTTCTCAGAAATCTGTTCTTGGAAATCTGGAAGAGTATTTTTGGAACAGTTGAAATGAGCCTAGTGCACAGCTTCCTACAGTGTCTGTTGAGGGTCATATAATCAATCTTAAACTAACCAATCCACTAAAATAGCTTTAATTATTTATTACTATTCTCTTCTGCACTGATGATTCATGTAGGTGCATTTGTGTCCATGGTTGCAATTAGCTGTAACAGGTGGCTATTGGATATGAGAGAAAGGGGTGACCTTCACCCCATGGCCTACTGGTAAGCACATCACTCACCTTTTGAGTTACCTGAAGTAGGTGGAACAAGGAAGGATGAACATGCTGGAAAGAGGGTCCCTCTTTTTGCTTGCATGCTAATTATTTTCTGTTCCGTTGTAGATTAAGAAGATGAAAGGAACTAAAAGTTCCTAGCATTTGGAACTCTTCAGATTCTATTGTAGAACATTTCCCTCTGGTTTGATCCAACACAGTTACCATTTAATATTTCAAAACGTCATGGCTGCCTTTATATAGCTGTCTTAAAATGCAGTACTGAAATCTAATAAATGCCAGACTATCCTAAAAGGCAAGGAACTACTGTATATGTATTTGTGCAGTGCTATTTAGCTCTTGTTTATACAACTGAATATAGCTGGAATAGTACCCCCCATATGATGAAAATACATTGGGTGAAATATTTTCTACCTGCTATTGCTCTGACTTCCCTGTGTATGCCTATTGTGCCTCGTGTTTTATTTTGTTAGCTAATAGTGGAACTGTGCATAGGATTTCACAGACGTGTGTGCCAGAAAAAATGTCTTAACTCAAAATAGCTTGTACATATGGCTTCCTGCTATAGAATTACACAAACTTGTCACCTGATGGCATTGTCCTTCATAAATCACATTCAGTCATTACTCCGTTATGAGGTTGGTTCTTCATCATTCTCTTCTAAAGTCTCACAGGAGTTAAGTATTTTGGCTTAAAACATTTGGTTGCAATGTTATCATTTTTTTGTTCTTTTTATTGGCTCTTCCAAAAGCCAGCTAAATTGAGGTTATGTACTTCATTTGCAATAACAAATCTGCTTGATTAGCCAGCTTCTAAACTAGTGAAAATAAGAAAGGGTATTAGCTGAGAACTTAATCAAGACACCTTTTGAACGAAACATTTAACATTTTGCTAAGCTGAATTTCATGGTTCCTGACAATAATTCTAACTTGATTTTGCACCTTGAGTGAGTTTTAGCTAACCTTGTAAGTAGTTGTACACACAATTCTAGATAATATGCAGCTCTATAAAATAGCCTGAAGTGTAAGAATAGGATTACAAATCCACATAGGACACTGTGTGCATTGGTTTTATCCTGCTTAAGAGTTAGCTTGCAGATACCCCACTGAAAATAATGACAAAACTTAATATTGATTTTGATGGCCTAGGTCTAGGACTACACTGAAGAGAATCCTGTGATGGAATATTTTATGGTGCACAGAAGCTCTTATCTTAATAGAAGCAGGATAGATTTAAAAAAATAAATCCTCAAATGAGATGCAGAGAAGAGAGGGGAATTAAGAAGGCTAATGCCAGGGAAGCCCTAAGAGGAGAAGCAGGGGAGAATAATAGCATCATCAATTCATTCAAATTCAGTAGATAGGTCAATGAGTTTTTTTCTAATATAAGAATCTCATATAAGCACCCACCTAGCATCTGAGACTTTCTGATGACGACCTGATCTTTATTACATCTCATGGGGATTCTAGATTAGTCCCTGTTAGGACAAGGCCTAATGCTCTGAAGTTCTCTTGATAGTGGTGTATAGCTGCTTCCTTCTGCCTTTCTGAAAATATTTATAAACTTCCTTTTTGAGAATCTTTGAGAATTATTTATTGCCTACAGAATTATTTGTTGTGTGTCTGTGATTGCCTTAATTTTGTTGATGATGCAGGGCTGGGAGGTGGGGAACTGATGGGACATGCAAAATAACAAAGAATTTTTTAGGTGAAGGACCAGGGCTTGCATAAAATGGTTAGAAACTATTTGACCTGCCTAGTAAGGTTCTGGCAAGAGGTAGCTAGGTACAGTTCAGCTGCTGAAAACATTTGAACAAAATTGCTCATTCATAAGATGTTCTGTTTGACCTCTGTCATTTCTGACTTGGGTAATTTTGAGACGTGTGCTTGTTGTCCTCCCACCCCATCTCATTTTTAAAATGAAGGCTGGGAGTGTTAGCTCAGGACTTCTAACATATTTGAATATGCTGTTTACAAACACTTCCAAATAATATATTATCTCACTTCAAGTTGAAACATAGTTTAGAGGTGCCTCTGCTTCAGTGAGATTTTTTGTTGTTTATGGTTTAGTTTGCTTTTACAAATATACCGTAGGATGTTCTGTTGCAGAGACACTAGAGGGCACTGCTCTCATATCTTGGTTAGAGAAATCCTGTGTTACACATAATACTGTATGTGGAAAGCCAGTGAGGACTTCATTTATAACATTTTAGGCTGTAATCTTATACATAATTACCTGGGAATAAGCCCCATTGAACTCAGTTGGAGGTTTTAGATGAGCTGAGATGTAAGTAGGGAATGTGTAAGAAAACATGAAGAAAGGAGAAATCATGAAGGAAGAGGTAAGACAGGCCAGAGCTCAGAATGAACTCAGGCTTGCAAGAGAGGTTAGAAAAAAAAATGGTTTTTGTGGCTATGTTCAAAGCAGGAGGAAGAACAATCAAGTTGTAGGTCCCTTGCTTGGAGAAGATGGGGAAATGCTCACTAACGGCTTTTCGTTATCTTGGAAAAACTGACAAGTTGGGTGCCTCAGGGTTCTGTCCTAGGCCTGTTGATGTTCAACTTCATTATAAACAACATGGATGAAGGAATTGAGGGGATGCTTATCAAATTTGCAGATGACACCAAACTAGGAGGGGTAGTCAAAGCCGCTGGAGACATTATCTGGATTCAAGATGACCTTAACAGACTGGAGAACTGGGCCAAAATGAATTTCAAGAGGGACAAATGTCAGGTTCTACACTTAGGCAGGAAGAACCAGCTGCAAAAATTTAAAATAGAGGTAGGTCCCTTCCAACTCTATGATTCTGTGACATCTGGTTTGCCAGTAGGACATGTGAAAAGCATCTAGGGATCTTAGTAGATCACAAGTTTAACATGAATCTACAGTATAATGCTGCAACAACAACAACAAAACTAATACTAATGTTATTTTAAGCTGCATCAACAGAAGTATAGTGTCCTCTGACCAAGGGAAATAATAGTCCTTCTCTATTCTGCCTTGGCCAAACAGACCATACCTGGAGTACAGTCTCCAGTTTTGGGCACTACAGTATAAGAAGGATATTAACAAGCTGGAATGTGTGCAGAGGAGGTTGACCAAGATAATCAAGGGTCTGGAAACCAAGCCTTATGAGGAACAGTTGAGGGAGTTGGATCTGTTTAGCTTGGTAAAGAGGAGACTGAGAACATATATGATGGCAACCTTCAAGTATCCAAAGGGCTGTCACATGGAGGATTGAGCAAGCTTGTTTTCTCCTGTTCTGGAGGCTAGGACCCGAAATAATGGATTCAAGTTACAAGAACAGGAACAGGAAGAACTTTCTGTCACTAAGAGCTGTTCGACAGTAGAACAGCCTCCCATGAGAAGTGGTGGACTCTTCATCCTTGGAGGTTTTTAAGCAGAGGCTGCATGGCCATCTGTCATGTATGATCTAGTTGAGATTCCTGCATAGGGGGTTGGACTAGATGACCCTCAAGGATCCCTTCCAGCTCTAGAGTTCTGTGATTCTCTGATTTGACTTCTGAGTACAGTCGTTGCCTCCCTTTGCGTCCAGGATCCGTTCCGGAGCCCCAAACGCTCAACGAAAGAGATGCTCAACAAAGTGCTGCTCTGCGCATGTGCGAAACACGATTTAGCGCTTCTGCACGTGCGGCAAACCCGGAAGTAACCTGTTCCGGTACTTCTGGGCTTGCTGCTGACGTTGGATGAAATGGACCCTAAACAGGGTGGACTCAAAACAAGGTACCACTGTAGATGTGTCAGATTACACTGCACACTTTGCACTCCTGAGGCTAGCATCTTGGTCATGGCAGTAGGCCATATACTCTTCATATATAAAGGCTTCAGCGTGTTGTGGGGTACTTAAAGTGTGTGTGGACAGGATACATGGATCATATACTTCAACTACAAATAAAACTTAACTAGTTTGACATCTATGGAAATTGAAGTGCACTTGTGCTAATAGCAGAAATGGCGCTGCAACAGGTTATGAACCTAGACAGTGATCTAGTTAGCACAGAAAGCCAAACCATGACTTAGCATGAATGAGAATACATGCAGGTTGTTGGAGCAAAGTTTGCAGCCACAGTGCTCCTTCTGAGCCATGATTTGTCTTAGCATTGTGTTCAAACCCAGGCTTGTAGTTTGTGCCTTCAGACAAACTCCAAGTGATAAGGCAAGAACAAACCTTTGTTACAGCTTGTGACTTGCTTGTCTCACTGCCAACATTCAGGCGCAATGCTTTACCAAACCATGGTTTTTCCCTGGGTAGCATGAGAGCAGAACGGCTGAGCGAGGAGCAGTAGAGCTTTGATCTTTGCTTGAGCAACCTGCACATTACTGCCAAACCCCGGTTTAGCTTAGTCTTAAGTGCAAGTGGGGTCATTGTGTTCTTTAAAATATCTGCTTGAGTATAAAATATGTGTTTGTAATGTGACCAGAAGCATATCACAGGCATTCAAATAGCTTTTGTATAATGATTCCAAATTATTGCTTGCTTCTTTGTTTCTGGTACATATGGATGCGTGGTGGTTCCTCTTCAGACTGTAGAGTTGTGTTGACAGCAAAAAAGGTGATTTAAAAATATTGCTTGATACTAATTCTTCATGAGCAATGGGATTCAATAGAATATATAATACAGTGATGAACAGCATATGCAGTATTCTGGATTCAAAATATACTGAAATAAAGTCTCAAGGCTTGCTTCATATGATCTTCTAATGAGAGACCATTTATATGAATGTGAAAGTGTGTGTTTGTAATCAAGAAAAGAGGAATGCCTTGCTTCCATAGGTGGTCAGAATATCAGCAGGGTAAAATATGCTTATTCTTGAGGCTAGTTGCCAGGAGATTGAGAAAAGGAGCAGCTGACATTACCTGACAGTTCTTAAGACAATAATTTATTGTTTGCTCTGGCAATAATCACTTTTGCCTAGTTGGGGGAGATTGTAGAAGCAATTAAGAATTACACTCTTGTTTTCAAATTTTGAATGTCTGGTGTATGCATTTAGTTCATATGACAATTTGTATGACATTTAGATTAGTGTGCAAAAGAACATGCTTGAAATTGAGGTCTAGAGTTGTACTCTGGTTCATAGGAAAGCTTGGGATATACTATCAGCAATACTTCAGAGGAACACAATGTGAGTTGAGTTCTCTTTATTTTTATTGAGTGTAAAGCTAAAGTGGCACAGCCCTATGCTAAACAGAGTCTATTCCAAACTCCTGAAGTAGTAGTAGCTTAGTACAGTATGTTCTGTCACAGTGATGAAAGGAGGACCAAGCTGGAAATGCCAAAAAGTGCTTCTGCTGATTGACCTAGTTCTATAAGAACAAAATCTATTTGTTTCACTCTTTGTTTAGACTTGATGCATTCATTGTATCTGCACTATCTTTCTTCAACTCACACTGCTGCTAGTGTTCACTTAAATTAGTAATCATCTGTAATGGAATCTACTTAAGCAGCGTTTTGGAAACTGCAAGCTGCTTAGTGTAGTGAAAAATAGACTCTTAAAATCAGATTATATGATATGCAATTTCTAATTACTTTTGGCTATTACTCTTGCCTATATTTGAATACCCTAGACAAGGCAGTGGCATGTTTTGAATTGAAGGACAATGGTTCTTCCTCCACTTCCCTCTCCAGTTCAAGAGACACTAAAATCAATTTAGCGGGTATATCAGACCTTTTACAAATCTAATTATATGCTGCTAAACAGCAAGGGCCCCAAAGGCCAAAATGGAAATTTTTACATATTTCACTTGCTAGAGCTTGCGTAGTTAATTATATAGCTGTTCTTGCTCACATACTTGTCAGTCTCTTATTATAGTGACCACCAACCATTTGGAATTAATTTTGTATTATTTGCCTATAGGGATGGGGCTGGTCCTGTGTCATTCTGTCTGTCAGTCTATTTACCTAGTTCCAGCCCACATACCAAAGAATGGGCCTTTGGTTTCTGGTTTCTGATTTCTGAATTTCATATTGTGAAATGTTCTTTATAATGTCCCCAAGGACATCAATAGTATATATTTATTTACACTGTTGGAAATAATTCCTGTGCATGTGCTGTTTGATTAGTACTTCTATTTGACTTCATAACTGGTAGAGTCTACCCACCCAGTATTTAAAAACTTAAATGTGTAAAATCATTTCTTTCATAAAGGAAACGCAAGCACTGGCAGTGTACAGAGATGAATTGTCAATCCCCATTCAGCCATGAAGCTCACTTGGTGACCATGGGCAAGCCACTGCCTCTCAGCCTACCCTACTTCAAAGGGTTCTGGTGGGGATTAAATGAGGTGGGGGAGGACCTTGTTTGCTACCTTGAGGTCCTTAGAGGAAAAGGTGGGACATAAATGCAACAAACAAATAATAATTTTGTTGTTCAACAAATGTACCTGCAAATGTTTAGAACAATACCTTGCAACATGAAGGTATTTCATATATTTCAAAAACTTGAGTAAAGCCAAACAAAACACAGAAATAGTGCATTAGTAGAAACCTATGTTTGAAAATAAGCGGTTCAACACATTTCATTTCATTTATAAACTATATATCACATTTATCACTCTGCTCTTGTACTGTATATAAATATTGGCATATAAAGACTGGACAAAAATGAGCAACATTTCCCAAAAGTCAATTACCCTGTATTAAATTGTGTATGTCATATTCCTTCTGTTATTGTTTTAGCACTTTTTAAATACTTGTTTTCAAGAACCTTCACTCTCTGGTTCAGACGTTCATACTGGGATAATTTTGGTATATAAGTATAAGCAGATAAGAATAAAAGTGTGCAAGACAACTTACTGAGGTTGGCAGTGGCAACAACTCAATTATTCCATTAAATGAGCACAGCAATGTCACATGGACCTAGCTTTCAAAAACAGACTTTTTCCTCAGTTTGAAAATTGTCTGAATGCCTTGTCCCTTCTGTCATTTCCTTTACTCTGTGGCATAACAAATGATCAGTGTGTCAACAGCTATGAGGACTGTACGTGGGTCGGTAGAGGACTTCAGAATCAGGCTTATTGATTCCTCCTATCATGCCTGTATTGTTTTGTGACAGTCTTAAAAGCTTTATTCTCTCTGGTTTTTTTGGAGGAGGAGATGGAGAAGTACCGTAGTTGCTGCAGTACCACATTGGTCTAGGACCGGTAGAAGTAGGAAGCAAGAGATATTTGAAAGCTTTCAACAAAAATAATTCTCACATTTGTAGGAACTTATGAAAGACTGAGCATTCACTTGACAAACACAAACCGAAGTTCAGCACTGCTGCTGAATTTTTTTGACATTGTCCAGAATGTGTGTCACCTGTGAAGGTATATGTGTGTCTCTGTGTGTTCATCCCACCCTGCTCCACTCCTTTGAAAGCTGATGATCTACCATCATTCAATTTATTAGTTGACATTATAGTATCTAATAACTCTTATTTTTAAGGGAATTCACCATTTAAGTTTGACAATAGATACCGGTATTTGCTCACATGCACACACACACACACACACACACATAGATATACTTTTGTATATCATTTTGGGATTTAAATTTTTTGAAGTGGTTTATAAGTATTATAAACAATAATTAAACAGCCCCAACTGTAAAGGTTACCTCATACTTCTCAGCCTTGCATTACTGTATATTTATGCGTGGAATAGCAATTTATGTGCAGATTTGAAATTTGGCTTTGTAAAAACTCGTTAAACAGTTATCCTTTTTCGGTGTAGCCTTTTAAGGCTGTGTTTATAAAATGTTCCATTCTATTTTAGGAATCTAGTTTAAGAACCAGGTATTAATTATATAAGAACCTGGTCCTTGGTTAACATTATGGTTGACATTATGGTTACTACTTGTTTTGCATTTGGTCCTTAAAATAAAAAATGTGGCAGAGCAGCCTTTAAACTAATAGGGTGGGGTCCATTCCATTCCAGGGATGAGGAGTAAAATGTTTATCACTGTTCAAATGGGGGATGGGTACAGTGAGGCATTGAGAAAGCAGGGGCACATGCTAACTATTAGAGAAGCAAAGGCACCATAGGGTAAAACCCACATTCCAAAGACCAAAACACACTAGATATGGGTGTTTATATATGCTACTGCTGGAAGCCTGTGAGCCAAAATGGACATTAGTTAGAATCCTTGGTTTTGAGAGAAGTGCATAGATATAATGGACATAAGGGACTTGGTGGACTGGAAAAAAACACCTGTTAGACTTTGTTATCTCTGTTAAAAAGGATATAGGAAAGACGGGGAAGGTTGTGCTGGAGGTGCTGTAATACCATACCTCAGAGGGCATAAAGTCCAGCAAAATAGAAATCCTCAAAAGGGCAGACTCCACAGAGTTGTTGTGGGTGGAAACACCAGGCCCAAAGAATAATTACTACTATTGTCCAGTGAACAAAACACCCAGGTTTATCTTGAGATGGAGAATGAAATCAAGAAGGCATGAAAAAGAGGATAAGTGACTTCAAATACTCTAACGTAGACTGGCTACATGTGTCCCAGTCATGACAAAGAAATAAAAATTTATTGATACCCTAAATGATTGTGTCCTAGAATAGTTTCTCATGGAACCAGTCAGTGACCCTGGACTTAATCTTAAGTGACACTGAGGGGCTGGTGTGGGATGTAAGTGTTGTTAAACCAATTAGGAACAGTGGCCATAGTGCTATGAAATTCAACACACACACACACACACACACACACACGTTTGTTATATAAATATTTAAAAGGCTTGGTTTTTACAGTAACATGTTTTTAATATTTTGTTGGGAGCTTCCCAAAGTAGTTGGGCCAACCCGGTCAGATGGGCAGCATATAAATAATAAAATTATTTTTTTAAAAAAATTCATTTCATTAATTACATTCATCGCCATGAAGTCCACCAAGCTGGATGCCTTTGAAACTTGATTAGGTCAAAATCATGAAGGGTAAGGCTGTGTCATTGGTTTCTAGCCATTTTGACTATATTCTGCCTTCATTGTCAGAAGCAATATGCCTCTGATTACCAGTTGCTGGGCAGAGTGCTGTTGCGCTGATGTCCTGCTTGTGGGCTTCCTATAGGCACCTGAAATGGCTGCTATAAGAATTGGATGCCAGCCTTTGGCCTCATCCATCAGGGCTCTTATGTTCTTAAACTCTAGGGTAAGAAAGTGTATTGTTAAGAAGACCAAAATTAGTTATAAACCACAATTTTGGTTTCTTACATAACGACAGGGTAGTTTTTAGCAAGGTCCTCTTCCTGTCTATGTGGGAGGAGGAAAGGGGAGGGGGAGAGCACAGAAGCCTGCTCATGTATCTATCACATGGTTTACTGTTATGTGGAAATTAGACATATGTATGTAGGAACTTGTACCTTATATTTCGTTCCTTAGAAGCTATAGTTTTAAAAATGATTCTTGGCATCTGCTCTGTAATGGAAATTGATCTTCCTTCCCCCACCCTCCCACCTGCAGTACTTTTTATAGATCCCTAAGAGAGCTTTTCAGGCTCAATGTAACTAGAAAATTGGCTTTTATGAATATATAAATGTGTACAGTGTTTGAGACCTTTTTTAGTTTGGGGATTTGAGTCAAACATAGTGACGACGAAACCTTGGGCCTTAACAGCAAAACATTCATATTGCAGGCTGTTTTTAGCTACTGCTGTAGCTAAACGTTAAGTCACAAACCACATAGTTTCAATTCCTTTTTTGGTGTTCCCTTGGTGGGAATTGAAGGCATGCCATGTTCCTCAATTCTGTTATTATGTGACCTGTGCTGGATGTAGTTACTGGCCTGGAAGACTAAGTATCTTTACAAGATAACTGGCTGCAACAGAGTGATTTATACTGCTGTACATCTGTGTTGGCTGTGCTGTTATAAAGTAGTTATGTGTGGTCTGGTTTCTTGAGGCTCAGCACTGCAAAATTACACAAGGGCATTCTCCATTTCTTCAGCATCAGCATGGAAGGAACACATATAGACAAGGACCTGGTAAATACTTCTTTCAAATAAATAACATTTTAAAGTGGCTAGAACAGAACACATGATATTCACTCTTGTTTGTCAGGTTGCGTAAATAATTGTCTTGAAAACCTTTGTAATATCAGGGTTTAATATACATACAAATTTAGCTACTGTATATAGTCTTTTTATAAGCTCCTTTAGCTTTAGAACGTGTGTGACTGAAAACTTTGAAACCCAGCCAGATGGGTGGGGTACAAATAATAAATTATTATTAAATTATTATTATTATAATAAATACAATTAATAGTACTACTTATTAACCCATCTCTTTAGAGAGGGCAGATTTTTTCAGGATTAATGTATGTTAGGAAATTGAACTAAAATGTATTAAGTGTCTTCTTGTGAAATTACAGGTCTCTTATCTAAATATACCTTCCACTGAACATTATTTGCACCCTTCTCTCCTTTATGCACCATATTATATCAATTTTTGTTAGGTCTGTAGTAAACCTTTGACTATGTAAGATTCTTGGGCAGGTCATGTGTACATAATCAGGATTAGAAGCTCATCAGCATTCTTTGTGAAACTAGTATCATAGGTCTTTTTCTCAGTATCATGTTCAGTAGAGGATAACTATTTAATTGGAAAACAGTATGGTTTAAAGTTAGTGAGAAAAAACTTCCTGAGTTCAGTATTTGATAGAATTGCAGAACATGCCTAGATAGCTTTACTTAAGTGGCTTATCAATATGGAGGTATCCAACATTTTAAACATGTCTGATCCAGTAGTCTCTTGGACTTCACTTTTCATTCCCCACTTATCATTCTGTTTTGCTATATTCTAGGAATATATCTTGCTGTAGTAAATAATGTGGCTGCTAACTTGGATATTGTTTTAATATGATTTAAGTAAGTCTAACCCTTCGTCATGTTAAAAGATTTTCCACGTGGCTGTGTGTAAAGAAAATATGTTTGAGAATCTTAGAAAGTATCTCAGTAATATTTCATCTTTTATTACATGAACAATTGTAATATAAAATAGGTAAAGTCTGTCCATATTTGTAAGGTGTTTTTTTTAAATGTTTCTGCTTGTGCACACTGGATGATAGAAAGGTGGTTTTTAAGTTTTAGGCTGCTATCCTAACCCCAACCCTGCCTGCCAGTGGAGCCTTGTGTAGTGGTAAAGCCACTGCCACATCCGTTACCCAGCCACTTGCCGGGGGGGGGGGTAGGGCTGGTAGCAGCAGCCACAGCAGCATGATTGGGCTTGATACTTGCCAGCAAAAGCCATGAAAACAGCTTGTAATCCAGTTCATTCCAGGCCACCACAACCCTGCCTCCTCCCTGCCCTTGTTTCGCACCTTTCTGTACATGGACCCGCATGTGCACAGCCAGCACTCATGTTCACTGCTGAGAGGTTTAGGATCTTTTCCTGGAGTTATAACGTATGCTTGTTGTGGATGTGTGTTAACCCTTAATCTTATGCCCACAAGAAGCTCTCACTCAACGAAATGAAGCTTAGTTTATTATATAAAACAGGAGTGACAGAATATATGAAACTGTTGCTTTAGACAGCAAAGTTACAGGCTAAGCAGGTAGCAAATTCCATTATACACACACTTTAATTAAAGCGTTAAAGATTCACTAACTATTCTAAAAGGCCTACAGAAGCTGCCATAAACCTACACTAGAAGGAGTGGGAAAACGAAAGTATATTTGTCCTTAAAGTGAAGCAGCAGTATGTTGAGACCTGGGGAGTGCTGGTTAAGTTCTATCCTGTTGGAGCTATGAGGGCCAACTAGCCTTTGAATCTAATAGGTTTTTTAAAATACCTTTTTGCCAAGGCATACTACTGGAGAGGGAAAGGGTCTGTGAAATGATTGATTCCTACCATTTCCATAATCTCTTCCAGACTTTCCTGCCTAGTTCTCACCTTGCCCATCTTTGGTCATCCTGTTCCTGTTTGCTTAACAAAAGGGTGAAAGACTTTGATACCCATCTCTGTCTGCCATCTGCCTTTAAATCACATTACCATTGTGGGGATGGATCTCACTGAGGAGTTGAGTATCATGTACTTGAAAACAAAATTTGCATGTGTTAATCTTCTGGTCAGATGTGGGTGAAGGCAGGATATGCCCAAAATGTATTTCAGCAGGGGGCTGGAGTCTGGCTTGCTCCATGGCTCATCATGTCATGTTAGAGTCAATCTTATACTTAAGTCAGGATCTGCTGAGATAAACCATATCATAAATTCAGATTAGCACACACCTCCTTACATTTCCACTGGTGAATAACCTTCCAGCATGCATTGTGGCCACCTGTTCAGCAGATTTTCTCCTGAGTCCATAACCCTTACTGCCTGGCATAATGGGATGGGGGTGGATTGCCATGCCTGAAATACAAGTGTGTAAAAGTGTGTACTTGCTGATTTCTGCTGTCATAACATATACCCTGGTGAAATCCCTGTCAAATATAAACATGTACAGGTATCTGATGAATTGGCCTTAAGTGTAATGCTACTTTTTGCCTTTAATATAGGTAGGATAGTGTGCATTTTTCACAAAGCAAAAATCTTATGGCAACTTTAGTTTTACATTACACATCTGTTAGATGAGCATTCTTTCAGCTGACAGCATTCAATTAAAAGTTGTGGTGTTTTTAAAAGAGATGGTAGAACACTTAAAGTTATTTGAGAATGCTAATCAAATTAAGGACATGATTTGATCAGAATAAACTTACAACATTTATTTTAAGGTATCTTACTTTTCTTAGAAGACTCGCTGGTTAATACTAAACAGTGCAAATTGTTGGTGAAAATGCCTACTTCAAAGTGTTTCTGCATTTTATGGATCCTCTTAGTTTCTGTCCCTATCCTGATTTAGTTTTAGTGCCTGCAGAGATTCAGATTCCAGCCTGTTTCATCTCAGTAGGAATTGCAAAGACAATGAGAAACTCCTTCCCTATTTCCCCTTATATTTGCCTCAGTGTTAAAATGTCTTGTGGTAGCCTCAGGTGGGAGCAGTGATGTCAGAAGCTTACAAACATGCAAATTAGGAGAGTCATCTGATATAACTGATGTAAGTAAGTGCAAAGCTGGTTGTAATGGCACAAAAAAATCCATAAGTTTATCTGGACTGGGACAACCAGGAAAACATTCCTGGAATTGTGGAAAAATGCCTGGAACAACAGTTTATTATGTTGAAGCATCTTCTATACAAGGGAAGGCTAATACAATTGGGGCAGTTTTTTGTTTTTTAAAAAGACAACAAATGGGGCAGGTATGCTTGAGATCGAAAACATTTTGAACAGAATGAAGAGAGAGAAAGTTGTTTCCCTTCAACAATACTAAAACTCAGGGTCATGCAATGAAGCTAATTGGCAGCAGGTTGAAGGCTTTTAACATGATTATGAAATTCACTACCAAATGATTTTGTAAGATCCAGTATCTTAAACAGCTTTAAAAAGTACTAGAGAAATTCTTGGTCACTATATATTACCTATCATGCTGCATTTTTTCAGCTCATGGGTCTGTATTTAAGTTGAAATTTTGCCTAATTCTATTGTGTCAGAACATGTAACAGCTTGTAAAGACTGCAAAGCCCCTCTTATTCAGCTTTCTGATGAGTCAATCCTTTTTCTACATGGAATTGGACTACTGGGGAAGCTAAATAGGTTCATATAAACCTCACTACCTTTCAGTTACCGGTACATACTTTTCAGACACAGAAAAGTATAGTAAGAAACGCAGAGCAGAAGGTGACTTTCATGATGTGTCCTAGAAAGCTGCAAATTCAGCAATGTGTTGAGCGAATTTTACATGCACGTTATTAAATATTGGAAACCTATGTGACTAAGTTCTGTTTATAGCAACAGATATAGTATATTGAAGACTTAAGGATTAAAGTTTTAGCAGAAAATTAGTTCCTAACTCAGAGCTTTGTTAATTTCAAGTTGCTTGACAAAAAAATATTAAGAATGGGATTAAGGTTAATATTACTTAATGGGATAATCTCAGTCTCAGTGTATTTGTATTGTAATTTTTAAAAACAGGCATGCCTTTAATGCCTTAGGAAGGTTTACAAGGGCACACATGCCTTTCAGTAATCTAATCTATAGACAGGCTGCTTTCACATGATATAATTTTGAAGGCCACTTCTTTATGAGCGAGCTGGCAAAGAACGCCTGTTTCATATTTGTCAATCAAGACTAAGGACACTAAATTACAATGTTGGTATAAACAGCATTCTAAAACACATCCCCCCCCCCCGTGGCATAGTGTAAGCAGTTTTGTTGCTTTTAATTAAAGAAACATTGCAATAATCAATCATAATGAATTAAAAATTAAATGGTAGTATTAATAACCAAATAAGAGAGGCAAATGTAAATACAAATACAAATGTAAAAAGCTTGTGGAACCATACAACTGATAAATAATTAGTCTTCAGTCCTACCTCCTGAATTAGAAAATTTTTAGTTACAGGTGGGTAGCCGTGTTGGTCTGCCATAGTCAAAACAAAATCGAAAATTCTTTCTAGTAGCACCTTAGAGACCAACTGAGTTTGTTCCTGGTATGAGCTTTCGTGTGCATGCACACTTCTTCAGATACACTGAAACAGAAGTCACCAGATCCTTAGATATAGTGGGGGAGTGGGGAGGGGTATTACTCAGAAGGTATTACTAGAAAATTTTTATGACTCCAACCTGAAATGAAAATTTATGTAGGCTGTTTCTGCCTTCTCTGAGTTAATAAGACAACTTCACCATTTGGTAATGTCTCAACATCGACTCCACTTAGTTGTGGTCATCTTTTTATTTTATTTTTAATTAAAGATTTCTTAGTTCACAAAAAATACATGCATTGTCTCTTTTTTCAAGTTGTGTTTTCTACAGATCAGTTTCATTTGTTGTGAGACTTTAGTATTGCATACAGTGTTAGGTTAGGAAGAAAAGAGAGAGAAAGGGGGGAAATGGTGAGTGGGGTGGGGTGGCAATACTTCTATTATTCTACTTAGTGTATGTGTGGGATTATGTGTCAGCTTCACATGTGGGTTCTCTTACTATTTGCTTGCTGTATTTCCTTGGTGGTGAGAGAGGTTGGGGATGGCCTAGTCCAGGGGTCAGCAACCTTTTTCAGCCGTGGGCCAGTCCACCGTCCCTCAGACCATGTGGTGGGCCGGACACACACACTCTCTCTCTCTCTCTCTCTATATATATATATATGGGGGGGGAATGAACAAATTCCTATGCCCCACAAATAACCCAGAGATGCATTTTAAATAAAAGCACATATTATACTCATGTAAAAACACGCTGATTCCTGGACCGTCCGCTGGCCGGATTTAGAAGGCGATTGGGCCAGATCTGGCCAACGGGCCTTAGGTTGCCTACCCCTGGCCTAGGGTGTGGTTGGTTGTCTTTGGTTGGCTGTAGTTGTGGCCATCTTAAATTTATTTGTGGTGCTTTATGCACCCCTCATCTAACCTTAATACACTTTAGTATTTGTCCAAAGTACAAGATCTTGTTTTTGAACATTGCACTACTTGTTTTTAAAGTTCTTAAATGCATTAGCATTGAATAGTAAGAAGCATAGAATCACAGAATTGTAGAGTTTGAAGGGACACCAAGGGTCATCTAATCCAACCCTTGGTAGTGCAGGAATCCTGTCCACAGGTATCCCTGGGTGGGCTTGAACTACCAACCTTCTGGTTAGCAGCCAGACACACTGACACATGTGCCACAGAACATTAATGATCATTAATGGTATGAGGCAAAAAGTAGTTAATTGTGTGCTGTGTTTTTTAAAGCGTAAAAAGCTGGTAGGAGTTAAAACCATTAAAACAATACTGATAATTATAATAAAAACATCATGGCACCAGCCTTTTCATTAAAAGCAATTTGTTTTCGAAGGCCTGTTAGAACAAGAAAGTCTTCATCTGCTTTTGGAAGGACAACCAGGAGGGAGCCAGTCTATTTTCTCTTAAGGAGTGAGCAGCCACCAAGAATTCTCTTGCAACCCTACCAAGCGTGCAGTCATGATTGTGAATCATGTCATAACTTTATATGTAACCTAAAAATGAACTTTTTCCTGTCATTCTCCTTTTAGGAGTATCTAGCAGTATTTGCAAGATACACTCTTATGACGGTATCTAGAAGAAAAGAATCTTATCTTTTGTAGAGAAGACTGCATTCCACTCTAAGGCAGAAATGCTGGAAATAGAGGTAGTAATTAGGGGAAGAATCAGCATTTAATGATTTTAGTTATACTTAAGGCTATTGTGTGTGTGTGTATGTGTATGTGTATATATATATATATAGAGAGAGAGAGAGAGCGGTAGTAATGAAGGCAAGAATCTCTCACTCTCTCTCTCTCTCTCTCTCTCTCTGTGTGTGTGTGGCCCCCAGCGTTTGCCCACCCTTGGCATAGCCTCTATTTCTAGTGGGGTCTCCCTTATGTTGCATTTTAGACTGTAAGCTCCTGAGAGCAAGGATTTGTTCTCTTAATACAGTGTAGAGAGTCATGCACTCACTAAATAAATGAAATATTCTGAGCATCTTAGCTGTTTCTATTGCTACATTATATGATACAAGCAGGATTTTTGCCTTAGAGTGGAATGCACTCTATATGTATGGCATGACTTGTTTTTGAGAAACCTGTGCTGAGTCTTAGTAATCACAGCATTCTTTTCTAAAAGCTCACAGACCGACTTTCTAATTATCTGTTCTAGGACCTGGTATCTATGTCACTGGTTACCTGGGTCTTCTTTCTCCCCCTTTTTGAAGATGGAAACAACGTTTGTCCACCTCCAATCCACAGGGGCCTGATCTATTATCGAAGAATACTCAAAGATTATAGACAGAGGTTCTGAGATTGCATCTGCAAGCTCTTTTAGTACCCTTGGGTGCAGCTCATCAGGCCCTATTTATCAATATTGACTATTTTTCACTCACACCAAATTTGTGATGATGGGGGTATGTGGCCACCAGGCCCATTAGTAGTATGGGAGGAGGGACAGGGATGACTTGTGCAGCCCTGCAACCTTTCAATGTGTATGGGTTGTCTTGAACCCACTTCATCTCCATAAGGCCCTGATGCAGAGAGGTAGTTATTTGCGTAAATCTGCCCAATGAGTTTTTGGCTAAGCTGTGATTGGAACTGTAGATTTTGTGCCTCTTGGCTTTCAGGTTTGCCAACTAATTCTTAGGTTTTTGGAAGAAATATCTACAGCTTAACTCTTTAAGAAATGTTGGAAGCCAGTAGTTAAATGGAAAACACTTTAATGCAGATTTAAGCTACAAAATCCATAACATGGAAATGCATTTAATGTTTAACTTGGCAGAAGTAAAAAGAGAGAGATATTTTGTGCAACATAATGCCTTTTTAGGGTCATTATAAAAATCCACCACCTTGCTGACAAAAAGACATAAAAAGACATCACCTTGCCGACAAAGGTCCGTCTAGTTAAAGCTATGGTTTTCCCAGTAGTAATGTACAGAAGTGAGAGCTGGACCATAAAGAAGGCTGATCGCTGAATAATTGATGCTTTTGAATTGTGGTGCTGGAGGAGACTCTTGAGAGTCCCATGGACAGCAAGAAGATCAAACCTATCCATTCTTAAAGAAATCAGCCCTGAGTGCTCACTAGAAGGACAGATCCTGAAGTTGAGGCTCCAGTACTTTGGCCACCTCATGAGAAGAGAAGACTCCCTAGAAAAGACCCTGATGTTGGGAAAGATGGAGGGCACAAGGAGAAGGGGGCGACCGAGGATGAGAT
Organism: Lacerta agilis; assembly: GCF_009819535.1. NCBI lineage: Eukaryota > Metazoa > Chordata > Lepidosauria > Squamata > Lacertidae > Lacerta > Lacerta agilis. The sequence goes on from NC_046323.1 coordinate 15,833,675, forward strand.
GGTTGGACAGTGTTCTCGAAACTACTAACATGAGTTTGGCCGAACTGCGAGAGGCAGTGAAGGATAGGCGTGCCTGGCGTGCTCTGGTCCATGGGGTCACGAAGAGTCGGACATGACTGAACGACTGAACAACAACAACAACAATAAAAATGTGTTTGCTAAACGCACAGTTTGAAAAAGAGGATATATTTGTGAAGGTTGTTTTCACCCAAAAGTTCTTAATGTTTCCTTTGAATCACGGTAGTTTCCCTTTCCCTGTTATAGAAGATGCATAGTCTGTTACTCAGTAACTCTTGTTTTCACATGCTAGACAAGCTTACAGAAAACTATTAAGTTGGACTATGGCTGGCAATTGAAAATGGGGGTATAAAACTGGTTTTCATTCCACTCAGGCTTTCTGGGCAACATGATGACTTGCCATAAAACTTATACTAAAATATGCGATTCCAGAAAATAACCCTGTGTTCTCTGTTGTTCCTAACCTTCTGAAGATGGTATGACAAACAATTTTAAATTTTTTGTCATAGTCATTTATAAAATGGAAACATAAACATGTAGATGCGATTGCACAAATATTCAAACTATGTTTCTGCTAGTGATGTGGGTAGTAGTTTGGATGTTTTCAGTATAAATATATATCGGAAATTTATCCTGATTGGCTCTTGGACATATAGTTTTTTGTTTTCTGCAGTATGTGTGTGGCTATCTCTAACCTGCTTTGGCTTTCTGAATAGTTTATTTAAACAATTTCTTCCAGACAACTCTGGAATTTGGTACCTTTTAATCCTTATGCCCTTCTTATGGCATGTTAATATCAGGATTGTGAGTTAACTTCTGCAAGATTTTGCCTTAGAACAGGCTGGAGAATTTTTGAGTCACTTTCTATCCTTTATTGATGCAGATAGATTTTCCATTATTTTTCTGAAATACAGACTTAAATTTAGATTTCTCCCAACTATTTTCTTATTAAGGGGAAAAGGCCCTCACTGTATGTTTTGTGAGTAGCTGTTAGCTTGTAAGAGGGGGAACATGGTTTCTGTTAGTGAGTGAGATGTGAACTTGTAAGCATTCTGCACATATACTGGAAAGAGTATAGAATTCATAGGTTGCAGTACATTACAATTAAAATAATCAGCTTTATTTTCTTTGCCTGTCTTACTATAGGCAAATATAACTCTGAGAACAAGAGGATCTAACTGGACTTTGAGCAGTGGGAATTAAAGCTACTGTACAGTGGTATCTTGGTTTGCAACCGTTTTGGATTACAACCACGTCAAACCCTGAAGTGTGTGTCCCTTTTTTTTGGATTACAACCCTTTTCAAAACAATTTACAACCAAATTTTTTTTTTGAGGCCACATTGGCAAAAGTGCGCCTTGGGTTACAACCTGTTTTGGTTTACAATCGGACCTCCGGAATGGATTATGGTTGTAAACCAAGATAATCACTGTACTGTGGTTTTATGGTTTATATGCACTTTTTGGCTTAAGAGCCCCCAAAGTAGTAAACGTATTAATACAACAAAAGCCAAAAGTTCAATAAAATACAATTATTGGTTATCAACCAAACAATATAAGAAAGCAAAACAACAGCAAATTGAGAAAATTATAAGAAAGCCTTCCTCAGTTAAATTATGGAAGAGTGCTCTTGCTGACCCTATATCCCCCACACTGTTCAGAAACCTGAACAGACAATGAGAGATGCTACAAAAGCTTATTCCAGCTAGACAAATTAAGTATTCTGCTCTCCATGCCTCTAGCTTAAGGTATGCATATGGTAAAAAGAGTTGAATGCATAGTCAGAAGACTTGAGGAATATGTAACTTACATTAAACTGCTCATTTCAGAAAATGATTTCAGAAGTAACTGTCTAGGAGAATCTGTTTATAGTGTTAAATGGGATGTCTGCTCTGTCTTTTTTAGGGTCATGATGAAGAAGCTGTTGTGGATACAGGCAAAATCAGCTCTACTATCAACACAAACTTTGAGAAAGAAGAACTAGAAAGTAAGTATATTTTTTCAGTCTTGTTAGGATTTTTTTCCAAGTTCAAAAGTAAAACATGTTAGAATCCTAGTGCTGCATGTGTGTTATCTGGTTTGGCATGGTTGCATTGATGCTATTTGAAGTAATGCCTGGAATTTCCACCTAAGTGGTTAGTGTGCATTGCATCCAATATGCAAGATGAAGTCAGGTACAATTACCCTTTCTCCTTTCCAGCTCTATGCTTAGCCATCCTTTCTAGTGAAAGAGACAGGATTTGAGGTGCTCTGAGAACCTTGAGAGAGCCAAAAAAAACCCTCTCCTGAAATCATCTCCAGTTTGGAGTAGAATTGGGGCTCAGAGAGTATCCCTGCATTATGCTGTGCTTGGGATGTGCTTGCTGAATTGCTTAAAGCAGGCATAGGCAAACTCGGGACCACCAGATGTTTTGGGACTACAATTCCCATCATCCCTGACCACTGGTCCTGTTAGCTAGGGATCATGGGAGTTGTAGTCCCAAAACATCTGGAGGGCCGAGTTTGCCTATGCCTGGCTTAAAGGGTATTAGGATAGCTACTGATTTAAACTCTATGATTTGCTGAATATGTGGAAAATATTTGCAACTGGTTGTAGAAGAGAAACCAACTTATGCAGGTAACCACGTAAAAGAGAGTATACAATACGTGCAGGAACAAATCTAATGAAGTGACTTGCACTGTGCAACAGTGAAAGCTGTCTACAAACTCAGGCACACACTTTACTAAGAACACTTCACACAAAGAACTTGAAGATGTTAGTTGGACAGAAGACAATGATACCATTTTGTGAAGTGAGCAGTCATCTAGTATTTGCTTATGCTATGAAATTTGGCTCCTGATGCATTCTTAAAAAACGATGGCTTGTGCCATCTGCTTTTTCCATGGCATAAGTCCAAACAAAGCTCATTAAGCAGAGGGGGCTGCACTTGACTTTTACTTAGCTTCACTTAGGTTTTTCTTTGCTAGGTGTAACCGTGTTTACATTCAATAGTTCTATTATCTTGGATATGTGATACTATAAACTTAATAATAGTGGCAGACTTTTCAATCTGGATTTCTGCTCTTTGACAGCAAAATAGTCCTCCGTTTCTATGTGTATGTAGGTTTAACATGTTAGCATAATGAAGAAATCCTTGAACATGTGTAAGAAATTGCCAAAGCAGGACTGCAGTTTTAAGCAAAATCTGTTTCAAGTAGGCTCCACTGAAGCTAGTGCTATGCTTCATAGTTAATGAGTTTACAAAAGAGGTATTATATAGATCTGAATGAATAAAATCAAGAATGAAATTGTAATATTGAGTTGCCAGAGAAGGTAGAGGTTTTTAATGAGTTGATCCTTTGTTAGCATAAGAATTTTCTGGGTGTTTTTTAAAAATATAAGATTATATGTTGTATATTAGTAAGTTACAGGTATAATACAGTAATAATATAAAATTATTGGATAAAAAGCAGTGAATTGCTTTTTTAAAAGTGTATTCTGATGCTGTGCAAAAATCAGCTGATTTGGAATTGCCTTTAATGTATTTTGTTTATTTTCTATGTATCATAAGTTTTCCATGGCCTGAGTATATAGACTAAGTAGTGAGCACCTTTTAAGAAATTTTAAAGTGACACCATTAATGACCTTAACTGGTAAATACCATTTGTGGATTTTGTCAACTAAGCTTGGATAAAGTCATGTCTGATTAAACCAAACAACTGTCTCTGGAGCCATGTATACTAAATTTAGTGTCCTTCATTCTATTAATGCTGTTGAGTATTGGATTAAGCTAATTCAGTAACAAGCTTTGCTTGGGATTAGTATGGCACAGCCATTGTGGAAGTGGGTTTTCTGAAGGTCATTTAACAATTCAGCTGTATCCTTTGGACTATAAGGATTTTTTTTGGTATATGACTTGTGACCATGGAATTTAATGGAATTACTTAATATTTTTACATATGCATGATGTTCCTCTTCCCCTCCATCCCCTTCTTTTCCACATACCCAGAGACTGCATTGGGCAGCATATCTTCTTTGTAGTATGCCTCAGTGAAATGTGGAAGTAGTTTCAAGTTTTTGATGAAGGGGATACTATGATTAATTAGATGCTTCTAATTATTTCATTGTGGCCACTATGAAGGGGAGAAGAGAGAACAGGCTGAGTATACGGGCAAAAGGGTCGTTTATATCTCAGTTCCTTAAACTTGAGTTAGGATTATCTAAATTCATCTGGAAAGGGCCATTCTAGTAGACCTTTCCCCAAGTAGATCTATTTGTGAAGAATTTTTACACCCACCCATACCCACACCCACACCAGTTCCTCTACAGTGTTCCTGTGTAAATTTCTTACTTTTCAATGTCTTATTTTCTTTCTCTTTCAACTGTGGGTGTGATCAAGTTTGCTTCCTGCTTAAATTGCAGTGAAGTTGAACATCCTACGTTTGACTTAGAAGCCAGGTTTGATGTTGAACTGCTGGCAAGTTGCAGCTGGGAACAGGACTCTTTTTCTGACCTAGACTTAGTTTAAAAAAACACACCACAATTCAGTGAAATGAGGCTTACAGCAAGTTCTAATTCACTTGCTTTGAAGTTGAGAAGAATACCAATTTTGACTGTGTTTCTTTAAACCGACACCGGTTTATTAATTGTGATAGACATTGACCATAGCACACATGGTCTTGACAATTTCATTACAGGCCAGTTTAGATGTTAAGTGTTCAGTGCTGCTTTCCACCACCTTCTTTATTATTTATTTATTTATTTATTTATTAAATTTATATGCCGCCCTTCACCCGAGCACCAGAGGGCGGTTTACAACATAAAAACATAAAAACACATAAACATAGTAACAAAAACAATACCCCCCCAAGTTTCAATAGCTAAGAGCCTGTGAGAAGAGGAATGTTTTTGAAGGTGCCAGGCGAGCCTCTCTGGGGAGAGCATTCCACAAGTGGGGAGCCACTGCAGAAAATGCCCATTCCCATGTTGCTACCCTCTGGACCTCTTGTGGAGGAGGCAAACGAAGAAGGGCCTCAGACTGTGATGACAGGGTCTGGATCAGTTTATATGGGGAGAGGTGGTCCTTGATGAATTGTGCCTGAGCCAGCACTTTGAATTGGACCTGGAAACCAATTGAAAGCTAGTGCAGCCGTGCCAGGATCGGTGTAAAATGCTCAAACTATATTGTCCTGGTGAGCAAGCTGGTTGCTGAATTCTGCACCCGCTGAAGTTTCCAAACTGTCTTCAGAGGCAGCCCTACATATAACACATTGCAATAATCTAACCTAGGTGTTACTAGAGCATAGGCAATGATAAGCTATTCCTGTCCAGATAGGGGTGCAGCTGGGCTACTAGCTGAAGCTGATGGAAGGCACTCCATGCCACTAAGGCCACCTGAGCCTCAAACTGACTTGGTTTTTTTCTTTAAAAAAACTGCATGAGTTTTTTCAGATATTCAGAATAGAAGGATGGGGCAAGGAGATCCTGTTTAATATTTCTCCATGTCTTTTTGCAGCTGTGAGGCCACTTTCAGTTCAACAAAAACACTGTGGGGGAAAGGCAAAGGGAACATCTTATTGTATCTAGTTTGGGCCCAGTACTGTATTCAGATTTCAGTACTTGGAAATGTAAAAGCCTGCCTTTTCTGTCTAGAAAATGAAATTGTGGTAGCCTAAGGTAGTAAAGAGATTACCAATTATCACATGATTTTCACAGTATGTGATTTATATAATAGTGTAGTAAATGGAATAAGTAGTGAACATCTACAAAAATTCTAAAATGATACCATTAATGACATTATTACTATGTGTTGTTTGGCAAACTACTATGGATGTTGCAGCAGCAGCTTTCCTTTATCTATTGGTGGTTGGGCAAGGTGATGTTTGAAGTCCTTAACATATCTCATTATTCTGTACCAAATTCATTTTCTGAGCTGGTGCATCCTTTAAGGAGTTCAAACCTTTTCTTGAAAGGGGTCTAGATGTTCAGAAATCAGTTAAGATGTTTTTCTTTCTATCCTGATAATGAAAAAAGGAAAATACATTTGTGCCAAATTGGTACTTCTCTGTTGCCTTCAAATTCTTGTAGATAGAACATTTATTACAACGTTTCTCAAGTAGCAGGATTCGCTCTTTGTCATCTTTGATTCATGGTTACTGTATAGTGCAACAAGTGTCCCAATGCTAATTTCAAGCCAATTATGTGGTCTGTGGTTGTCTGCTTGATATGCCTAATATGTTGCATAATATTTTTGGTTAAGGTCACAGAGCTGTTTATATTGGTGTGCACGTCCCCTTTGGAAAGCAGGCTCGACGACGTCATAGGCACCGGGGACATAAGCATCATAGAAAAAGAAAAGAAAAGGAAACTGACAAAGAAGATGGGCGAGAATCTCCATCCTATGGTAATAAAAAAGATAGTTCTTTCGTTGTACTTTAAGCAGCAATATAGTAAAATCCAGTTTTTTGGTTATTTATTTTTAAGAAGAGTAGAATTGACAGCATGGTTTTATTTTGTGGGGATGTTCCAGAGAAATTACAATGGTTATTTGCCTGTGTTTATACAATGTTCACAGATCTTATTGCCTCATTATTATCCTTTATGAACTTTTTATGTTAAGAACTTGCACTCTGCTCTTGTGCTACATAATCTTAAATTATTACATCTGGTCAGTGGCTAGTCAGATTAGATTCAGAACTTTTAAATTGTTTTCTAATATACAGCCTTGAAAATGGTGGGGTTTCAGAAACGTTTATGATCCTGGAAAGACATGGAGCTAAATGTATGTACTCCCATTTAACATCCAAATGCATTTTGCTCCCTTTCATGCTCCCTTTGCCATTTTTGTTCAGTGGAAGGTTTTGCTAGAAGGTTAGTAGGTAAGAAATGAGTTAATCAAAAATGAAAATGCATCACTACTTGAGTGTTTTGAGCCTTTAAAATGACTCAAATCAGATTTGGAAATCTTGGTATGGAACAAGAGGCTTTATTTCATTCTCAAACCATGATAAGCTCCTTTATCTGTTAAGGATTTTTGTCTGTTTTTCTATGCCGGTTATGATTTCTGTTTGTAAAGAAATCTTTCTGTGGAAAGATTAAGTACCATTTCAAATGTTCCTGTGTTTACAAACATAGCAGTCATTCTTCTCTCTACAAATTCTGTATATTGCTAGTACACAAGCACAGTTTGCTCAAGACCATATACTACCTTCACAGTAGATGTGTAGAATCATAGAATCATAGAATTGTAGAGCTGGAAGGGATCCCAAGGGTCGTCTAGTCCAACCCCTTGCAATGCAAGAATCTCAGTCAAAGCATACAAAGGGAAAAGAGGGCAGTATATGAGGAGAATCATGGTTTAATTTTAGTGTGAGCCAGCTTAAAGAGCCTTGCTTATATATGGCCAAAGGAAATAGGTTATACATGTGCACCAGTGAGTCTTTGCCTCATGTATGTTTGGCAATGGTTCATAAAACCTTTGTAAATCAGGGACTAGCACATGCCTGTGCACAAAAGTAGACCCTGATCATGGGATCCATTTGTGGAAGACCGATTCCAGGAGTGTGTATTGTATGGGCACTCTTTCATAAATGCTGCAGTCCCACTGATCTCAGTGAAACCGAGCCATTGCAGAGGTTCTGCAATCAGTGCTCTGTTTTGTTTCAAATTAGCTGCTTCATGTATGTATTCATGTACATTCATTGCCCTCTAAGAACCACTGGAATATAGTGAGCTAAAATCTAAATAATAGATGGTGTTATTTTTATAGGAAGTTGGTGGTTAAAAAATAACTTCTATTCCACTTCCAGCATCAGTGGTTATCTTTTTTGTTTTTAGCAGTGTGGTGATATGGGTAAGAGTTTGACGATCTAAACCTTATACTAAGATGTGCCCTTCATAATCTTATTTCCACCAAGACACACCATCCCAGAGGGTACAATTTATCCTGGGTACCGAGGATGATGATGAAGAACACATTCCCCATGATCTATTCACTGAAATGGATGAACTTTGCTTTAGAGAAGGAGAAGAATATGAATGGAAAGAAACTGCCAGGTAACCAATTAATATTCCTCTTCAAATTCTCTCCCTGAGGATTACAGCAGAAAGAGACTTGGCCCTCCAGTTTACATTAAGACAAGTGGAAATCTATGAAATCTGTTTGAAGTGCCTGACAAGTATTCCTTTACACCTAAGTGTACTTCTCCTAGCTCAGTGGCTGTTGATACTACTGCTTATTTTTTTAAAAAAAATATTGCTCACTTTTATATAAGGGTGCTGGTGTCCACTGGCGGAGGAAGAGGAGTGCGGGGGGAGCGCCCCGCCCCCAGTAGCGCAATCCCGGGAGGGTGCCATCGCGGCTGCCCCCCTGCCTGCACTGGCCGCCCCACCCCCACAGGTGGCATGTCCCGCCCCCGCCTGCTCTCCACCCCACCCCCGAGTGCCGGAGCATGAAGCTCCGCCACTGCTGGTGTCAAGTGGTAGGGTGGTTGATATATGAGGCTATAATCCTATACTCTTTTACCTGAGAGTTCGTCCTAGTGAGTTTAGTACGGCTTACTTCTGAGTAGGAAAGAATACGATTGTACTGTAAATATTTTTAATAAGCAAACACTTAAATTATAGAATGTATGGAAAGAAGATTTTGAGAAGCAGGGCCAAATGAGACATTTTATGTATTCTTATTTAGTTCTTTTTGTTGTAAATTACCCTATGGCCTGTGCAAAGAGTGGTATATCAATCATCTAAAGAAATACATAGATTGTAAATAGCAGAGTTTTTTATAATTAAAAATAGTTTTTATTAAGGTTTTTTGTGTTTAAATAGCAGTATTTTGAAAAATAACGACTTGTTAGTGTGCATGTAGCTCAGTATATTTTTGTTTCAGATGGCTAAAATTTGAAGAAGATGTTGAAGATGGTGGTGATAGGTGGAGCAAACCTTATGTGGCTACTCTGTCTCTGCACAGTCTCTTTGAACTGAGAAGTTGTATCTTAAATGGGACAGTCATGTTGGATATGAGAGCTAGTACGCTGGATGAAATAGCAGGTTACAGCCAATTTTCATTTTAGATTTTTAAAATTTTGCTTGTGTAGATCTAGTTCTAAAACAAAACAAAACAAAACAAAGCAGTTTTTCAGTTAGTCTGTCTAAGAAAGAAACACAATAAAGGCAAAAAATACCCACCATTATACTTAAAGCTTGAAGTTCAATGTCCTGCTGATTAACTGTGTTTCATTAGCAGATAAGGGCAATGCTAAAAGTTGTACTTGCTTTAATTTTCTGTAGCATAATGTTGTAACTCAAAAAATTCATTTTATTCAGTGTGTTAGCATAAATCTTAACCAGAACCTCTCAGAGGCTGGGGTACTTTCACTGGGGGAGATAACAAGATGGTTCCAGCCTGAGGGTTTATTGCAGGGCTTCGTTGCTTATTCTGTCACTCTGCTACATATTTTGTTGTTAGCAATTTTAAGTTTTGGGATTAAATCAAAGCAAAAATGTGCCTCATTCAAAAGAAATCTGGACATTTCCAAATAAGGAGCACATTGTTATACAGTATGATTGCATCTAGTGCACAATTCACTTGCGTTATTTCAACCTTGTGTGGTTGAAAGCCAGCTGGTTGAAATTGCACAAATTAATTGCATGCATGGCGGAGAGCTTAAAAGCTCTTTTTGTGCTGGGTTTTGCTGGCATGGAAAGAGCTTTTAATGTCTCTGCCTCGTATACTGGGCAAATTCTGCTCAGCGAATGGACTCTGGGATGCTATCACGAGATCTCGCAGGAGCTTTGCATTGTTTAGCAAATGCTTGCTTTATAATCTTTAACCAGAATCACCATTTACCAAAGGAAGGTCTTACGGATTGCTCTTAATGTGGAATTTGACTTAAATCAGGAGGTGACTACCGTATTTTTTGCTCCATAAGACTCACTTTTTTCCTCCTAAAAAGTAAGGGGAAATGCCTGTGCGTCTTATGGAGCGAATGGTGGTCCCTGGAGCTGAATTGCCCAGGGGCCAAAAGAGGATCATGCTTTTTATTTTACAAAGAGAAAAGGGAGTGTTGAAAGGACCCCGCTCAGCAGCTGATCAGCAAGAGATCGGGAGAGAGATAAGAGTCCCGGCTCCCTGTCAGCCCCGCCCTCCTTTGTTGAATGTGCTGCAGAGGGAGGTTGTTTGTTTCCCCAGGACATGTGACTGGCTGATTAGATTATCTGTCTGGAAACTGTAGAAATGGCTCCCTTTCCTTAAGATTTTTCAGAAATGTGAGTTAAACCTCAAAAAAATGGGGCTTTTCCTCTTTGCTTTTCCCCCTTTGCAAATGGAGCTTTGCTTTTCCCCCTTTGCAAAAAAAGCTGCAAAACCTTTAGCTGATCCTCGGGGAAAAAAACCCCCAGGGCTTTTCCCTTTGCAAAAAAAGCTGCAAAACTTTTAGCTGATCCTAAAAAAAGCCTTTTGCCTTTGCAAAAACAGCTGCAAAACTTTTAGCTGATCCTCAAAAAAGCCAGGGCTTTTCCCTTTGCAAAAAAGCTGCAAAACTTTTAGCTGATCCTCAAAAAACAAACAAACACAAAAAAGGGCTTTTAGAGGAGGAAAACCAGAAAAATATTTTTTTCCCTTGTTTCCTCCTCTAAAAATGAGGTGCGCCCTATGGTCCGGTGCGTTCTATGGAGCGAAAAATACGGTATATTTTTGATTTAATCTTTTTCTCTCTATAGATATGGTATTGGATAACATGATAGCTTCTGGTCACCTGGATGAATCTATGAGAGACAATGTCAGAGAAGCTCTTCTGAAGAGGCACCATCATCAGAATGAAAAAAAATTCACTAATCGGATTCCCCTTGTCCGATCCTTTGCAGATATAGGCAAGAAACATTCTGACCCTCTCTTGCTTGAAAGAAATGGTGAGATAAGTCATGGCATTCAGTTTGTTTTAACTTTTAACAAATTTAATGCAGAGATGTGAGAAAAGTCAGCACACTTGAAGAAAACAAGTTCATAATTCATTCCTGATATATAAGGAATTGAGTAAACATTTGTCTGTAGAATTAGTGACTTTGTCTTCATGTCTTTTGATCTGTAAGATTTGAGAACTGTGCTTACACCACTGAATATATGGACAAATGCTTGTGAAACCAAGGCTTATGAATATTGTGTCTTGTTTCATTATATACCTCCTCTATTTTCTGGCTCTTCCTGTTTTATGCCTATGCTACTGAATTTTATAATAAGTCCATTTTTCTTTTAGGAATAATCAATAAGTGATATTTTGGTGAGGAAAACCACACTGCTTTTTATCTAAATGATTGCCTTGGTTTCTCCTGTTTGCTATTCTCTGTATGTGCATGTGTTTATATTTGCTTATAATATAGAATCATTATAGGATATTCTGATAGTGTGCTTTTTATTTACTGAGTGGCTCTCAAATTTGGTGTTTCATTTCTGTTGGTGTGGTTTCTGATGCTAAAAAAAAATAGAGTCACTGCTCAGGTAATTTCAGGTAATCAATGTGTATTTCATTTTATATTGCTATCTATACTTTTAATTAGAATTATCACATATTTGGCTTTTCATGTATATATATTTCAAGTTGCTGATTTTGATAAAAACCTGCCTCTAAAGATATTGAGTTTGATAGCTCCACAGCAAACTGTTACATATTATTAGGAGCCAGTAATCAGTATAGAGTCTTTTTAGGCCCTGATCCTAGTGTTTTTCTTCCAAAGGTTCACATACTGTTGACACCCTAGGTCAGGATAGTGACTGTGTTTTTATTTTGCATGTTGTACTTCAGGTACTGCACTTTCTGTTTTCCCCAGAACTTGTTTTGCAGAAGGTGCTTATATGTCTGCTTAAATATATATAGATTCCTTTATCATAAGCATAGCACTTAGATGTTTTGCTCAATTCTCTTGGGATCTTAAGCAGTCACCAGTAATATATTTCTTCTTCCTTCCTCCCTTACCTTGTAGATAAGTGTACATATAAGCTGACTTTTTTAACATCAAAAATTCTGCTTAGCTCTTATGTTTTGCTTAAGTCTTATCTCACCTATGACTGAGTAATGTTTTGTGTTTTTAGAGTTTTGTTATATAAAATATGAATAACTTGTCTTCCTGCTGAACATTTTTTTTATCACTTTATTTGTTTTACCTCAGGGGAAGGCCTTTCAGCCTCCCGCCACTCTTTACGAGCTGGTCTCTCTGCCTCAAATATTTCCCTGAGAGGAGAGAATCGTTTATCCCTTCTTCTCAATTACCTTCTTCCTGGATCTCCAGCTGCCTCAAGGAGCGCAACCCCTTTACCTACCCCACAAAGCACTCCACCTTCCAGTCCTAGGTGCGGTCACAAGGGAACCACAAATTTACCACCAGCTGAGCATCAGGGTGCTGAACTCCTAGTGTCTCCTTCTAGTGATGATATCCCTAAAGTAGTAATTCATCCACCTGAGGAGGATTTAGAAGCTCAGGAAAGCAAGGAGAAGACGACAGAGGATAATAGTGACATAATACCAGGCAACTATTTGAACTCAAATTGTCCATGTGTGGTGCTTTCTGCAGCTGAATCACATCCACTGCAAAGTTTTTATCACACAGCTTGAGCAATCATGAGTTGTATATCAGTCTGTCACTTGTTTGCATGCTTCATTTCTTCTTGTGTGATATTTTCTTGTGTGATACTTTAGTCAGTATTATGAACTGGAGTTGACACTGAAATATTAACACAAGTATTAACACATTGAAAGCAATGAAATATTTGAGTATTTCTCCATACTTTTTATGTTCATAACCAAAAGGAATTCATTCAGCAAGTGCTTCTGCCTTTAAAAATTAAGAAAGAAACAAGCGAGTTATACATTATAAACTTGAAACTAAGATACCAAATGGTGGCCTTTTACTACTTTTTAAACCTCGTAATTTATAGTAGGTGATGTATACTTCAGCACCAGAAGATGCCAGGTACCTTGAAATCACAGTAACATGCTGTACCCACCTTGAAATTCCTACTTCAGTGTAATAAACCAGTTCGTTCCTGTTTAATTTGAAAAGGGCCACTTTAACTGTAGCCAGCCCCCCTTTAGGAATTGTAACAAGGAGAGGCTTATGCAACAGCTAAGGGGGCATTTAATTTTTTTTTGAATTAAATGGGTAAGAACTGTCAGTTGCTAGTGTACTTTAACTCTAAACTCCATTGGTTGCAGCAACGCTTTATACGTGTAAGATTGATGTGGATGCTTTTGCAGTCCTCAGTGTTCTGGTCTTACTCACTTCCTGCATGAGACCTCTTGCATCAGTCTTCTGTTCTGCACAGTAGCTTTTTGCACAGGGGTTGAGACTAGGAAGGTTGACTACTCTAGCTAGGAGCTTAACATCTGATTATGTGTGCTGCTGTACAACAAATTGTTTTTTCAGGCTATTGTAGCAATCAGTAAGCAGCAATCAGTTGTTTTAAGACCTGTGATGTAAATGTAAAGTACGTATTTATTTAGGGTTAAACACTCTGAAAGTCTTCGAACTGCAAAGTCAAATGTACATTTTTTTACTTTTGACAGAAGTAGGTCCCCTGCAAATATGGACTAAACATCTCTCTCTTTCTCTCTGACTCACGTTTTGTTGCAGTGCTGTGTAAAGTGTGACGCAGCTTGAAGATGATTTGTAAGCCATATCCTGAAATTATTGCTTTTCTCTGAGGTTGTTTTATTCCATTGCTTTCCTTTGTTGCTCTGTTTCTTGGTTACTGTCATCTGGGGGCACTTTGATATACAGTGGTACTTCGGGTTACATATGCTTCAGGTTACATACGCTTCAGGTTACAGACTCCACTAACCCAGAAATAATGCTTCAGGTTAAGAACTTTGCTTCAGGATGAGAACAGAAATTGCGCGGCGGCGGCAGTGGGAGGCCCCATTAGCTAAAGTGGTGCTTCAGGTTAAGAACAGTTTCAGGTTAAGAACGGACCTCCAGAACGAATTAAGTTCTTAACCCGAGGTACCACTTGGAGCTTTCTGTTATCTCATGTGAGAAGATATGACCATGCTAGATTTTCTTGGAATTGTGTCTTTCAGTAAATAGATAATCTGCTCTGCAGATATTGGTACTGTCTTGGGATCAAACAAGAAACTGCATAAAACAGTCCTATGTTTTCTGAACTTGGATTCCACTAGAATAGGATGCAAGGGAAATAATGATAATTTAGTATGAAGTAGTGTAAGTAGTGTCCTAGAGTACATCTGCTTGCCTGCTCTGCTACTGCAGAGAAAGCCTTCTCTTGCATGCCCAACTTACAATGGTAGTGTCTTGCAAACCTCCCTCCACACACACACTTCAATTAAGTGGGAAGCCTTATATTGGAGAAAATGGTACTTTGAGTTTCCTGGTCTAAACTAATTAGGGTTATAAAGAAAATAACCAGCATCTGGAATTGAGCTTGGAAACAGACTTGGAGCCAGTGAAGTTGATACAACAATGCAGTAATGTGATACCATTTACAAGAAATAGATTTGGTTGTTCCCACCATCATGATGCTGCAGTGGTCCTAATCGACAACCTCCAGTGGTGTTTCTGTAGATGTTCAACATGTTGGGGACAAGTTGTAACTCTGTGTGTGGCTCACCGTAAGCTAGTGGCTATGGAATTGAGCAGTACCCCTCAGATACCACCTTCTGAGACTTGCCTGCTAGAAAGGACCAGGAATACTATTAAAGCAGTGTCACCAGCCCCAGGAACATAAAAAAGCTGTTGAGAGGTTAAGCAGAACCAACAGGATCATACTTCTCCTGTCCAGTTTCTGATATACTGGGCAATCCTGTTGAAGGGTGATAAGCACCATCACAGTTCCAAAGCAGGGTTGGAAGCAAGACTAAACCAGTTGTGGCAATGTCTTTTACATTTATTTATTTAATGTTCCTAATGTGGACTGTTTGTTTCTGCACAAAGAGGCGGGTTGTTGTTTTTTTTGCAGTGGCTTATTGCACTCTGTGTTATATACCAGCTCTGTGATTCTTTGATTTCTTGGTAGCTCCATCTGCATCTTGTCATGACTAGGCCAAAGTTCTTAAAAATGCAGTTTTAAATCATGTATTTCATAGAATGTTGCATCAGAGGTAGCATACTGTGTCTGCTGTCCAAAATGGTGAAACAACAGTTCCAAAATAGTGTACAAGACTAGATGGTAGACAAAGCAGTGAAGTAGAAAAGAAAAAAAGTTGGCATATTGTAAGAGTTTTAATTAGTAGTAGTAGTAGTAGTAATTTTAATAATAGTAAAATGTGTATACCGCCCTTCAAAACTAATGCAAATCCATTGATTTTAATAGGTCTGCTCTGAGTGTAATTTTATTGGATACCACTCTGATATTTCTTTGAAGTTTATAACAGTTCTTCTTGCTATTGTTTTTTTTCCTTAAAACTGGTTTGCCACCTTGGGAGCAGATGAAACTGCAGTGTTAACTCCAAATAAAATTGGTTCCTCTTGTTCATGTGTAAAATTAATTCTTAGGATCATGGGTCACATACTATTTAAAATATGTTGTTGTTTTAGTGTTGACTAATGGAAGATAGATGTAATCTTGAGGCCAGTCTTGTAACAAGCTAGGTGTTTTGCTAGGTATTCTAAAGTATGTTTTTGTGGTTTTTCAGACTCATAGAAAGTATGACATCCCTCTGATGCATGATCCACACACAAAGCATTGGTGGTTAGACACACATTCCTTATGTTCTCTTTTAAAAAATAACACATTTTTGTTCTGGTGCATTTTGCAAAAGGCCATCATTTAGGCAACATCTAATTTCAACTTTTTAACAAGTGTTCATTGTTTTTTTTTAGAAGAAAATAACTTGTTTGTGTGGCATTTTTGATACTAATGCACCTTTTGTTTATTAACTTCCACATTCGCTTTTAGAAAACTGCCACTGTCATTGTGTAACTAAGTCTGTTTTCTACTGATGTAATTTTGAATGGCCCTGTATATTCTGCTTGTAGGACTTCTTGCATCGCCACAATCTGCACCCGGTAATTTGGACATTGGAAAAAGTGGAGAACTTAAAAGCAGTGGAACAGGGGGAAGTAGAGAAAACAGCACTGTTGATTTCAGCAAGGTAAACTATGTCATTTAGAGAGTAGAGAGCTTTGTGAATTGTAAAGCTGTTTATTTATTCTGAGTTTAAGATCATTAATTGTATATTGTTAAAAGCAAAAATTCTAAGTTTTTGTTTGTTTGCTTATTTGAAGTTACTTGTGACAGCTTTCCAATAAATCTGTAATGACTCTTAGAAATAAATTTAGAATTATGAACATATTTCCATAATTTTCTGGACTGTAGGATTAGCAGCTGATGTCTGTACATTATTTCCTATAGAAATGACCAAGGAAATCTCCTACAGCCACAAATGATGACCATGGTTTGTTTTAGTCATGGTTTCTAGTATGTCCCCTGTCCCAAGCTGCCTCTTATGCCAATACCCAGTTAATACCTGAACACATTTTGTAGTGCTCCTGGATTGGCATGGCCTCCGCATCACCAGCTCATTTATTATTGGCCAGCTGCAGAAACAGGGTAGAGAACTCTTCCTGGAAATCTCTGGCTACATTTGGTGTGCTCAGAGATAGCAAGAGTCGTGCAGCCTTACGGATGATTTCCCCCCCAACCACTATTCCCTTATGCCTTTTGTAGCAGGGTTGTACCCTACTTGGTCACAGTCCAGTTGCAGCAGTGGAAGCCTGGTATGTGTCAGTGCTGCTAAAATTGACACTTTAGGACTGAGTTCAAGTGTGCAGGATTGAATCCTTTAGTATTGGAATGAATGTTATCCTGCAGTGGAGGTTTTAATGCAGTATATATGTCTTTTTCTGGAAACAATATATAAGCCTACATTTCTGTTGTTGCTTGAACCATTTAAGGCACTATTCCTCCTCCTAGTTTTCTGTATTTAAACCTGCAGAGGGACAAGATTGCATCTGCTTGTTTTATATAATTCAGTTGAGCAATGTAATTACTAATTTAAAAGTTGTCTGTGAATGTGCACCTTGTAAATTAAATGTAAACGAAGTTAACTTACGTTTTAGTTAATCATGGCAGATGCCACTATTCCTGCTCCTCTATCACAGTTTTTGTGTTTTTACTTGGCCTATTCTTCTCTGCACCTGCCTTGTCTCCTGTTGGGCAGGAGTCTGCCTCCTGGCACTGTAGTTGTGGCACACTTGGTGTGGGACTCAAGAGGCCAGCTGTAAGTTTTATTTCCTAGATAGCTGTGTAACTGGTGTCTTAGTTTCAGTGATCTTTGTGTATCTGTCTGTATGTGAACCAATAGTTCATGTGCTGTACAATATGGTGGTATTCTTCTGTAATTATATACACAGTTTGCAGAATTAATTTATAAAGAAACCTTATATATATATATATCAATATATACTTCTCCAAAAACTAGTTTTCCCCCCTCAGGCTGATTTTATAAAATGAAAGAACTTTGTATATAACTGCAGTGACTTTTTAGTGATATTTGTAGATGCCAATAATAAAAACTCTTTTCTTTTAAACTAGTTGTGTTTAAATATTTATACTAAAATATGCAACAATGTGTGCATATATGGTTACATTATAAATGTATTTCTGAAGCTTCTTCTGACACACATTTGTTCCTGTAGCAACACCAGAGTGTTCTGTTCACAACAGTCACATACCATTAATCCTAGTTTTAGAAACACTTTTAGCATTAATAAACTGTAAACTAAGTAGCTCTGTTTAATCCTTGTAAATAGGTAGATATGAATTTTATGAGGAAGATTCCCATAGGTGCAGAGGCATCAAATGTGTTGGTGGGAGAAGTGGATTTTTTGGAGAGACCAATTATTGCTTTTGTGAGGCTGGCCCCTGCTGTACTTCTCTCAGGCCTTACAGAAGTTCCTGTTCCTACCCGGTAAGGAAAATCTTACATATAATAAAGCTGGAATTTTGTATTTGTATAATACGGTTTTGAATCTTAAGCTTTTCAGGCAGAAATTCTTAACTGAGAAATACTTCCTTTGCTGCCACCTCCTTGTTGTTTTTTTTACTTTGTGCATTGGTGTGAAATACTGTAGATCAGTGTTTTTCAACCACTGTTCCGCGGCACACTAGTGTGCCGCGAGATGTTGCCTGGTGTGCCATGGGAAAAATTGAAAAATTACTTTATATATAGTCAATATAGGCACAGAGTTAAATTTTTTAACATTTTCTAATGGTGGTGTGCCTCGTGATTTTTTTCATGAAACAAGTGTGCCTTTGCCCAAAAAAGGTTGAAAAACACTGCTGTAGATAATTTTATTTCATTTTAAATAAATAAATGGAAATTGTAATCTGTTGCCACTAACTGAGCTAGACACTGGGCAGCCTTCCAGTTCTCCAGCTTTCTCACAGCACCTGACATGTCTTCACTGATCACTGATGCTAAAAAATTAAGCTTATCATAGTTCTGATGTCTGATTCCTTGTAGTCTGTTTCATTCTTCCACAGATTCCTTTTTCTTTTGCTGGGTCCAGCAGGCAAAGCGCCCCAATACCATGAGATTGGTCGATCAATAGCAACACTTATGACAGATGACGTGAGTACTAGGCGTCCTGTATCAGTTCAAAGTATTCACTTAAAAATCTGAATGGGATCTTCATTCAAGTAGAACTTGGCATGGCTAATGATTATATGGTGATTGAAGGAAATAACTATGGAACGAGTATGTTTACCATAAGCATGAATTTATGAATGGTGCAGTGAAATGTGTCATGTTGCATTTTTAAAGCTGTGTGTGTGCAAAATAATTACTAAATGAAAGCACCACTTTTGTGAAATCTGGCAGCTATATACATCTCACAGTAATGCTACAGTTGAAGAAAATAGGTTAATGTTCTAAATGGTATGGTCAGTCTAGGTAGCGCTAATGAAATCTGACTAAATACTACAATTAATATCTGTTCTGTTTGGGATATGTCAGGAATTTTCTCTAGTCTACCATAGAATAGGAGGGTAATAATTTTTAGACTAATAATAGACTAGTTCTGGTGTTTGTTTGAAATGACATTAATTGTGTAGTGTTGTATATTTATCTGGAATAAGATGGCCCAGCAAGAATTATTCTGCTATAATTACTAATACAATCCCAAGTATGAGTAATCACCATTTTTCCTCTTATGTTACCAGTGATACAATATAAAGCATTGGTATATTGATGAATCTGGGACTGAAGATAATAATTTGTTTAAAACTGAGTCACTGTTATGGGGAATGAGGGTCACACCCCTTCCGATGTAGTCTTGGTTCATTCTTTTTAAAAAACAACAACACTGCTCTTAGATATTTCACTGACCCTTCCTCCTTGGGTGCATGTTAGCTACAACAGGACATATTTCCATGTAAGTGTGTACAGGATTGCAGTCTTTATGTACTTTCCTTTCCTTGCTACTCTGAAACTTTGACAGATGTTTATGTCTTGAGCATGCATTTGAAAGCTGATCATAGGTATATTTGCATGTAGAACTGAGTATTTTATTTATTTATTTATTTATTTATTTATTTGAGCCTTTTAAAATATAACTGTGATGCCTTTCCAGCCTCTTAGAGAAGAGTTTCACCATGTCAGGAAATCAAATATGTAAGTGTGTATATATTTTATAAAGGTTTTCCATGATGTTGCTTATAAAGCTAAAGACCGAAATGATCTGCTCTCTGGAATCGATGAATTTTTAGATCAAGTAACAGTTCTGCCTCCAGGAGAATGGGATCCATCTATCCGAATTGAGCCACCCAAAAGTGTTCCTTCTCAGGTAAGAACTTTTCTCTAGTGAAGGGCACCTTAAAAGAGTGTAGTGGTGTGACAGGACATAGGTGGGATATGTAAACAGCTAAAAAAATGTCAAAACTGCATGAGATTCACACAGAATGAAAAAGTGCTGGTTGAAACTGAAAACCACTTCACGGAACTGCTAATCCTTTCGAGAGAGGTGGATAAATGTTGCGCTCCTAACTTTGAAGGAAAACATGCCATGTTCAATATCTGAACGCTGCAAAGTGTGTTTCATTACCCTGAGTTCATGATACAGGATGGACTAAACAGTGAATTGAATGTGTCTAGTTGCTTTGATGAAACAAATTCTGCAAATAGTATTTTTTTTTAACTAAATGGATACTGTGTACAGAATTTCTCCCTAGATAATGTCATGCTAATCAGCTGTTCTGATACAAAAATAATCCTTACTTAAAGGTAAAGGTACCCCTGACCGTTAGGTCCAGTTGCGGACGACTCTGGGGTTGCAGCGCTCATCTCGCTATATAGGCCGAGGGAGCCGGCGTTTGTCCACAGACAGCTTCTGAGTCATGTGGTCAGTATGAGTAAGCCGCTTCTGGCGAACCAGAGCAGCACACGGAAACGCCGTTTACCTTCACGCCGGAGCGGTACCTATTTATCCACTTGAACTTGATGTGCTTTTGAACTGCTAGGTGGGCAGGAGCTGGGACTGAGCAACGGGAGCTCACCCCATCGTGGGATTTGAACTGTCGACCTTCTGCAGTGCCACCCACATCTCTTTTAATCCTTATACTTAGAATGAAGCAAAAAGTTTGGTTTTTTCCCTCTTGTGAACTTAACTCCTTGCATAGTTAATGATAGCTAAAGGTTTTTAATAATCAAAAGATGTTTCAGAGCCACATTACCGTATTTTTCGCTCCATAAGATGCACCTTTTTCCTCCTAAAAAGTAAGGGGAACTATCTGCGTCTTATGGAGCGAATGGTGGTTCCTGGAGCTGAATTGCCCAGGGGCCAAAAGCAGATTGTGCTTTTTTTTTTTTTTACAAAGAGAAAAGGGGGTATTGAAAGGAACCGCTCAGCAGCTGATCAGCAAGAGATCGGGAGAGAGATAAAAGTCCCAGCTCCCTTTTGGTCCGCCCCCTTGCCCAGGCCTCCTTTGTTGAATGTGCTGCAGAGGGAGGTTGTTTGTTTCCCCAGCGACATGTGACTGGCTGATTAGATTATCTGTCTGGAAACTGTAGAAATGGCTCCCTTTCCTTAAGATTTTTCAGAAATGTGAGTTGAACCCCATAAAAATGGGGCTTTTCCTCTTTGCTTTTCCCCCTTGGCAAAAGGAGCTTTGCTTTTTCCCCTTTGCAAAAAAAGCTGCAAAACTTTTAGCTGATCCTCAAAAAACCATGGTTTTCCCCTTTGCAAAAAAGCTGAAAAACTTTTAGCTGATCCTCAATTAAACAGGGCTTTTAGAGGAGGAAAACCAGAAATTTTTTTTTCTTCTTTCCTCCTCTAAAAACGAGGTGCGCCCTATGGTCCGGTGCGCCCTATGGAGCAAAAAATACGGTAAGTGTTGCAGAATAATTTCTCAGTGAATAATGCTGCTTTTTGAAAAACACTTTTTGAGTTTGGCAGGAAAATAGCACCACATGCTCAGTGTGTAGGCCGTTCCTTAGATGCGAGGGAGAGAGCTTGAAATTGTGCTTGCTGTTGTGGTTTGACCTTAATGCAATCTTTTCATGCATTTCCTTGATACAGGAAAAAAGGAAGATACCTAAATTTCCAAATGGAGCTGCTTCTCCTGGAGAGTCTCTTGAAGAAGGCCATCATGCTGGACCTGAACTACAGAGGACTGGAAGGTGTGTGGTGTTTGCTTAAATTCTAGCAATATTAAAGAAGTAGAAATCTAAATCCTTACTGCTTTAGAAATTTGCAGAGTATATTTCATAATGTTTAGTTTCCACCTAATACATTGGCCTGTTTTAGGCGCTTAATACTATGGCAGTATTCTTCAGTACGCTTCCAGGAAGAATAGAGAATTGGTTGATGCTTTACCCAAATTTCTTTTCAAACTGAAACAGTGCTCAAAGTCTTATGTTTGCCATAGATATGGTTTAAAACCAAAAGTTGTATATAGTGGGCTAGATAGTCAAAACATTTTGTAAAGAAAAACCATAGTGATTTCCTAGACATGGAAACATTAGTGATGTCCCCTATCATCCCTCTTGGCAGAATTCACAGAAAGGAAAAACTTTCTGAGATAGAAGAAGCCATTTTAAAAGAAAATTCTCTTTGCCAATTTGAAATTTCTCTCCACTAAAAAACTACTGTTGAATATGTATCTTACTACAGATTTACAAATCAGTAAGCTTTTTCAAATACAGTTAATGGGTAGTTATGAAAAATGAAAGATTTAAGGCATTTAGATGACTTTTCACAAAAGTTGTTCATCTTAAACAATTTGAATAACATTTTTGAGGAACATTACTGAAATGCACAAAAATGATAGCATACTTTTATTTTTTAATTTAATTACACTCTGTGAGTGTAAAAATGTACATAGACACATTTGTTTTGTAATACAGTGGTGCCTCGCAAGACGAAATTAATTCGTTCTGCGAGTGCTGTCGCATAGCGAAAATTTCGTCTTGTGAAGCACCAACGGGGGAAGAGCGGTTTGAGGGGGGGGGAATCACGGAAATTTTTCTTCTTGCGAGGCAAGCCCATTGGAAAATTCGTCTTGCGAGTCAGCCTTTCGCTAGCGAATGCCTTTCGTCTAGCGAGTTTTTCGTCTAGCGAGGTACCACTGTAGTTATTTTTATGGAAATTCAAATGGCTTTCTTTCTTAGAATATTTTTCTGCAACCAAGGTTAATTATTCCCAATATATTTTGAATCCTGTGTACCAGTGCTATCAAATGTTTGAAGCTTATTTCCATTTTCCTTAAATATTTTGAGATTTCTCTTGATAGTTTCTGCTGCTTTATAGAACCCCTCCCTTTTAATTAGTTGCCCAAAGCTGTATATATTCCATAATTCAGTGCAACCTGGGTATAAGCACAGAACTTGGTACTGGCTGCAGAATTTGTCACCCTGTGAACATTCAATTTTTCATTAAAAATAAGTTTTATATCTTCAACATTTCAAAGTGGCTGAAAAGTGAATGTGTCATGCATGGTAAAATGTAACAATTCAGAGATGAGACTGAGAGTTATTTCCAACTGATGGTTTTAAAGATGTATTGGGGAAAAAACTGAAGTGCAGAATTTTGAGTTCTTGAGTGCAGTGTATGCACAGTTCTGATATTACTGTCTTCTGTATATTTTTGCATTTCTTAATATTATTGTAAGCTGCCTTGATCATTTTCATAGGACAATTTGTAAAACCTTTAAAGGAATAAATACCAAACACTTTGAACTGAGACTAACACAAATCTGAAATATTTTGTTCTGTTGTATCTACTCCCATCTGTTAACAAGAGTATTAATGACCACTTTTGTGGGAAGTACAGACCATGCACATGGAGTTTTAAAATATCTACAAAGCTGTGGGTTGCATCAAATTATGTAAAAGTATGTTTTGCTAAAAAAAATTAAGAGGGGTGGCTGGTCCATAAGAGTAAATGCAGGGAAACAGAAGTCCTACAGATTTTCAGCAGAAGTTAGATGTAAAATATCTTGATCAATATTACATTCAGGTAGGGATACTGAATATTTTCCAAGCTTTTTTCAGTGTCTAGCCCATTATACACAAATTATCTGGCAGCATTTAAAACAGATTATCAACTAAGTTTACTTTAGGTACTGAAAATGAGTAGATTAAAATGGTACATTTGCAGTTTGTAATTGTCAATAGGTTTGGAGTATATGAAATAAGGCTACTTTGTGCTAAAAAAAATCTGCACTGTCAGTCTTGTGTATCCCATAGTTTTAAGCATTCTGGAGTCCTTTAGTGTACAGTTTGACGAGTTTCATCTCACCTATTTAGGCTTTTTGGTGGTTTGATACTTGACATCAAAAGGAAAGCACCTTTTTTCTTGAGTGACTTCAAGGATGCATTAAGTCTGCAGTGCCTGGCCTCGATTCTTTTCCTATACTGTGCCTGTATGTCTCCTGTAATCACTTTTGGAGGGCTCCTTGGAGAAGCTACAGAAGGCAGAATAGTGAGTACAAAGAATGGTAGTAGCCAGGCGTTTAGATTTTCAGAGGCAAGTGACTGTGTTCATTTGTCTCCTTTATTCCTACCTTTATTTGAAGACCTTTAGCCACAGCATTTGATTAGCCTTGCCCCCTATTAAATGTTCCTCAAATATTAACTGGAAAACATGGATAAAAATGTGTGTATGAACAGGAGAAGACGCACAGTTAAGGTAAAAATTACTCTGTCTTGATGAATAGTTTCATGGATTGGAAAACAGCTTGCATTGTCTTTATTTTAAAGAGGCCTTAAACTTGCTGTGGTAAGGCTATTGGATCACCCGCCTTGATTTTCTGCTCAAGCCTGATGTTTTGGATAGCTTGGTTGTTTTATTGGGTAGTAGACCTATAAAAAGAATGCCTTTTAAAAAAAGGTTTTGGAAAGAGAAATGTAGAACTAAGTACTCTGAGCTATCCTAAATGTCGCACACATGTGTGATAAAATCTAGATGGGCACTTTTGTTAGAGAAAACTGTTTCAGGGAGGAATTGTTTGGAGCAGAAAAGTGGTGAAAAGGTGCTTAACCATATCTCTGTCCATCACTCTTCGCTGCAACTATGCCCAACCAACTTCGCCACTTTCTCCCCCCTGGGTCCAGATGCGTTTCCCTGCCTGGTGGGAGCAGGTGGGGCACTATGGGATTGCAGTGGAAAAGTAATGTAAAGGGAAAGGGTGAAACACCTTTCATCAGCCCTTCTCTACTCCAGTCGTCACTCCTGAAGCTGCTTTCCTCTATAAGAATTTGTTGATGTTTAAATACATATATTTGTGTATGTAAAATGTTTGATGTTTGGTCTTCTTGAAAATAACTGCCCCACTTTATTTGCAGTTGTACAAATTAACTAAATTCTTAATTGTTTTTGACATTGAATTTTTTGTGACCTTAACCATCATGTTTTTACTGATGCTGATTTAGAATGTATAGGCCATTACAACAGCTGATCTAATGGGGGTTAGAATTAATGGAAGACTTAAAAACTGTTTTCACGTAAATATTTCATTGTAAATCTGCCTTCACAGTATAAATGTCTGTAATTTTGAAATTTGTTTTTATATGTATTGAAAATGTCGGCATTGCTTTCCATAACAGGTATTCACATTTTCATACAGAACTAATGCTTCCCCTTTGTTAGACTTGATTTAGGGTTTTTTTTTTTTTTTTACATAACTTGAACATTTATATATATTTCTTCTAGATTACTGTGGCCTTTTCAAAAACAAAACAAAACAAAACAAAAAACTCCCTGTTATATTTGCTTGTGGACAATCCACTTTTAGTAACTTGGAATAATGAGGTGTAGTAACTGTTAGAAAAGGCTTATAGCATTGGCGCTGAAATACTCATTAAGCATGTTCTCAAGCAGCTGGTTTAAAAATATGTACCTCCTGCACTTAAATTGAAAAATGCCTTCTTTCTTTTAGCTGTCTGGAATTGTTTGCTGCCTTCAGTTGCTTGGTGTGCATCAGTGAATATATTAAATTAGCTACTGCACACATGTGTTCAAGCACAGTAACTGACTTGTAAGGTACACACTTGTGTTCACACCACTTCCCCACATCTCCAGAGGCTGTCACTTCCACAGTGCTCCCGCTGTTGCCATCATGCCTAGAGAAACCAAGGTTAATGCATTGATCAACCCAAGACTAGGTTATGGTTAACATCCGAAGGATTAGATTGATCTTGTGCTACATTAAGTGGTAAACAATGAACTTTGCTGGTTGTGGGCCTGCTTTTTAATTTTCTTCTATAACTCATTTATTCAAGATACCATTCCATATATCATTTTCAGATGGTTCAATTTTGAGCTATTTTGGCATATCTCTCCTGTTGAGTTTTAGGTTCCCATAACGTTGATGGCTTTTGGAGCACTCTGTAGCCCCCTTCAGATGTTTAAAGTGAATCTGTTTAGGAGAGATTGGGGTCACACACATTAGCTAACAGTGGCTGATGCAGCAGCGTGGGTGGGCTCCTGTTGCTCTCCCATGTTCCCAACACCATGGGCCACTGTTGCTTACCAGGAGGGGTTGGGGGAACTCTGTGATGCAGCAGATGGCAGTGGAGATAATCTGATACTCCACCACTCATTGCATCATGCTGAGCTCTCTGCACCTTGCCCCTCCCCATCTTGGTAAGTGGCAGTGACTCATGGAGTTGGAAACTCCATGAGAGCAACAGGGTCCACTCCTGTTATAGGTAGGTAGCCGTGTTGGTCTGCCATAGCCAAAACAAAATGAAAAATGAAAAAATTCTTTCCAGTAGCACCTTAGAGACCAACTAAGTTTGTTCTTGGTGTGAGCTTTCGTGTGCATGCACACTTCTTCAGATACACTGAAACAGAAGTGACTAGGCCCTTATATATAGTGAGAGAGTGGGGAGGGGTATTACTCATAAGGGTGGTGGGAATGGGTGATTGGCTGATAGGTGTGGAAAACCTGTTGACGACTGTTAACAACTTGGTCTTACAGGAAAAGGCAAGGGGTGAGATGGCTAAGGATAGCTTTGTCATGTATAATGAAATAAGAATCCAATGTCTTTGTTCCGACCAGGTCTCTCCATGGTTTTAAGTTTGGTAATTAGTTGCTATTCAGCAACTTCTCTTTCCAGTCAGTTTCTGAAATTCCTTTGTAGTAAGACAGCTACTTTGAGATCTTGTATAGACTGTCCTGGGAGACTGAAGTGTTCTCCTACTGTTTTCTCTGTCTTGTGATTCCTGATATCAGATTTATGTCCATTTATCTATTTATCCATTGGCGTAGGGTTTGGCCTGTTTGTCCAATATAGAGAGCTGAAGGGCACTGTTGGCATTTGACACATGTTAGAAGATGAGCATCACCTGCTGCCAGCCAATGTGTGTGGTCTGCGGGGGCACAAAGTGCTCTAAAACAAACAAACAACAACAATTGTTATTATTTTATTATTTCTTCCCTGTCCATCTGACTGGGTTGCCATCACCACTAAGGAAACCCTCCCCATTGGCGGCTACTGCTATTAGCCACAAAAGGCCTAGGGCTAGTGTATTGTGTTTGCCCCATAATTTCCTTAAATGGTTTTGAATACCTTGCAGTTAATTACATAAAGGAAAAATAGTGTTGCCTCCCCATGCATTTTTAGATGGTATTTTAAGGCAAACCTATCTTGTCATTTCCTGCAAATGGGTAACATCACAGAGGGTGCCATATTGAAAAACTTGTTAAGAAAATAGCCAGACAATTACAGTATGTTGTAATTGAGAAAATGCATTACCAGGTGGGATGATGACTTTCTTCTCCATTTATTTTTTGTGCCCATGTTTACCCCATTTATGTTTAATCATCATTGCTGAGTTGCATTCATTCATTGTTGTGTCATGAGAGTTTGAATATAGTACAGCACATCATATTCAATTTGGGTACAGGTTTGTTGCAACATTCTTTATACAGGAGAAGACCCTTTATTTATCCTTTTCCTCCCGAATTTGTGTGCTATATTTGTTGACATATGCCTTTCTTCCTTAGCATGCCAAATGATTAACTTATTCCCCTTGTTTTTGGATAATTTTGCTACTTTTAAGCACCTCAATTTTTGGCCATGATACTGCTAAGTGACATTCTAGTTTAAAACTGTATTACAGCCGATAAGGGTTATAATGCTTTCATTGTTCTTGCTGCTGTTTATAAATTAATGTGCATACAGCTGAAATGTTGAATCTTATGTTCTGGGAATCACATGTTTCTTTCCTCCCCTCAGAGTGCAATAGAATCTTTATTTGGAGCATCATTAACTGGGATTGCCTATTCACTATTTGCTGGGCAACCTCTGACAATATTGGGGAGCACTGGACCTGTCCTAGTATTTGAGAAAATTTTATTTAAATTCTGCAAGTAAGTGAACTTTTATTCACAAGATATAGTTGCATGCCATTGCATTTTTTCTTGAAAGATTCTTTTTTAATGTTTGAAGCTTGAAAGTGAAAGTAGGTACAAGGACACCTAGCAGTGTTTACTTCTGAAATTAGATATTTGAATGGTAGCCAGAAACCATTATGCTTTGTTCAGTGTTGCCGCATCAGAGGATTCTGAAGTTGACACTAAAGGCAGATAGAATGACCTTACTGGAATCAGATGCTAAACCCTTCTCACTAATTACAGTTTTGATTCTTTAGACATGAAGTTATAATGAATGACATTTTTATCACCAAAACCTTAAGGTACAAGAATATATCTTAAAAGAGCACACAAAATTATAATAAAAACATGATGGCACAAATACAGCAAATAGTACTAAAATAGTAAAAATAATAGAGTCTTAAAGACTAACGCATTCATTATGGCATAAGCATTAACAGATGGAGACAGATCAAATCCAGGATATTGTCAAACTTGTGTCTCATGTTGCATTATATTTAGTTTCACTGAATCCATATTTCTTCTTTCAATAGGGACTATGGACTTTCTTATCTCTCTCTACGAACCAGCATTGGTCTGTGGACAGCATTTTTATGCATATTGTTAGTGGCAACTGATGCAAGCAGCCTTGTGTGTTACATCACTCGATTTACCGAGGAGGCTTTTGCTGCTCTTATTTGCATAATATTCATATATGAAGCACTGGAAAAGCTTTTTCAATTGGGAGAAATGTATGAATTCAACAGGCACAATGACCTGAATAAATTGACATTGTATTCGTAAGTTTGGCTTTCTTAATAAAATACACTGTGCTGTACTAGATTAAACTGGTAGTTCATTTGCCTATCTGACACGAGTTATTTCCTGATGTTCTATTGTATACAGCAGAACATGGAAACAATGAAGTTTTCCATGCCCATATTCTCCCTCACTTTCCATCGGTTCTAAGGATCAAAAAGCATTTCATTTCTTAGGATATGAAATAAAATTTCTTGCTATTCTTTAGCATCCAGACCATTTCCCTTTTCGTTCTCTTTGGCTGCCTTTTAATATTTTAACCATTGAAAAGAAAATGATATTTTCAGGATCAATCTTAGGCTACTTTCTTAAACCAATTTGCTATTCTGTATTTCATACTTTTCAAGCATTCACATTATTTCATGATAAATTTTCATTTAATTTTCATTTAATTGTCATTTTTTCTGGTTTAATAATGTCAGACTAGATATTGTAAATGTTTATAGCAGCAAAATGAAACACACTGATTGAAATACCGAAATTTTAAACTTGTCAGATGTGTGTGCGCTGAGCCTCCAGACCCCACCAATGAAACAGTAGTGCAATGGATGACAGCCAACAAATCTGTGGATACTATACCATGGTCTAACCTCACAGTTAAAGTGAGTATCTTGAGAGGTGCTGTAGAACTAGTCTAAATAGTCTGAAATAACTTGGCACACATGAGTCTTAATCCTTCATTCTCTATATTGTTGTACTGACTTGAGATCAGGGCTGCCAATTTAGATTCTAAACTGTCTGGCTTTTGAACAATTAATCAGTTAAACTCTTCCCCCACTTAAGCAGATGTCCCACAAATAATTAATCATTGATAGGTGATGCCTAATTGTCTGTATTCACTCAGAGTTTGGATCTGTTGATTCCTCTGTACATTTAAAGAGGGCAGGTGCAAGTTTAATTGCAGATGCGAACAGTTCTACATTTAATTTGCATTTCTGCATGGCTTGATTTACAGCAATGTACAGATCTTCATGGCGTGTTTGTTGGATCAGCCTGCGGCCACCACGGTCCATATTTCCCAGATGTTCTTTTTTGGTCCGTCATACTGTTCTTTACAACATTTTTCCTTTCCTCTTTCCTCAAGCAGTTCAAGACCAAACGCTATTTCCCCACTAAGGTAATTGTGGTAGCATTTATTCATTTTGAGGGTTTTCTGGTGCATGCAAGTCCAGAGATGACACAGGTTCTGGGTTTAATCAAATATACAACTGAATGGCTCATTCATGCATGTTAGATGAGAAACTAACCCATTTGAGCAAGTATTCCCCAATGAGTATAGAACTGAAAAGTTCAGGATCACCCATGTCAATATGTTACAGTGCTGCCTCGCAAGACGAAATTAATTCGTTCTGCGAGTGCTGTCGTCTAGCGAAAATTTCGTCTTGCGAAGCACCAACAGGGGAAGCACGGTTTACGGGGGGGGGGGGGAAACGAAAATTTTTCGTCTTGCGAGTCGCGCCCATAGGGAAATTCGTCTTGCGAGTCACCCTTTCGTTAGCGAATGCCTTTCGTCTAGCGAGTTTTTCGTCTAGTGACAAGCTTGTCGCAGCTACTCTTGTAAGGACTGATGAGGATGCAATGTTCTTTAATTAATTGTTCCAAAGTTTTGCTTTGGAGAGGAGTTGAATTAACCATACTTATCATTGGTCAAAGCTATTTCAACCTATAGTTAATTGTTCTAGTTGAGTAAAAAACCCTACAGTTTCAACACTATCACCAGCTCTTAGATTCTTAATAGCCAAGCTTTGCATTTGTAATATGCAATACAAATGGGCAATACCATTTAAATTGGTAATTATTAAAAGATTGATCAGTGATACAAACATAAGAGGCAAAGCAACTTTTTGGCTTTGTGGCACAGTCACACACCCAATGCAGTTAGCAGGTAAATTAGATACTAATTGGATTTTTTTTGTTTAATTGTGTTTTGGGTAAGCATAAAAGATACTCAAATGCTAAAATATTCCTGATCAGGGAAAACCACAATCGTGGTGCTATCTTAATCACAGTATCTTAGAATAAACAAGAGCAAAGGCACCCAAAAAATGTAAAAGTCCCACCCTACTTAGTGTTAACTCTTCCTAAATATAGGCATGCATTAACAATAAAGTGGTTCAGTGTTTTATCTTCTGTGCTGATACAAGGAAGTTTTCACGTTATCGTTTTTGCTGCACATGTATGTCCTTTTGAAATTGGAGAGGCTGAGTATGTTTTATTATATATTGCTCATTTCTGTAGAGATCAGATTGAAATTGTTAGATGAAATGAGATTTTAAATGATCTAACTGGATATTTTGTTTCTGTAAATAATAGATATCTGAGGGTTTTTTTATGCAACAACACAGAATTATTTGCAAGGAGACTAAGATTAGGAAAATGTTGATTAAAGGTTTTAAATTTTGGTCTTGGAGCATCATAAATCTGATTGTTCATCCAGAAGAAATCTGTTCTTGAAGATAATGAGATTCCTATTTTAACTTACTTTCAACTTTTAGAGTAAGTTTAAATGCTGCTAGGTTTCAGTAAGTATACACCCCAATAATTTGTATTAAACTACTTCCGAATGATTAATTATTTGACAATCCCTGTCACTGTGGCAAATATCATTACGTAATTGCAATTTTTTTTTAAAAGCAGTATATTCTTCCTTTTTAGGTGCGGTCTACAATAAGTGATTTTGCTGTATTTTTGACAATAGTGATCATGGTTCTCATTGATTATCTTGTTGGAGTTCCTTCTCCTAAACTTCATGTGCCTGAAAAATTTGAAGTAAGTATAATAATAATAATAATTAATAGTGCTACAACTAAACTGGAATTTTTTTAATACTGCTGCCAAAGTGGCTAACTTTTCACTAGTAATCAACTCTATTTATGGTAGTTTTTTAATGAGAGGTCAACCTATTATACTAGCACTATTTAGAAGCTAGATTGAGTGAAACGTATATTGTGACAGAACTGGAATTGACAGATTTGATTTAGGTTTTAGGCTCATGCACTTGAAATTTGTATTTTCTTCCGCTGTGCTTAGATATGCACAATGATTAGTACTATAGTAATCAGTTTTGTGTTTTTGTATTTTTATCTTTAGTTCTCATCTTGTTAATTTGGGGGAACAGGTCTCATTGAATGCAGTAAGGCTCACATCTTGAGTAAATGCTCATAAGCTCACATGCTTTTTTGGTATTCTATATCCTGGTAGTGTGACTTCATGCAAAACAGTCCTACTCCCAATTTGTTACAGCACAATCCTATGCGGTTTTGTGTAGAGTAAAAATGCACAGGATTGAACTGTTACTAAACTTGGATAGTTTATTATCCTGAATACAAGGACATTAGATAGCTTCTGAAGAAAAAAGGTCCTGTCAGTGCAGGATTATGCCACAATTTAATAATTAAAACTCAAATGTTACACAGTACTACTTGTTTTTTAAAAAAATCTAACCTTTAAATTTGGAATTTTTGGGAAATGTTAGCAAATAGTATGCATACCAACTTCGGAATTAACATACTTGTCTAATAAATAAGGAAGAAGTACTTAGTCCTTTTGTTACCTCTGTTTCTCCTCCCCCTCAAGCCCACACGAAGTGATCGGGGATGGCTCATAGATCCACTAGGACCCAATCCTTGGTGGACACTTGTAATAGCTGCAGTTCCTGCTTTACTCTGCACCATTCTTATTTTTATGGACCAGCAAATTACAGCAGTTATCATAAACAGGAAAGAACATAAACTCAAGGTGAAATTTTGATTATATTTCCTCATTGTAAATACAAAAGTTAACCTAGTTTCTGAAATACTAACTTCCTCTGTATACTTTGCAAAGGTATAAAATGTTGAAGATGGAGGCAAAATCTTTTATTCAGATAGTAGGATAAAGCTATTTGTATCAGGCCCATTATATATATATATATATATATACACACACACACACACACACACATACATACATACACATACACACACACACACACACACACACATACACACACACACGCACCATTTATCCTGGGTGAAACTCTTTTAAAATCCGTAAAGTATTGTCAAAACCTGGGCTAGTAAGTAGAAGAAACACTGATGTGATAGGAATATAATGCTAAGATGAATCATGGCTTACTGGTATTGCAAGCACAGCTTCGATCACAATTATATTTTGAGCAGAACCTACTTAGGTGTTTTCACTTTTTCTCCATGATAAGAACCACAAATTTAACATTATTGGCTCCTCCCACAATAAAAACTTAGATTTGATTCTGTTGAGTGCTTTGTTATCAGGTTTCTTACTACAACGTGAGAAACCTAAACTCAGAATACAGCTCAAATATGGATCTATTCATTTCCCTGCCTCCCCTGTGGTCACAATATTTTTTTTTTTTTGTTAATTATTCTGAAGATCTTCAGTCACAGCAGTGTGTTCTGATTTTCATACCTTTTGGGTTATTTTTATACCATAGTGACTTTAAAAAGCATATGCTTTGTTACCACGCATTTTTCTTCTATAGACCACTGGATTCAGTGTGTTTTATATGCTAAACATTATCCATTATGAATATGTAGCAATTGGAATACTCCAGATGTCTGTGTCGAAATTTTTTAAAAATATTGTCGCCAGAATATGTGCATATTTGCTATGAAACATGTTTGTGTTTGACTCCACAGAAAGGTGGTGGATATCATCTTGATCTGCTCATGGTTGGCATGATGTTAGGTATATGCTCTATCATGGGCTTGCCTTGGTTTGTGGCTGCAACTGTTCTTTCTATAAGTCATGTCAACAGTTTAAAAGTAGAATCCGAGTGTTCTGCTCCTGGGGAGCAGCCAAAGTTCCTGGGAATTCGTGAACAGAGAGTGACAGGATTAATGATCTTTGTGTTGATGGGACTGTCCGTATTTATGACATCTGTATTAAAGGTAAGAAAAAAAGTTTGTTCTTTAACATTATGTAGGCTGAACATGCTAGTAAAACAGTGTTAAAAGTCCTAGTGGTATGGCTTCAATGATATGAACATGCCTCTTGCCATACCCAACCAATCTCAGTAGAAAATCATGTGTTAAACATGAAAAGTGTACCTATAGTATGTTTTGTGTATCTTTGAGAATAGAAACCATAGAATGTCCCAACAATTGCAATTTTGTATTTCTTTGGGTTTCTTCTGATTGTAGTAGGTTGACTTATTGCTAGTTGGATGCAGTGTTCGAGCCTGTGACTTTGATAAATAATGACTGTTAGCATAAAGATGGTAGAAAATGCATTCACTGATCTGTTAATGAATTTGCTGATCTTTTCCCCACAGTTTATTCCAATGCCCGTTTTATATGGTGTTTTTCTTTACATGGGAGCATCCTCACTAAAAGGCATCCAGGCAAGTTCTATTTTAATCAATATCTGAGGGGAAAAGGTGAAAAATAGATACTATAGCTTGGCATTTCTCCCCAGCCCCCAAAGTTGCCCCTAAGGGTTGTGGGGGATGCTCATAGCATGGTATTGGAACAAGGAGTTTTGCAGTAGGAGGTGGAAACAGGGTGCAATGGCAACTCTGCTGGCAGACTGAGGATTGCAAGGAAAGAGGACACTATTTTTCTTATGCTTATTTGCCTATTCCCACAAAGTATCAGAAGATGGCTTTATCAGGGTGAGAAAGGTGCATTGGCTTAATGCAGCTTAAAGCTGAAGAGGAAGCGTTCCTTACATCTCTTTCTTTGACCTGGAGTCATGTTTGTACTCCTCTCCTGAACCAGTCTCTTGAGTACTGCTCACAACCACTTAGATTTTAACAATATTAATGACAATTAATTAATTAGTTTAGAACAGGGGTACCTTCTAGATGCTGTTCAACTCCCATCATCCCACCAGCCTGCATGACCAGTAGTCAAGAATAATGTGATACGTAGTCCAGTAACGTATGGAAAGCCACAGGTTAGGCACTCCTTGTTTAGAAATTCTCATAGGATGGGTTCTGGCTAAATCATACTCAGAGCAGATCCATTGACTAAGTTTAGTTCATTGATTTTAATGGGTCTACTCAGAGTGTGACTTGGATGCTACTCAGTTTTTGTTTTTTGGGTGTTTTTTTTGCAGCTTGTGTAACTCTGTTATCGGTCTAATCAAATAATGCTTTAAGTATTTGACCAATAGTTGGACAGTCAAATTCACAACCCTGCCTAATTTTGCAATCCCTTCATTTTATATTTCTGATCATTTTTCTTTCCTAATTTTCCCTTTAGGATGAAAAAAAGTTCAATAACTTTTTCCCCCTTTTCAATTTAGTTTTTTGACCGTATCAAATTGTTTGGAATGCCGGCCAAACATCAGCCTGATTTGATCTATCTGCGTTATGTGCCACTCTGGAAGGTCCATGTATTTACGGTAGTTCAACTCACCTGTCTCGTTCTTTTGTGGGCAATTAAAGCATCTGCTGCTGCTGTTGTTTTTCCTATGATGGTAAGTAAATAATTATAGTGTATTTGAGAATATACATTTGTGTCAGCTCAATATATTAGACAAAGAATTTGCACCATACAATTTTGTCTTGTATAACTCAGTCTACATTAGTTTTATCCTTTCTATTAGTGTTCTGATCTTTGTGTGATAGCTGTTGTTTTTAAATTGTTGTTTTTAAGGTTTTAGCTCTAGTTTTCATTCGCAAACTTTTGGATTTGTGTTTCACCAAACGGGAGCTCAGTTGGCTTGATGACCTTATGCCAGAAAGTAAGAAGAAGAAGGAAGATGACAAAAAGAAAAAAGCAAAGGAAGTAAGTTTGATAGTAATTTATAACAAAAAACACAAAAAAACACAACTGAAAGCAGTGGGTTTTTTTGGGAGGGGGGGGCAAGAGCAAAACATTGTTCCTATAGTTTTTCATGGATACATCACCTGCATGGTTTTAGAATTTGTATAAATACATGAAAAATGAGCTGCAGTTTTACTCCTTGGGTATTGTTCTGAAGAGCCCCCAGACTTGCAGGCTTTTCAGGGATCCGTGACGCTGCCACTGGAAACGAGTAGAAAAGCTCCTGCGCATGAGTGGAGCAGTGTTCATGATGTTATGAATTATTATTATTATTTATTGTATGCCTTGCCTGCCCTTCACCAGTATGTCCCAATGCAGGTTGCGTGGCTATGTCACAACCCCCTGTGATGGAATAAAGACACATGAGACAATATATAAGGTTAATGGGTGGAAAAGGCCACAACTTTATTGGTTACGGATGTTGAGCGGTATTGGCTTAGGCATTGGATCTAACTGACTATATCCCATCCCAGCCCGTGTGCTGGGAGTCCGGGAAGGGTTAACCACCAGTAGGGGGAATCCTGCTGATGCACATCTAGAAACTCCCCCTGGGGTCACCGATCGGGGGCATGCCTTAGGCCCTAACATCCCTAGGCTTCGGACAGGGCCACGCCCCCCAGAATCCTTTAACGGAATACCCTTCAAATTGCGGAGCAGGAGATGGCGCAACCTCCCCTCATCACCTCTACAGAAATATTCCAATGCCTAACCGCCAAAACCAAGAGTTGTGACGAATTGCTACAAGGTAGGCGAAAAACCAAATGGCCGGTGCCAATTTGCCAGATGGAAAAAAAATTCCTAGCAGGCCCCTCAACGGTGACCAACTGAAGTCCATAGCAAGGTCCAGAAAAGAAAACCTTAAAGGGAGGGAGGGTGGGTAAACTGGAGCAGCTGGAAGTAGGAAAAGAGGGCAATCCACTGGCTGGTCCTGCATAAATAGGGCAGGCCACACACCCCGACCAGATTGGCTGGCTGGTGGGTGAGGCAGCCGGGAATCCCCCCAATCGTGCAGGGCTGGGAATCACCCTGCACGCACGTGAGGAGGTTGTGCCTGCCCGCAACTCCACCTCCTGCTCAAGTGGAAGTGGCTTTGCTGTACGTACATAAAAATACAGTCAAAACTGAAACAGTGAAAAAGCAACCCAATACATAACCCCGAAATATAATCGATACAACACAGTGCAAAATGCAAACTGGAAGATGATGTAAATAATACACGGTGCAAGTTACTGATTGAAGTCCTAACAAGATTTCATAAATGTTTCTTTTTGATATCAATAGCATAATTTGGTACTGATTTGTACCACACACCCCATTTGATGAGCCAAATGGGTTGGGTATTACCCTCTTCATGTCATGGAAGCAGGAGAGCAAAGAACTCTGGGAGGCAGGTGCCGACCCCTCAGTTTTTTTCTCTCCCTATCTTCTTGACATACCTCCCCACTCAATACTGGAACTCCACCCATTCACCTTGATTCTCACCCAAGGCCCAAACAAACTCACTATGCAATGGCAGGGCTTCCTTTTACGGGCAGGCACTGAAGTATGATAGAGCTTCCTTCAAACTGTGTCCCTTTCAGCAATTAATCAACTGCGCCTCGCAGACCCAATTTCAGGCTACAGCATACAGTGAGTTTCCTAAGGTTAGGGAGTGGCGGGGCAAGTGATGGTAAATAGAACTACCTGCTCTCATAGCTCTGTCTCTGGGCTCTGCATGCCATTGCTCTTGAAGACTTGTTTCTCCACTTCTTTAATTGAATTAAAATCTCATTTGTAAGTGCAAGAGCAGGAATATTTTCCCTTCCTAAATTCATCTGAACTAAATGCACAATTTAAAATTGTGACCCAGAACCTTCTTTAAATATGCAAGGGCATGCATGCATTGAATCAAATGCTGACTCAATATTACTGTAAATAAGAGATGAACAATGGCGACTGGGGTCTTCTGTAAGAAGATAAGAAAACCTGCTGGATCAGGCCAGTGGCTCATCTACTCAAGCATCATGTTCTTGCAGTGGCCAACCAGGGGTCTATGGCAGGCATAGGCAAACTCGGCCCTCCAGATGTTTTGGGACTACAACTCCCATAATCCCTAGCTAACAGGACCAGTGGTCAGGGATGATGGGAATTGTAGTCCCAAAACATCTGGAGGGCTGAGTTCCTATGCCTGGTCTATGAGAACACTTTCCCCACAGAAACATGCTCCTTAAACAATCTTAACCCACTCTTCCTCTAGATATCCCAAGTGATGGGAGAATGGTGGATTAGGGATCATGTCATATTTTAGGGTTTGATGGATGGATCCCTCAGACTCCCATGGATCGCAGCAGATACCCAATTTTGTTGGTACCAGTGGGTTGACAGCAGCTGCTGGTACTGCACTTGAAGGCCCCATACCCAGATATTCTGAATGGCTTATCAGATGGTGTGGGCAGTAGTTTCCAGAAAGAAAGGGACTCAAGCTTCATTACCTGTGTGAAATTCTTTAAATATCCCCTACTCTTGTGTCCCAAATATAACTTACCCTGGAGGGGTCGGTAGGTGACTGGGCCGGATGCCATGTTGTACAATTATAATGTAGCACTATCCAAAATACAGTTATGGCCGCCGCTCTATATTTAAAGTACATTGAAAATCATACAAAGCCTTGTTTGCATGCCTCATTCTTGCAGAGTAAAATAATTAAATATGTATTGGATAATGTGTAACTTTCAGGAAGCTGAACGAATGTTTCAGACAGTGGACAGTGAAACTATACACCTTCCATATGACAGAGGCGATGTGTTAGAGATTCCCGTGAAAGCTCTAAAATACAGGTGTGATATATACTTACTATTTTTGTTGTTTGCTTTTTACATAGCTTTATGTGGAAATTAATGTATTTGGACTTTTGTGAATCAGTATTGACCTATAAATCTGGGATTCAACTATCTGGGAAAGAAGAAGAAGAAGAAAAAGACCTCCTTATGTCTACAATATGGTTTTATATATCTATTTTAAATTACATTTTATTCATGTGACCCTTTTGAACAGATCAGATGACTCACTTTCAACCAGCTGTTCTCAGGGTGAAGAAGCTGTTTTGGTCAGTTCTGTCTAGTGTGCTACTGTGCATGGCTAATGATGTGAGAAGCATTGAAGATACTAAATATAATTTGAGCCATAAATTTACCAGCTGCTTAAA
This sequence comes from Lacerta agilis, assembly GCF_009819535.1. Lineage (NCBI taxonomy): Eukaryota > Metazoa > Chordata > Lepidosauria > Squamata > Lacertidae > Lacerta > Lacerta agilis. The sequence continues at coordinate 15,872,291 of NC_046323.1, forward strand.
GCCTGGACAGTCTTTTTTAAAAAAACAAAAACAAAAAAGCTCTATATAGTAATTTCCTTTCAACGCAAAACAAGCAAACAAAAAACAAACCATGTGTACATTTTTTTAAAAAAGTTGTACTGGAGACACTTGATAATACAGTGGTACCTCTGGTTACAAACTTAATTTGTTCCGGAGGTCCGTTCTTAAGCCCAAACCACTCGTAACATGAGGTGTACTTTCGCTAATGGTGCCTCCTGCTGCAAAGCTCGCAACCGGGAGCATCTACTTCCGGGTTAGCGGAGCTCGTAACCCAAAGTGTTCGCAAGGAGGATGGTACGTAACACGAGGTTACACTGTAAACGGACTTGAATGACATAGCACTTAACTCTTTAATTTATCTACTGCTAAAACCAATCATAATTGATGATCCTTTTTTTCCAAGTTAAAACAAAGAGATGTTGTTTATTAATGTTGTTTGTTACTCACTTTTCTTACAAGGTAACTCAAAGTGACTCATATTAAAACCAATAAGAAACAACAATAAAAACCTAAAAACACAACAATTTGAATAAGGCTAAAAACACAAAAAAGGCAGGGATATGTCTCATCCCTCTAAGAAGCTAATATACTATTCAAATTAAAGGGCCAGAAGCCCAGGAAAAAATGAAGTGTCTTTGCCTTACCAGCCAGCTCATTTTCCAGAACATTTTCTATCCTTCCTCTTTAATGTGTTTGAAAGGAACATGTATACTTTTAAAATAATGTGTCTTGGCAAAATATTTGCCTCCAGTTGGAATACCAAAGCTCCTAGGGCTACAGTCATCAACCAGTTTATCCAGGAACACACCTTCTTCCATATAGAGCTAGTTGGGATTAAGTGACTTAAGAATAGCACCCCAACAAGCTTTTCAATATCAGCAAGCATCCCTAGCCATATTCTCAAGTTTGCTTTATAAAAAAGATACTTTTACTTATTTTCTTATGGTGGCCCCTAATTTGTATGAATTTGGCCAATATACATTTTTCTTTGGAACACATGAAAATAACCAAAATACGAATTTTGGGTGAGCAAGAAAATACGTGATACAGAAAATAAGTACCTGAAATTCTTACAAAGAAGTATTTTGGTTATTCTCATGTGTTCCAAATAAAAATGTTGCTAGAACAGAAGTAGTTCAGATCTGCTCTCAAAATGGACTCAGTTAGAATTGGATTCTTTCATACAAATATTTCTATTGCCATATTATGATTAAAATCACTCATTAAGCCAGTCCTGTTTTTGCTGTAATGGAATACCTTTTTTCGCCCAGGAATTCTTACATCACATGTATTGATACAGAATGTAGTATTTAACACAACACGTCACTAGTAGCTAGGTAAATAAATAACCTAAGGCTCAAATGATGTAAAGAGCATGAGACATAATTAATGCTTTTGCAAGGCACTGAGTACTAATCAAGTTGTGTTTGTCGTCTAGCATTGATCCTTCTGTTGTAAACATATCAGATGAAATGGCCAAAACTGCACAGTGGAAGGCTCTTTCCATGAACACAGAGAATGCCAAAGTAACAAGATCTAACTTGAGGTAGCTTAAAACTACTCACCTTTCTGATTATGCTTTGATTTTGTTGAGCTGTGGAAGTAATTTTGACTGGTATTTATATTTATACTCTGAATGCCCAAATAAGAGTTTATATCACTCATCTGAACTGTGAAACAATGGAAAAGTTGATGAGACCCAGGAAGGAAAAAGACTAGTTTCTAAACTTGGAAGTCCGGGATCCCAAGGACAGTGAAACTGGTGTCATGAGTTGGAGATGCCCATAGAATTTTCTTAAATAACAGCCTACCATTCTGCATTAAAAATGTGCTTTGAAAGTGAGGGTATCTTTTTTAAAAAAAAACCAGTTTGCTTACATGTTATGAGGGTCAATGGTCAAAGAAAAAAAAAATCCAATGGATTAGCATAAGGCTCTTGATTAAACTGGAGTTGGTTTTTTGGATAATGGACAGAAGATGATATCCAATACTTCCCCTCTAGTGGTAGAAGGCATCTATCAGCAAAATGAGTGAGAGAGGCAGTTTTTGGCAATTTTTCTCCCTCCACCCACAGCCCCCAATCAAAAGTTGATCCAGGAAGTCCTACTGGAAGGGAAGTGTTGGATATCACTCAAAGCACATTTTCTGTGTATTATAGTGATATAGATATGGGGTGGCTCTTTTAAAAATATTTAATGTGTAGCATAATGGACCAAGGAATGCCATGCATAGCTGTTTCATATTGTTTCTGCTTATTGTGGAACTTTAATTTGGAATAAAGAGTAGAAGACACAAAGAAGCTATGCATGATATTCTCTCCCCCCCCCCCAATTCTGCTACAGATGCACACACACACACACACACACACACACACACATTTCACAAAAGCTTGCTTGCTTGCTTGCTACTAGGAATTTCAAATATTCTTAGTCCTGTAGCTGCACACTTGAGATCATGAATGTTGAGGCTGGTTGCAAGACCACATTATTTATTTAATTTTTATACAACCTTCATCTGAAGACCTCTAGGCAGTTTACAGCATCAAAATTCAAGATAAAAACACAAAATATTTAAACCAAACAAAACAACAAAACCTTTCCCACATTATGACTCATTTCAGATGTAACATGAAACCATGGTTTGTGCTAACCATAGTTAAGAACCCACTTCATAGTCTGAGCTTCTTGACATATGCCAGGCTAACTATAGATCTGAGATGCTTGTCTACTCAGAACTCAGCTTCATGTTTCCATGGTGAAGCAGCCTCTTGCGCTGGCACAATGGCCCTGTGATTTGTCAATGTCCTGTGAATTCACATATAATAGGAACTTAGAATTATTAGGTGGGTTCAGGTTCAGGCTGCATCTGAAGCCAGACTAAATGCATGTTGCCTAGTCTGTCACTGATCTTACATGGCAGTCCTACATGTTTACCATAGCTGTCAACCTTTCCTTTTTTGCGGGAAATTCCCTTATTATAGCATTGGGAAAACAGCAGGGAGGGTTGACAGCTATGGTCTACCCAAAAATAAGCACCATCATATTAAGTGGATATAGAATTGCAATCTTAAAGTCAAATAATTAGTGGTGGTTTATTGCAATTATACACGTGCATCTATAGGAAGAAAAGCTGAAAATGGCTTAAATGTTTAGTGAAAAACAGCATTCAAGCCATAAACCCTAAGAGAATAATATTGAATCCATGTTAATTTTTTTCTGATGTGCTTCATGTGCTTGAAATGTGTTAAGTTGAGTGTGTGTATGTGCATGTTCATAATAAAAAGTAATATGTGATACATGAAATACAGGTGCTATTTGATAAAATTTGAGTGTGTTATATATTCGTTGGCTTGTCTAAACTTGTGAATTGTTCTTAACAGCTCTGAAAAAGAAGAGTGTGTGAAAATAGACATGGAAAATACTCCTGAAACAAAGTATGTAGATGCTGAAACCTCATTATAGAAGTGAACAAGGGTATATATTATTTTATAGGATATACTGTAAAAGGGTGACTTCACCTATTCTTTCAAGTACTGAAATTCAAGAGATATGGATACTGTATGCACAGCAACAAGACTTTCAGACAAGATAGAAGTGATGTCCACTCTGGAAATATTTATTTTTAGTGGAATGTTTTTCATTTTTTAAAATAGGAAAATTAAAATTCTTTTTAGTTATCAGTACATGCATTGCATGTCAAATCATCTTTAATTGTGAAGTATTGGTTGCATTGTTTATAACGTTCTAGTATGTAGTAGTTTTTATAATTTATTGCAGTACACGTCACGTTTTCAGGCAATTACTGTTTGGGTGTTTGCAAAATGTTCTAAATGTCAGTCTCCCTAGGGAAAAAAATCCCAATGCCCTTTCATAAATGATTTTATTTTCAGCCCATTCTCACTTCATGTTGCTGTTTTATGGGGATCTAAATGGATATCTGTGAGAATGATTTATTAGTCCTAAATTAGTATAACACTAAACACAGTGTTGTTGCCTTTCCCATGTTCCCGTAAGTCATGGATACCACAGTACCTCTTCATACTACATATTTTGTATACGGATTCTTTTGCCTCCATTGAAATTAATAAGGCATTGAAATTATGCAGGGCCTGTGGATTTGAATACACATGTAGGCTCCAAATTAAGGTTCCTGATTTAAAATATAAGCTTAATAGACTTTGATTAGCCAATGAGTTTGTTTCCTTTCCCTGCATGTGCATAATATTAATTGATCTCTGAAAATACATTCAGAGTGGTGAGAGCAGGGGATTCCAATGCAAACATTTTCCTGATTCAGGAGAGGGTTTGCAGTGGAATCTTGCTTAAACAAAGAGCTTTCAAACAGCCCCATGCAGACTCAAAGCGGCCAACATATAAGGTGGAGGGAGTGTGCCTCACAGAGGATGGGAGACAGGGCAAAAGGCTAGCAAGAATCTGGCCAATCCTGATTCAATCAACAGAACTCAGTATCTAAATGCTATTACTTGGAAGGCTTGGATCCAGAGATTTCTTGTGCGAGTGAAAAAAACACTTCCACTTGTGAAAGGCAACCCCACTGAATTTCTTCCATTTCCTCATCCAGCTGCTGCCCCCATACCCCATTCTACATTCTAGAGGGTCCTATTGGCCCTTAGGAGATGCTTTGGGCAACCACAGGGCCTACAGCAGGGGGAAGGAGCCAGAAGAGCCCTGTTGCATGAACAGAGTTCTGTTTGAGCGTTTCAAGATCCACTCAATATGTTTGGAACTAGAGCTTGCTTATAAGATATTAGGCCATGCATAGAAGTTGCATTGACGTCAATGGTGCTTAATTTTCAAGGCAGTGAATCTGGGTCCAAAGCTATGCATGCAGAGCTTCTGCAATGGTAAGGCCTTCTCTTATGTGGAGGATGTGCATATGAAATTATACCCTATATCAAGGAAAGATCTTGTGTGTGCTGGATCTTCATGGTACCTATCTGAAAATCCCACACATATGAAGAAGGCTTCTAAACTGGAGCCACTGTGTGTTGAGCATCAAGGTGTGAGGATTGTGTAATACATTAATCTCTATGCATTTGAAGGAATGGAACAACTTTATTTGAAGTTAAAATTAAAAGGCAAATTAAACATGTAAGGTCTTCAATTTTAAAAGCATATTGTTTTATTATTTCCTCTTACTGAAGTCAGTTGTATAAATTGCTAGCCACACCGGAACGGGGATGGGGGGACTCTGACCCTGCCTGTCATGGTTGGACTCCAATTCCCATCATCCGTGGGAAATATGGCCAGTAGTCAGGGATGATGGAAGTTGTAGTTCAAATCATCTGGAGGTCCACAGGTTCCCCATCCCTGCACCAGAATATTAATGCTCATTTCTTTCTGTGGCAGAATTAAGCACTTGTGTATATCTGTCCTGATGAAATGCACAGGACTGCTAGAACTGCAGCTGGATAGTACCTGTTTGCCAGCATGGACTTCAGTCATCTTGCCCAACCGTGAAACTCATAGTAACCAATTCTGCTTCTAAAAGTGAAATGGCAGCAACTGGTGAAGCCATTCACTGGTAGGAATCACCACCGTGGTGCCATCAAATAGGTCTTTAAAGACCACTATTGGAAGTGGTGGTTGATGTAAATGTAAAACATGTAGTTACTGGCTGGTGGTATATGGACCTCTCATGCTAGCAGAGATTCTTAGTGGAGCCCATCATCACTGCTACCTCCCAACAGTTTCCCATTAAGAATGTGCTTTCTTTTCCCTCCTTGATTGCCTGGCAGCATGCAATTCCTGTTAGCAAACTGCCTCGCCACTTGTTACTGAGAATGCTGTTCGCATGAAAACTTAAGATCCTCAAACCTTGCAAAGAAGTCTAGTTGTCGACATTGATCACAATTGTAACAGAAGCCACATAACTTAAGGTTGCGCTTATTTTCCGTCAATAATGAATATTTGCATCTCCGTGCTTTCTGTTAAAAGAAGAATTTGTGCACGTCTCCCACAGAACTTTTCACTGGGAATATGTCAAGAAGTGCATGTTGGATCTTGAAAGTAACTTGGTGCACCCAGTGGAACATTTTACTTTTCTGAAGAGCAAGTTCATGTACCATGCAGTCAACTGCTTTTGAAAAAACTGTTTTCAGGGCAGAACCAGAGGAGTGAATAAGTCCCAAAGTATAAAAGCAAATTGTGGGGCTTATCAAAAGCAACTTAGTGACCTGAAACAATTGAGAGCAAGTAATGGGGACAGAAACCTATGGAATTGACACTTAATATTTACTTGAACAGTGGCATTTCCTTTTATTGTTTTTTTTAAAATGCTGCTAAATGTATTCACCGTTCAAAGAAAAAGTTAACCCTATTAAATCAACATGTGTGTCATGTCATTAAACAGAAGAGCTGATGCCTCAGCACCATCAAATTAGCTTTTTAGTACTGCTTATCTTTGATATATAATATTGGTAAGAGTATAGCTATAATGTTCATTCCTGGATGTTCACATAGCTTGTGCCTTAGCCTTCTTCAGAAAATATGCACTTTTTCTTTATTTGAAAATCATGAGCACCTGTCACTTACCCCATCTCTTTCACAAAAGGTGTGTTCAACGTCTTCAACAATCACGTTTGAAAACAATGTGTTCTATTTGGTACAATAAAAAACAAACAAACAAACAAAAAACAATCATGCCTGTAGCTTTCAAAGTTATTCACTCGTCTTCCATTACTGAAAAATTCTGTGGGTAGTAATTTGCAAAGATCCAAACAGATTGTCTTGAATTTTAACCCTTTGTTTTCTAAGCCTATAATTCCATAATGCTGAACAGTTCATATCAACTTTTCAGTGCCAAAGGGTTAATAATTTTGGTAACTTAAGCAAAGATCTGAAAACTACTTAGAATCACAATATTTATTTTATTTTAATTATGTAAAAATGTTATACAGTGCCAGGCATAACCATGACTTGCAATGTAGTTTACATTGATTGTTTCGATGTTGTTTGCTAAGGTTACCTTACACATTTGATAGCATATTAAGTCCTGATGACATGCTGAGAATTCCAGTGGTAAAATCTAGGTGATTTACTGCTTATTATACGGTATAAACGTTATTTCCTTCTCCATAATTAAAAAAGGATAGTATTAAAGTAAGACAGTGAAGGACAGAGCTTTTACTGTACGTAGATATAAATGTTGCCTTAAAAGGTGTAAATGAGTAAACTTTACTGTGCACTGATTCACCTTAGGGTGGAACCTAATTTAAAGCCAGTATATTTCCATTAAACCAGTAGACTAAATAGCTGAGCACATTTTTAGGTACCTTGGTTGCCTCCTGGGGAGCAAACTAGTTTACTGTGTAATAGGCTGCAGAGCCACCCCAGGAAATGTGCTTATTCTGGGTTTTTTTTTTAACTTTAAAAAACAAAACAAAACACTTTTACAGGAAAGATGTCTGCATTTTAATACTGGCATCTTCTGTAAATAATCTTAGTGTCACAATAGAATCTAAACAACCCGGTGTTTTTGGTTTGTGTATGAACTTGTAAAACTCTGTTCTAGATATGCACAAACAACTCATTATCCTTAGTTTGCAATGTTCCATGCTGCAAACTGTGTTTAAGGCAGGTTATTCCAGATTATCAAGATAATAAAAATGTGCAAGATAGTGTACAAAGCATGTCAGTCAGTCATTTAGCATCCAACAGAACATTTACCCTCCTTTCCCTCCCCCTTCAAACACATTTATCTCTATGTACAGTAGTCTTGTAAAATGTGCCCATTGTAAAAGTAAGTTCCAAGTGTAAAAATGTCACGGATGGATGATATGCAAAACCAAAATGCACTGGTATGCATTGTTTAAAGGGGTTATGTATTATACATATGTTTTATACATTGTGTTTTAAGTTACCAGTTCAGAGTTTGTAGATCATTAGCACAACATTTTGAATGTATTTTGCTTTTGCTTTTCTTAAGTTTGGTCAGTAATTTAATGTTTTTTTAGAATGATTGATTATAGGTGCCATCCATTACCTAATACAGTACAAATGTTGTGAAGAACCATTTATTTTAGTGAATGTACAGGCACATAGTTGTGTGTCAATATATACTCGTATTCTGAATACAAAGTAATTGTCTTGTGGTTTTACTACTTGCAGTTTTTTTATTTTAAAACTTTTTAGTAAATTTGTCAATTATAGGAAAATGGTTGCAATTAGTGTGAAAATAAAGTTTTTCATATTTAGTACATATTGTCACTATTTGGCAGTCTTGGAGTAACTTATTTAATGCCAGGTTTTTATAATGCATTTTATTAGTCAGGAGACAAATTCCTTTGTAACATTTCCCATTTGTTATTGATGCTTTGTTTTGTAAGTGTGTCTTCCAGTGCTCAGAGCTGAACAAAAACATTTACTTTGATTTGCAGTGTGATTCCACACTTTATTCCAATTTTTATGACAGTTTTCTAATTGCATATAACATTTCCTTTTATAATAAAATCCAAAGCAAGTTAACACTGTTCCAAATGTAGAAACAATATTTTATTAATTTATATAATGCCTACAAAAATTATCCAACATGTACTGTGAAAAATCCAGCCTTTATAATTTGTTTAATGAATGTTGCAAAAACTATTTTTTGTAATGTTTCAAAAAGTTGACAAAAAGCAATAAAATGCCACTGAATTTAACGTTTTGGGTTAATCTTTAATCACATATTGTTTAGTTCTGCAGGGTTAATGTTACTGGTATAATACACGAAAGCTCTCTGGTGCTCTAACTTTTATCTAGCTAGTCTAGTTTAGAGTGAAGTTCTTGCCATGTGTTTAAGAACTGCACAACCAGCAAGTAAGAGCTGTGAGTCTACAAAACGATGCTACAAATTGTACCACTGTATAATGCTGCAAATATGTATCTTTTGGACTGAAGTTGTGTTATATTATTAGATGGTCAGAATCCTATCACTGTGGTGGGCAGGGGTTGTAGTGAATTGGAGACCAATACAGTTCAAGGATCCCAAGAGTAGTGTTTTTGCTATTTCTCTCATGAACGAATGGCAGCCATTGTAGGCTTGAGGTGGGTTAATCTGCCCCAGTGTTGACAGTTTTGTGAGTGATGGGGCAAGTTATGCTCTTCCCTTGCAATTACCGTTTTAGTTCTATCCTGTTTACTGTCATAAAACTCAGAGGAAGCCACTGAGAACTTGAGTTTTGTTTCTTAGTGACACTAGAAAGCAGATTTACGTTTACTGGTAACCGTAAAAGACATTTACTGGAATGGTATTTCACAAGGTATGCTGAAATGTACACTCCTATATTACACACCTGGTTCTTCCTCCCATGTTAGCAAAAAGCAAGAAAAGCGAAGAGGAAAAAAATTACATATTTTCTGTTTTTTTGTCCTGTGTCTATTGGATTGAAGTAAGTGGGAAGAAACAGCTTCCTTCCTACATTTGCCCTGTAAGTACTCAGATTTTAAAGAACTGTATGGGACAAGGCGATGCTGTTCTTCCCTTCTATCTTGCCCTGAATTCCAGTCGATCCTTTGCCTTATTTGTATCTGGCACCCAGATAATTTTGTTGGCATACAAAAGTATGCCAGCACTTGAGGGTGAAGCCTTAGCAGTATGCACAGATTCTTCCTATTAAGAGGAGACAACGTTAGTACAGTAATTGGGCTGTGCAGAATGTTAAAAGGGGAACAGGAAAATATTACCATACATTTTTAAAAGAAATTAATAAAAACTGCAATGTAAAGGGTCAGAAAGAGATGCTTGATCAGAGTTGAGCAGTGGTCTAGAGATTTGAAATATAACTGGATAAATATTAGATATTGCAGCTTTACCCATATTGTTTTTGCTCTTTCTGTGGTAAGATTGGGTTCTGTTCAGTCTTGCCAATTCTATTCTGGCTGTAGGGTGCACCAAGGAATAAGAGGTGAGTGAAGATCTACATCAGGAACAAGGATGAGAAGAGATCAGTAGCATCACCCATTTGCCAAGAGGCTGCTGTAGAGGTGGCACTGGCCACCCAAGGAAGTGGCAGATTTGGCCTCCAAGGAGCACATTGCAGCAGCAGACAATGTATTCCGTGGTGGGCAGATCTGCCCCTGTGGTACCTGCTGCCTGAGGCAGTTATGTCACCTTGCCTCATAGGTGGACTGGCCCCGAAGAGAAGTCTTATGGCTGTTGCTTTGGAGCTGTCCTGTGCTTCTATAGAAACATACGTTCAATTCATTTACTTGGAACCCCTCTTGTTCCCAAAGGGCTCCCCAGGTGCCTTCAACTTCAAAATAAAATAAAAAGGGCAGTCCCATTTAAAATGCATGACACAAAAGGAGAAAATGCCTCCAACCGCAACAAGGCAACATCATGGGATCTGTTGGGGAGTGGATGGTATGAAGTGCCATAGAATCAGAATTTTGTAGAGTTGGAAGGGACTTGGGGGTCATCTAGTCTAACCCCCTGCAATGCAGGACTCTATGAGATTCTGCAAAGTTGCACATCTTGCTTTGACAGAATAGCTAACTGGAACACATACCATATTTAAAGGATAATCTTTGGAAGCTGGTCATTCAGGTGAAATTTCCTACACATACTGTATTCAAAAGCATAATCTTTACAGATCCTCAATATGTTTGAGAGCTAATCACAGGCCCCTTAACTTAGTTGTTTCAACGATTTGGAGCAAATAAAATTTCAGTATAGATGTACTATGTACGAGTGTCGTCGCTGCTGTTTTCTATAAATTCATTATCCTCTCTCTTCCAAATCAGTATATCTGATTGCTACATAAGTTAGGTTGGAAAACTGCCCTATTTTTTTATTGCGGTCTTCAATTATATATATAAAAAAATATTATCTTAAGACCTCTTGGAGAAGACTGGATGTGAAGCAGCAGTCTGTACACACTCAAAAAAAATACGTAATGGAATTACACCCTCCGACTTTGGATTGGGTCTTGTCTTCCAAACAAAACTGCAAGCGACGTGGCGCCAGCCTCCTGTTCCGCTCCACCTTTTGGGTGAATACGGTAATCTTTCCCCTTCAGGCCACTTCCGGGTACTTGAAGAAGTAGGGCCGCCATTAGCCAATCAGAAAACGGCTCCTGCAAGCCGCTCGTTGACGTCACCGCGCCAAACCGCGCCTACTGAGAATTTAGCGCGAGAGTCGTTTCTTTCCACTACGGCGAACGGGGCTGGGAGTCCCGAGCGGCTTCTCCCGTTCCTATGGCAACAGCAGCAGCGGCGTTATCCGTCTCCCCTGGAGCGCCGCCGCCTTCGCAGCGGCTCGCCATTGGCCGAATGAATCGATCGTTTAAAAGGAGGCGCGCTTTCATTGGCTGGTACGTTTGTCAGTTGGCTCGCTCAGCGGGGGGGGGGGATTGGTCTTTTTTGACTCGGATTAAAAAAATAGTAATACTGTAATAATAAGAAGAAGAATCCTAAAAAATAATACACGGAGAGGTGCGGTGGATCTGCATACTGGGGAGGGGCAGAAAGATCGGGAATCCAGGGCGTGGCCCCTCCCTGTGCGAAGTGAGTAGAGCGAGGAGGGGGATGCTTGGGAGGAACGAAGGAAGCAGCGTTTTGTGGAGTTTCCCATCCCATAATTTATGATTGGATGGGAATTCCCAGCGGCCCCCGGAGAGCAGGCCGGGGAGAGCCACTAGGATCTCTTTTCGGTGCCAGATTAGCTTTGGAACATATGCAGTGCGTGGTTTGTTCTCTCTCAGATTTAGCTTTGAAACATCATCATCATCATCATCATCATTGTTGCATTGGGCAACATTATTATTTGTGCCTTTTATAGACAAAAGGTGCTGGTACACACCATGAAGTTGTTACAGTAAGTGTCACACTTCTAACATTTTTTTTTTGAGAGGGGGAGTGCCAGTACTGTGTACCCTTGAGTACCCCCAGAAAAAAGCACTTCTTTTTAAAATTTGTACACCGTAGTATCTTATATATGTCAGGACATTTATGAAGGCTTTTGAGGAACAGGTGTCAGCACTTCCTTATTCCTTTTTTTTTTTTTTTAAAGAGAACTTTTTATCATTTTGGAATGTACAAACAAATATGGAAGGAAACCAGTCATCAATAATTGCTAACAGGCCATTCATCTTTTTAGTTCCTGCTCCCCCACCCCCCAGCCATCAAAATGGGAATCCAAAGAAAATAGACTTTGTGCATATTTTGACCATGATCTCTGAAAGCTCCATTCCACTCAACTTTGCATTTAAGTTCTTTGAACAACAGTTCCCCTTTACCCTTGACGTGCACATGCTGTGTGACAAAACCATAACTGAAAGTGAGTAGTATCTCAAAAGTGATTTGAGATATGGCATGTAGATTTGTGGTTAAAAACAACAAAGGTGTTTGTAAGCAGCAGGAGCTTTTAAGAGAAGCTAAAACAGCTCTTTCATACCCTCCCAAGTGTCCCTATTTTCCAGGGACAGTCCCAGTTTTACAGAAGTCGTCCCGGTTTCTGATTTGATCCTGGAATGTCCTGCTTTTCCTTAGGACGTCCTTATTTTCATTAGAGAAATGTTGGAGGTTACGGAGTTATGCGACCCCCGAACCAAGGAGATACAACCTCTAGAAGTCATCTTAAGGCAGCCCTGAATAGGGTTTTTTTTTTTAAAAAAAGTTTAATCTTTTATTATGATTTTATATATGTTGCAAGCCGCCCAGAGTGGCTGGGGCAAACACAGTCAGATGGGTGGGGTATTAATAATATTAATGGAATAGGACGTCCCTATTTTCATTGGAGAAATGTAGAAGGGTATGCGCTTTTTACGAAGAGTCGGACACGACTGAACGACTGAACAAAATGCTCTTTTTATTTTTTAAATCCCTGGACCTATTATGTATTCTTTGTTTTCTTTCCTGTAGATATCTCTTTCTGCAGTTACTCAGGTTATCTACTGGTATTGTCCTTCACTTGTCAAGTGAAAAAAACAACATTTTTACATTTGTTTTCTCTTCAGAGGCATGATGTGTTAATCCTGATGCCTTGATGTTATACAATGCCTGATCAACACAAGAAGGTGAAGACCACAGACAAGGCAACGGATACCAAACCTCAAGGGTACTGTGCTTTTTGCTAAATGTCAGCCGTGACTCTCTGGAATCTGCACCAGCTGCCAGACAGAATAGTTTAATCTGAATCGCTCTGTGTACATGGTGACTGTTACTCTGGTCACCAAGACCTTTTCACTCTGACAGAAACAATTGGTGGTTAAGAAGCCTATACAAATTGTGGGTGTGTAGAGCAGACGGCTGAGGCAATATTGTGGAATGCTTGATACAATGCTATAGAAATATAAACTTCAATAGTATTTCATTTAGACTACTTACTGATGAAATAAGGTAGTGTAATGTGTTGTTAATAAGCATATAATTTATGTTTTCTCCTAGGGATTACTCAGACCTTAAAAGGCTTCTTGCACTACTAAATGTCCAGTCAAGCAAACAACAGGTATTTTTCATTAGCCATTTTGTAACGGCAGGCTGTAATTGTTAATTTATTCATTATTATTGAAAATAATTTTATTTTGAAAATACTCAAAATTAATATTCAGATATTCAAAATTAATTTTTGAACAGTAGCTTTCAAGCTCTGTATAAACGTGAGGGTGTGGGGGGGTCCTTTTTAGGAATGGATGGAGTTGAAAAGAAGGAACCCATTGCATATGGGTTTTCTTTTGTTTCTTCCCAGGGAACTCTGGGAATTGCAGCTGCTCTGAGAGGGCAATAGGGGGTTCCTAATACCTCTCAGCACCCTTAACGACCTACATTTCCCAGGATTCGGGGGGCGGGGAGGAAGCCATGAGTCTTTAAAGTGGTATGATACTGCTTTAAATGTATAGTGTAGATGGGGCCTACGTGTTGAGGTAGGCCATGCCAATAGTAAAAGTTCTTCTTTAAGAAACTGCCTGTGCCCTTTAAATAAATCTTACGGAGAGATGTCATCAACAACTCCTCTCAGCCCTCACCATTGGCCATGCTTGCTGGGGTTGAGGGGAGATGGCGTCTAATAACATCTAGAGGGCCACAGGTTCTTCATCCCTGCTGTATGCATAAACAACTTATTCTCAAGAGGCAGTGCTCTCATTCCCTGCTCTTAATAAGCTCACTTTGTTCTCTGTCTACTTCTGCAGCGCAGCTACTTCTATTCCAGGAAGGCTATTTGATGAGTGATCTCTCCTCGGTTTTTGGTCCAGGTTTTTTAAATTTCCCTGAAAAGTATAGATGCAAGCTTCCTGCTTCTTAGAGAGCATTCAACAAGGCTAAGCAGCCATTGCTGCTCAGAACTTTCTGCATCATGTGCACCCAACTGCCATTTTGAGAATGCTTGCTATGTTTTCATTCCTTTCCCCCCTGCATACTCCAGCTGCATCTTTTCAAGATCTGTGTGCAGCTATGGAGAAGAGACAGCCAAGTTTCCCAGGCCACTTTGAAATCTGCTGTATATATTGGATTATTAGTTTTAAAAATTATCTCTTTGCTGTCTGAATTCAAAGGTGAAAATGGCCCGAGGTCCCAGTAACAATCACATGTTTTCCTCTGACCCAGCTAAACACTTTATATCATTTGTCTTATAGTAAATCTCCTTTGCATTTGCAGCTGCCAGCCCTTAACTTTGAAAGTTCTAATAATAGCATGACCAAGTCTGAGCAATATTCCAGCAACCCTTGTGGAGAGAGATGTAGAGGTCAATGGCAAGAATCAACTGAAGCTGTTGAACTCGAACAATTTAGGTATCGTGCAGAAAAGAAAACTAATGTTTATTGTATTTGTCTGGATCCAATTCAAATCCTTTTATGCCATATATATATATATATATAATCTTTACTATTGAGTGTGCTTTAGTGTCATTGAAATTCTACTCAATATTGACCCAGAGCAGATTCCAACGCATAGTTAGTAGAGTAAAAACTTAAACATGTTGCAGGATCCCCCCAAAATAGACCAGAGGCGATTATATTTCATCCAGCAGAGCTTTACTGCTACTGAAGGCAAATGAGCATAATGGTCACAAATCCAATACATTTAGGGTTGGCACTGTCCATAAGAAATCCAGTTGCAGCAGACTTAACTTAAATTTACAATAACTTATAACAAGACAAAACCTTAGCACTAAGCATACAGAACATCATACCAGATGGGAAAGAGATAGAAAGAGAAAGTGAAATCCAGGCTCCTTCTGGCCTTACTTTTATAGTCAGCATAACCTTGACAGAAAGAGATGAGAACCAGTTCAAACCAGCTGTACTTGGCTTATCTGAAGGTATAACCCAAACAACATTAAGTTTCTTTCACCCAAAGAAGCTTCCAGAAGCTTCTTGAATTAAGTAGAATAGGAAAGATCTCTACACATCAGATCAATACTTTCTGCACTAAAATGCAAACTGACACCTAGAACCTCATGGGATAATAGTAAATAATTTCAGTCATAAGTAACTTTAAGACATATTATTAACCTCTGGCAGGGCTGTCTTAACTGTGGCTCAGATGTAAGTCCTATTGAATTTGATAGGGTTACTCCCAGGTATTGGGGGACAAGATTGCAGCCTTAATTGTTGCCTCTGCATACAGGAGGCAATTTAGGGTGTTTGCGGTCATCCTGCACTTCTGCTTTGCATGTAACACTGTAGACAGGAGTTTCAGAAGCCTCTTCTGATGGGCAGTCCATCCAGGAACCCAGGCCCTACCAGCAGAATGCTAGTATGCCATCCGGGAGAGATGCCCTTTCAGGTTTATCTCTTCAAGATGAACTTGGCTGAAGCTTGCACACTCCCCTCCTAGGGTAATTGACACCAGACATGAATGGAATGAGTTCTTGTGGACCACTTTGCCATATTTATATGGAAGAGCCGCGTACAAGTTGAAATAATAAATTAAGGCAGCAGTGGCAGCTGTGACATTCAGGGGAGAGGTAGGGACTTGCCCTATTATTTCCCTGGGTGCTGGCCAGTGAGTCCAAGAAGGAGCAGGAATCCAGTCTGGAGTACATTGACTGTAACCTAGTAATCTTTGTCATTTTCATTAAGTCAATGTAGTAAAAAATGTGTTTCCTGCACAGACAACAATCTCTTAGCATCCCATCACTGCGAGCAAAAGCATTTGTGCCTTGTGCAATGCCCATTTGCCTTTTCTCCCCTTAGTATGAATTACAAGAACGAGAGGAAATTTAGTCAACACCCACAGCACAAGCTGTTTCAAGACATCTTCACAGCTTTGGTAAAGAACCGGCTGATTTGCAGGTAAGAAACATCAACTATGTCTTTACCTTTGGAATAAGTATCAAAGCACCCAGTGGGATCAGAAAGGCACCTCTTTGTGTGGTTGAGTTTCCCTTTGCAACAGGGACTGCCGCTCTCTCAAAATATTAGACTTCCCCAATGGTAGTTGACCTCAACACTGGAAGTCTATTGACTTTCATTAAAAGAAATAGCATTAGTTTGGGGTGTTCCAGTTAAAAGGTGACATCTTGAAATTCTACAATTGGTCTAAAATCAGGAGGAAAAAGGTGGACTAGATATGCAGTTCTGCTATCTTTCTAAGTTGTAGCCTTTTGAAATACTTCGAACACGGCTTTCACTAAAATCTGAATTGCTGTTTTGATGATGGCTTATTTCCTATTCTGGGACTTTTCATCCCAGCTACGCCAAGAACTGTAAGATCGCCGGCACAGTTCTAACCTTGTCTATTAAGTAAGTCCCACTGAATTCATTTACTCACAGGCAGATGGGTATATAGTTGCTGCCTAGGGCTGTTCTGCTAACCCTGTTTACTTGAAAATAAGTCCCATGGAATCCAGTGGGACTTAATTCTGAATGGACATGGTTAGCATTTCACTGTAAGTTTTTACTGTTTGTAGATATTTGATAGCAGGACTTCATTTTTACAGTAACGGAGAGTGGATATTTTCATACCAGTGCATTTCATTGTTTGATTGCAACTGTGTGGCAAACTGCAAAATATTTTAATAATCAGATATTTGTTTTCTGAAAGAGGACAGTATAGTTAACAATAATTTTTTTTAATCAGTTAGTTACTTATTCAGTGCAGGGAAACTGTAACACATGACAGTTATTCTATGACATCTTCTGTTATATTCTTATGTCACATTGCATTTTTTATTGATATCCCTGTATCATTTTGAGGGTGATATCATGAGTATGGTTGCCCAAGAGGACGTGGATGATGTTGACCAAGCTGCTGTATTAATAGCTCTGTGATGCCAGTAACATAAAAAGATTTGCAAGGAAACTACTTGTCCTGTTCAATAATATGTAGCTGCTGTTGCTTGAAGTCTTGGCACTGTACCCAGATCAGTGTCTATGGTACAAGAAAGGGAAGGTGGTCTTATGTGAAGATACATCAGTAGGGTTGACATATTCCCAAAAGTGAAAATACGGAGAAAGTTGTTCATCATTTTTTTTGGGGGGGGGGAGTTGTTGAGCTTTTTGGGAACATCTCCCCCCAAAATACGTTTTTGGGGCTGTTTGGGGAAATTAAAAGCATTTATAAGATTGCCCTACTTTGCCATGCGTCCGGATTTTCCTGGATATTTTGCCGCTTCAGCAAAATCCATTTGGGGAGCCTGATTCCTGGATATTTTCAGGAAAACTTGGACGTATGGCAGCCCTACACACTAGTAGCTGAACTCTTGCCTAATTGTCCCGGTCACCTTCACCTAATTTGTATATGTATATTAACTGGATCCAGAGAACAGTCTTGGCCTGTCTCTCCTTCACCCTCCCTTCCTGTATTGCCCTGGTTTTGAAGTTGGAGCAATGTTTTTATTTTATGTATTTATTTAAATAGTTATAAACCATTCTTCCATAGAAAAATATAACAAGGTGGTGTGCAACCCAAAAACCCAACAGCACAACAATGAGCTCAGTAAAAATATCAATAACATATCAGCCAAAAATATAAAGCTTGCAAAAGATTGCCTGAACAGTGCAATTTGTCAAAGATGTCTAAAAGAAAGCAGGGGCGACTCTCCCTGGACTTCTGTTGGCAATGAGTTCATCATGGCCTTCTACATGAAAGGCTTAGACCCTCCTGAAGACCAGCCGACTCTCAGCAGTAGTGGGGACCACCAAGAATGCTTCATCAGTAGATCTTAGTGATCAAGGTGGGGCATAAGGCATCAGGAAAGGTCCTTAAGATACTGTTTAGAACTTTGTGAATTAACAGCAGAACTTTGAACCTGGCTGGGTAGCATGTGGACAGCCATATGCTCAACCTGCTGATAATTATTCTGGAGGAAATATTTTGCTTCATGGGCCCACCCATTAAGGTTCTTTCAATATCCCTCCAGGTGATCTGGCATTTCTTGTTTCCTTTTCCTGCCACCAGATCAAGGAAAAGTATGAATTCTAAGATAAACATCTGTGTATGCTTCATTTAAAATGTATTTGAGGAAAATGCAAGCACTTTGTTTTTGAAATTGAAACGGGCCCCAGAGACAAATCTTTGAACTTCTACTCCAGAGAAATCTTCAGAGATTTCCTTTCTTTTTTTTTAGTCAACTGAACTTACGCATCAAAAACGCCGTCTTGTGAAAGCCAATGCATTCTGCCTCAAAGAAATGCCCTTGAAATTTAAGGTGTGAAGAACTTTTATCACTAACTACAGTATACAAAACAACTCTAAGACATGCCTCCCTTGTGTGTGACTAGCCCCGTGTCAGTCTGAGATACACAGTATTTTTCCTACGGATTCATACTGTACAGGTTACAGAAATGATGTAGCTTTAAATTTTTTTAAAAAAATATTGAATTGAATACAAATGCATTAAACCTTACATTTATGCTTCCTGGTTTGTCTGTAACTCAGACATACTCCGAGTAAACCCATTGAAATCAACGAAGCAGAATAACTTAGGTGCATTGATTTCAAGGGGCCTTCTTTGAGTATGGCTTAGTTGGATACAACTTTTATCTTATGCATGTCGGGATTCAAATCATTGTGAAAGCAGTTCTGTGAACAAAAGTGGCGTTAAGCTTCATTAAATGGCAACTTGTCCCTGTGGTGCCACAAAGCTTATTAAACTTGGATGGTGTTCAGAAACAATCTGTGGTGTGGCATCTTGAGGGAGTGGCAGGAAGGGGGATGAGGCCGAAGGGAAAAACCCCAGTTCTGCTGTGCTTGCACGAAGTATTTACCGTACATGAGTCTCATCAGCTCTTTGAATGCTGCCTGTTGAATTAAAGAACACATTTTAATGTAAATAAGTAACCCTGGGTGAGGTGTTGTTATGTACTAAGCTTGGATCCTTAAACAACAGGCAAGTAGGATCCTAGAATGCAACAACCTGATTGGCCTGCAGGAGTAACCCAATCAGACCCCAGGAGGAAGTTAATCAGCCTATTAGGCCACTAGGATACT
The DNA here is from genome assembly GCF_009819535.1 of Lacerta agilis. Classification (NCBI taxonomy): domain Eukaryota; kingdom Metazoa; phylum Chordata; class Lepidosauria; order Squamata; family Lacertidae; genus Lacerta; species Lacerta agilis. Next base: position 15,891,688 of record NC_046323.1, read on the forward strand.
AAGACGCAACAGCTGATTGGCCTGCAGCAGCAGCCCAATCAGGCTCCAGGAGGGAAACATAATCAACCAATCAGACGGTACTCATTGTGTAAAAAATGTATATAAAGCCTGTGGTTTGGGGGGGGGGGTTCAATCACTTTTCCTATGGGCTGAAATAAAGAACATGAAATTACTACTCGACTCTGAGTATATTTCAGGCGTGATGGGTTTGTTTTTTTAAGGTCTGCCATTACAAACATGACACAGTAGGTCAGGACTGGGGAACCTTTTTTAAAGCCAAGGGCCGCATTTATTTTGGAGCCACCTATTGAGGGCCACATGGCAGTGGTGGTAACACCAGAGGCAAAAGTGGACAGAGCAATTAATGCAAATCTTACCTTTTTCAGTATGCTGGTTTCTCTGTCTTTCTACACACACACAAAAACAATCTGAGGGAAGCAAGAGTCATTACAGAAGTTCATTCCACCCAGTCAAAACACTCAGGTAGTTTTCAAAGCAGGGCCAAGACTGAGTATGGCTGGGGAAAGGGCCTGGCAAGACATCAAAGGGCCTGATAGAAAGACTTGGAGGGCCACATTTGGCCTTCAGGCCTGAGGTCTCACCCTGCTTCAATAAGTCATGTACCATATTTGCGATTCTGGGCTTGATCCTGAACATCATATCAACAATAAGAGCCCTGCTGGATCAGAAGGTCTGTCTAGTTCAGAATCCTGTTTCCTATAGTGGGAAGTTCAGAAGCATGTTAGGAAAGCAGTAGTTTTCCAGCACAGAAGCCTATGGGCAACTGGCGTTCAGAGGTAAACTGGCCATTTAGCTGTTGTGGCCAGTGGCTGCAAACAGACCTGTCCTCCATGTGATCTAACCTGCTTTTCAAGTTCTCTAAGTCTCTGTGTTGGGGGGTGGGGGCAGCATAACCCTATCAAGTGGCTGCAACTTCCATAAATATTGTGTGAGGAAGTACTCTTTGGTCTGCCCCGAATTTGTTGCCAATCACTTTTGCTGGTGATCTTGAGTTATGAGAGAAAAACACCCTGCTTCCTTCACAGCTTGTGTAACTTTATGAGACTCCATCACAGCCTCCCTCCAAAGTTAGCTCCCCAGAATATTTCAACATTTTATCTTAAGGAGGAAGGGTGCCCCAGTTCCTCCATCATTTTTTCCACCTCTTTCTGGAAGTTTTCCATTTGTACAGTTTTCCTTGGAGATGGAGTACAATTTCCTTTGGAAATGGAGAAGCCCAAGCTGTACATGGGAGTTGTAGTTCAGCAACCTATCGGTCCAAGCAAGCATGGCCAGTGGCCAGGAATGATGGGCATTGTGATTCAGCAAACTCTGAAAGGCCAAAGGATCCCCATGCCTGGTCTACACTGATTGGCAGTGCATCTCCACAATTTCAGACAGGGATGCTGAACCTCATACCTTCCACATGCAAAAGAGATGCTCTGACGCTGGACTAATTGGACTATGGCTTTTTCCCTAACTGTTTTACCATTAACTGATTTTAAATCAGCACTTTCCTCCGAGTGTCAAAAATCAATCTGGAGCCCCGTTATTGGCCAAGAGGCAACTGATGGGAACCTGGAAAAGAGCCACTGGACATGGTGATTTTTTGGTCCACAGAGATTCCTCCAAATAACCCAGTTCTTGGGAGTCTACGTGCATCCATTGCAGCATAGCCTTTATTTATATCATATTATTTTTAGCCTTTGGCTTTATTCCCAGCATGGAACGGACCTGCTGTGCTAATCAACCATAACTGTTTCAGCAAGGGTGGGAGGCGGCGAGTGAGAGAGCTGGATATATACACAAATTGTATGTGTTTTGATATGTATCCATTCATCCATATTGATATTCATCTGTAGAAAATGATGAAGTAGTTTATTAGTTCATCTGGCATTACTGGAAAATGATCTGAATTAAAAATAAATATACAAATACAAGTGGCAAGTTTGTATACAGTCTGCTTTTACTTTCAGCTTACATTGGCTCGTAATCTCAAAGTGTTGACGTTGAAACTGGGAAGGCACTTAAATGCACACCCTCTGTTGAAATCAGTGGAGCTACACTGTAGTCTAAAGATTAGCATCGGAAACAAATTAGGTGTGCTAGATTCAAACTGAAATAGTTGAGGTTCAAATGGCTAATTGTGCACTCCATAAAAATGCAATCTCTTGCCTGCCAATTGGCTGAATGTAGAACCTTTATTTAGATTTTCATTCTTGTGTTTGCTTGTTGAAGTAGCTTAATTGGACCAACTTATTAATGCATTCTTTTTACCTGTTTGTTGCAGGGAGTGGGCTAACCGAGCATCATCTATCCACTTTCTGAGAGTTTTAATTTGCATAAGATTATTAATGAGAGACCAATGCTATCAGGTTAGTTTGCCCATGGTCACCCCCTTGAAACATAAATTAGGAACTTGATACTAAAAGTGGCTGCCTAGATATTAGTACAGCATTCATTTAGTAGGTTTGGTCATGCTGTACTAGCGATTTTGCAAACAACATTTGCCAAATATAGTTAGTAACCCCCTATCTTAGAGCCCCCTCAAGACTGGGTTTTGTGTTTTGTGTGGGTGTATCCTGCAACGTGCAATTATAGTGTATTAATGATGGATTTGTGCACAAATCATTCCACTTTTTTAGCTGTTCGGCGGTGCTCCCCCAATGTTATAGCATTATCGCCATCTGGAGGGGGCACTCTTGCAACAAAAGCGGGGCAAAACATAAACCACAACATTTGTGGCCTAAAAAGTTACAGAATATCAACAGGAAATCACAGGATATGCACTGATTGGGAAGGATGTGGTCTGTCCGCCCCAAAACCTTTTCAGGTGCAAACAGTATTGAAAATGGAATTGTGTATAACTATCCCAATACACAGGGACACAGGTGGCGCTGTGGGTTAAACCACAGAGCCTAGGGCTTGCCAGTCAGAAGGTCAGCTGTTCAAATCCCCGCGATGGGGTGAGCTCCCGTTGCTTGGTCCCTGCTCCTGCCAACCTAGCAGTTCAAAAGCACAAAGTGCAAGTAGGTACCGCTCCGGCGGGAAGGTAAACTGCGTTTCCGTGTGCTGCTCTGGTTTCACCAGAAGTGGCTTGGTCATGCTGGCCACATGACCCGGAAGCTGTAATCCAGCTCCCTGGGCCAGTAAAGCGAGATGAGCGCCGCAACCCCAGAGTCGTCCGCGACTAGATCTAACGGTCAGGGTCCCTTTACCTTTTATCCCAATACACAGATCACACATCATCAAGAATGAGCAATAAAAAGGGGGTCTGGAGGGGCCCTTTATAGATTTGCATGTCTGGCATTGAGCTGCTAGTTGGGATGCGGGTGGCACTGTGGCCTAAACCACTGAGCCTCTTAGGCTTCCTGATCAGAAGATGGGCAGTTCGAATCCCCATGACCAGTTGAGCTCCTGTTGCTCTGTCCCAGCTCCTGCCAACCTAGCAATTCAAAAGCACTCCAGTGCAAGTAGATAAATAGGTACCACTGTGGCGGGAAGGTAAGAGGCCGGTGATCAGAAGGTCGGTGGTTTGAATCCCTGTGCCGGGGTGAGCTCCCGTTGCTCTGTCCCAGCTCCTGCCAACCTAGCAGTTCGAAAGCACGCCAGTGCAAGCAGATAAATAGGTACCGCTGTGGTGGGAAGGTAAACAGCATTTCTGTGCGGTCTGGCTTCCATCACAGTGTTCCATTGCGCCAGAAGCAGTTTAGTGATGCTGGCCACATGACCCGGAAAGCTGTCTGTGGACAAAAGCCAGCTCCCTCTGCCCGGAAGTGAGATGAGTGCCGCAACCCCATAGTCGCCTTTGACTGGACTTAACCGTCCAGCAGTCCTTTACCTTTACCCTTTTTACCTACCAGTTGACTTACTGAGGCACTGCAATCCTAAGCATACCTTCTGCCACACTGAATCAAGGGGACTTTGAATTTAACATTGGTAGTTGATTGGGAGTAGGCTGCTAGGAATCTTCTGGAAGTTTGACATACTGTACTTGCTTTGCTTTTTCCTCCCCTCTTGTATAGGAAGCACTCCACAACCTGGGTGGGATCGACGCCTTAGCACAGGTAACCATCTCTGCCTTTCACGGTGTTTTGTTGTCCGTTAACTTAAGTTTGCCAAGGGTAAGGACTGAAGTTATTGCAAAACGGCTTTCCCTCTTGGAAGGTGAAACTATAAACACTAAACACATGCAATGTTTTCCATTTCCGAGGGACCATAAGGCAATGTTAGTTGCAGCTTGACTGAATTGCAGAAGTGACCGTCCTGTGTAATTTGATTAGACTCTGAATTGGCTGGCTTCCGTGAAAAGGGCGTATGCCTCGGTGAGAGACCAGAATTATAATCTGCTCAGCAGGGCCATCTGGCTTGTCAAATTGGACTTCTTCTGGGATGAGAAAATGCACACAACGAATGAAGTACAGTATTTCATTTTGAGTAGGGTCCGGTCAGTACAGTCCTGATTCAGTGGTGCTTGTGTGTTTCGCTAAATAAATGCCTTTTAAAAATGGGCATACCTCTCTCTCTCTCTATATATATATTCTCATGTTAATAACAGTGCAATGTACATAAGAAACAGCAGGTTACTATCTTTACCAGGACCAGTCAGAAATAGCAAGTTTTGAGTGAATGAGAGCCCTGTGCCCTTTTATTTACGCATCATATCCCACATCCAGCCTGAAGAAGAGTTCTGTTGAATATGAAAGTTTGCTCACTACTTTCGTGGCGTTTTGGTTGGTCCCATTGGAAGAAAGCATTACCTACGGTTATTTTTGGACTTTTTCTAATGGAACAATACAGCTACCTGCAGTTTTAATGTACGTAAGCTGAGAGGAAGCTACCGATCATACCAGCAGTGGGATTAACTCCTCAGAATTGGGGCAATGACTACTGCTGCTACCATGTGCTTATGCCTTGGCAAAGCCACATGAAGTAGCTTCTGGCAGGAGCTTTTTCTTTACGGACCATAATAGGATGCATAGCTTTGGGGGTGATGCTGGCTGCTGTAGAAGAACTTCGGAGCCATCCCCAGCCAGTTCATGGTGGTTTCCTTATATTGAGTCAGGCTATTGGCACATCTGGTTTAATATTGTCCACATGAGCTGCAGGGAAACTGTGGCTCTGCAGGTGTTTTACACACACACACACACACACACACAGAGAGAGAGAGAGAGAGAGAGAGAGAGACTTTTTGTAAGTCACCAAGGCAGTTTACCACAGGTCAAAAATAATAAAAGCATTATTTGATGTGTTAATGCAAATGGAAGTCATTAAAATTGCAGCAGCCGCAGTATAAAGGGTTTGTTATTCTGACTGGTGTGTAATTGGAATTTATAAGTTTTTGGATTGCAGAGTTAAAGTAAATTATCAAATCATCAATTCTAGCCCAACAAAATAATATAATATAATTTGGCATATGAACAATTGGCATTATCAATTGTGTTATAATTTGGTATTGTGACAAGGAGGCTTTTATTGGCTTATTGTAATTGAAAACTAATAAAAATTATCTCTCTCACACACACTCACACACAAAAGAAAATAATAAAAGCAACTCAGTTTTGTTTTTTTATGTATGGACCAAATTAAAAAGAGGTGTCTTGACACGTTTTCTATATGCAGAGATGTTGTTGGACTGCAAACGACACCCTCCACTGGCCATGCTAACTGTGGTTAATGGGAGTAAGAGTCCAGCAGCTTTTTGAGGACTACAGACCCCCCTCCCTGGGCCTACACTGAGAGCAGCAACTCTCCAATGCTTCACAGAAGTGTATTTTCTCAGCTGTGCATGAGAGTGTCAGGAATGGAACCTAGGACCTTTTCTGAGTGGAGCGTGTGCCCAGCCGCCAAGCTGCAGCCCTTTCCCAGTTAATGAACATGTGGCCAAGGAACCATAGCTGGACCCTACAGATTCTTGCACGAAAAAGCCATCTTGCAGTAACTTTGTTCTATTTCCAGAATAGTGTGTTTATTTTTTGTGATAATCTTCTGCAGTGAATCGTGGTACAAGTTTGCCATCTGCTGGTCTCATGGATGTACTTCCTTTTTAAAATTCAGATGTAACTTTCCACCAACAATTTTTCAATGTTTTTCCCCCACCTACAGTATATGGAAACGGTAGCAAATGACTACCTTTGCTATGGAGAAGAGCATCATAATATAGACAAATTGGTCAACATGACATGTAAGTGCTGGTTATATATCAATTATATACCTCCTGTGGTTATATTGTTGGGAAATCAGCGACCCCCCCCCCCCGACCTCTGAGTATCTCCCAGTGGGCATGACTCTGGAATGGCATGTCCCTTCATTTCTAGAGTGCCTCTCTGCGACACTTTTCACCTGAAAAGTGCACACAAGTCTTTTAGCATCACACAGCTAGAAGAAAGAAAATATGTAGATCTAAACTACATTTTATTTAGAGTCTATACAGACAATCCATAAGCACGTCTGTGTTTCTCTTCTGATTATATTTTTTCTAGGATGAAGTGTGGATGTGTATATGAAATAAATGCCTGTCAAAATGTTCTAGAAATGTAGTGCTAAGCTGTTTCAGTCAAACAGGAAGTAACAACGAATAAGCAGGTCTAAAAACTGGCTTTTGTTTTGATACAATTGCAATTCTTTAATTTCAAGGCATCTCCACTTATTTTGCCATGTAATTTTTTAATCGTCGCAGAATCTATTAACTTTTGAAGGAAAGTTGCTTTTTAGAAGCTGTCCTCTTCCACCCCCTCCGCCTCCCCACCCCGTGATAAAACTTTTCTGTTTTAATTCTCTTTGTAGATATTTTTCAAAAACTATCGGCTGTTAAAGATCAAAGAGAATGGGTAACAGCCAGCGGAGCACATAAAGTAAGTGAACAATCACTTCTACGTAATCAGGGTTTTTAATGGCTATTTTTCATCCTTAAAATGGCACAAAATCCTTCTGATCGTTGCTATGCAATTTTGAATGGTCAGCGTTGAAAGTGGTGAATCAATTAAGTGGCTGGTTGACCGAGAGAGCGCCTTATCAGGATGCAGATTCAGATTGTTGGCTCCTGTCCATCCTTTCTCTGGCTCCTAAATCATCAGGCAACTAACCTTGGCATTTACAAATGTAAACCCCGATCATGTTGACATTTTACTTTGGTTGGCACACTGAGAAGAGATAAGAACTTATTACTGATAGACAGAGATAACAAGAAGCGGTTTATTATTTATTTACGTAAAGGATTTTTGCCCTGTTCTTTGGCCAAAAAAGACTCCCAGAGCCAGTAGTGGAGCTTCATGCTCCGGCACCGGGGGGGGGGGGAGGAGAGTAGGCGGGGGGGGGTGTCATGGCGCCCGCAAGGGTGTGCCGCATGTCCTGGGGGCGTGGCATGCCACCCGCAGGGGCGTAGCACCCAGCACGGGTGAGGGGGCAGCCGCGATGGCACTCCACAGGGATCGCGCTGCCGGTGGCGGTGTACGCCCCCCGCACCCCTCTTCCTCTGCCAATGCCCAGAGCAGCTTTCAAATCAAGAGTCCCTCAGGGTTACAGTCTAAAAATGTGATAAGTAAGCTGCATCTTTCCCCCCCTTTTCTTAAAAGTAGTGTTTGTTATTACAGCTAAACAGGCATTTTGCCTGTCTTTTAATTGTCTAACAATTTTTTTTTGCAGACTCTGATCAACTTACTTGGAGCTAGAGAAAACAACGTCCTGCTAGGTGCATTGCTTGCCCTCACTAGCTTGGCAGAAAGGTAAGCTTCAGTCTAGTGTGCTTGGATTTGTCCCTTGTATTTTACCTTAGCTTTTTTTCTTTTTCGGGGTGGGGGTGGGGGGAATGGATCATTCAAGTTCAACAAGAGCAAAATATTATCAGTCAAGCTTTATTTCCCTTATCTTGCAAACATTAAGTTATAGGTCAGATGTAGGGGACTTTTTTAAGCCTGAGGACCGCATTCCATCACGGACAACTTTCTAGGGACTACGTATCAGTAGTGGGTGTAGCCAGGCAACCAGCAGTGGGTGTAGCCAGGCAGCTGCTTCTCATTATCCATGCAAGCAAAAGTGATTTATCACAGTTCAAGGACGTATTCCACTTCGATAAAATTGCTAGCACAGAAGGCAGAGCAAGGCCTGTTAGGGGAATGATCTGGGGGCAAGGCCAGATTTAGGTTTGATGAGGCCCTAAGCTACTGAAGGTAATGGGGCCCTTTATATGTCCAGCTGTCCTTTGTCAACAACAAATTGTCACTGTTTTTGTTTGTTGAATATATGCTATATGGTAATTTATGGACCTAATAGGTATCTAAAGCCATTTGCACATGCAGAATGTAGGCACCCTATATATAGAAATGAGCAAACCAGTGATATTTTAGGGAGCAGGGTGGCAGGTGGGGCCGACTACTTACATCATAGGAGCCTATACAACACAAAACTCTGTTGCTGTATGTAGGTTTTATTTTATTTGTTTTTTTTAATCTTATATTTTGGAATTGTACATCCAGTTTTTTCCCCTTTAAATTTTTGGGGGGCCCTCAAGAGAGTGGGGCCCTCAGCTATAGCTTGTTTAGCTTATACGTTATTTCGGCACTGTCTAGGTACGTGTGCCCTGGGCATTGTCCCGAGGGCTGAACAGAGAGGTCTGGAGCAGGGGTTGGCAACCTAAGGCCCATGGGCCACAAGCGGCCCACAGGGGTCGTTTAACCAGCCCATGAGCTGCCCCCGAACCGAGCTGCCTGCTCGGTGAGTCCCCACATGCTGCGCTAAACCAGCGTGGCGGGAGGACTCACTTCCATGGCGCTGGAAATCGTGTCTGCACATGCGCAGATGACAAAAATCATGATGCAGATGCTGGAAATCGCGTCTGTGCAGATGCCGGAAATCGTGGGCACATGCGCTCACATGCGTGCGCAATCCAGCCCACAGAGGGATCTCCGCTGGAGCGAACCAGCCCAGGCAAGGTAAACCTTGCCGACCCCTGGTCTGGAGGGACTGTATATAGACCCTGGGCCTGAGTTCCCCCGCCTCCTAATATTGGCTGTGTAAACCATTCTGTAAACTATGTATGCTGCTTCAGATCACACATTTATTATTGTTTGATTCTTGGTTGTCAGAGTTGTAGCGCATGGATGTAAAGGAGAGAATGCAAACCGTCTATAGAAGTTGGAGTTAGATTTGCAATGGAATGCAAAATCTTTCCAGCAGCAGTAATTGGTTGTTACAATTACCTGGGATCGGATGCTGATGTAATAAAAGGGGTGCCATTATCTCAATTCTCCGGAATGTGTATTGGATTTCTTTTACACTTGGAGCACAATTCATGGTTGGAGGTGTTAACATATTAAAACATGAGCCCTAGGAGTGGCTGAGTCTACTTTTAACAATACCACCAGATGCACTGTGTTTGAATGGCAGGACCATGTCTAGAGCAGCTAGACAAGAATATTTCTTTTGGCAGTTTTCCAAATGCCAAGCCTGCCACCTCGGGGAACAGTGTGAGACTTATTTTCTTTGGGCTAGATTTTGAGGGTTGATTGCATGCAGATTCTTATTCTTATTAGTACTATGTTTTTATGTTTAAAACGGAGACTTGCATTCGTTCAAATGATGGCAAGGTTCAGATTCTATACACACGGTTAATTCTCATACTGCAGGAAATTTCCATTCATAGAAATGCCATGTATGATACGCTACTACAGTGCAACTGGGGGAAAAAATAACACGTTCATAATTTTCCATTTTAGTCCCGGATGCCGAGAGAAAATAAGCGAGCTTAACGTTGTGGAGAATTTGTTGGTGATATTGCATGAATATGACTTGCTTTCTAAAAGGTAGGATGCGGAATTAATTTCAGCCCATCTTTTTCTGTTCAGGGTTTCCAGTCACTTAGCTCATGCTAACTACTCTCTTTGTCCAACCACATGCTTTCTACTTGTAAAGTAGAAAATATGAGATTTCCAAATATGGCATTTTTTAGGAAGACAGTTTTCTCGGTAGAGAAGGATAGTAATTCTGAAACTGAAGCAATGCAAAGGTTGATTGGAATTTGTGCTTACAAGGCCAGTGCATGCTTCTCCACGCTTAATGATCCCAGGCTTTTGCAATCTTTGGGTGAATTTCCATATCTCGCTCAAGCTCACTTTGGTCAGCTTAGAAAGCTCATTCGTATTACAAATGCCTCCTGCCCCCCCCTGAACAATTAATAAAGGTTCCCAGAAATAGGATGAGAGAAAGATCAGTTACACCTTGCATGTAAAAGCACCCTAAGATTTAATACACCACGGCTAGGTATGGCTAACCCTTTTCAAGGGCTGAATTATTTTGGACAAGGTAAATTTGGGCATTGCTAACCCAATTTCCTGATCTCACACACCACACCACACCACACCACACCACACCACACCACACATTATTATTATTTATTATTATTATTATTATTATTATTATTATTATTATTATTATTATATTCATTCATTCATTTCTTGAATTTATATACCGCCCTGTACCCGAGGTTTCAGGGCGGTTCACAAAAAAGATCACACTATATAAGATCAAAATAAAAACAATAGCCCAATAAAAATTTAAAGGATCCCTGACAGTTAAGTCCAGTCGTGAATGACTCTGGGGTTGCGGCGCTCATCTCGCTTTACTGGCCGAGGGAGCTGCCGTACAGCTTGTTCATGTGGCCAGCATGACTAAGCCGCTTCTGGTGAAACCAGAGCAGTGCACGGAAACACCGTTTACCTTCCCACCGGAGCGGTACCTACCGGTATTTATTTACTTGCACTTTGACGTGCTTTTGAACTGCTAGGTTGGCAGGATAGCCCAATAACACTCCCCCAAAAGAGCCATGTTTTTAAAGAGCGTAGGATGTCAATCAGGTGAACCAGAGGCCTGGTTAAAAAGGAACGTTTTTGCCTGGTGCCTAAAAGTATATCATGAAGGCGCTAGATCCATATCCTCCAACATTTCTCCAGTGTACTGTGAATAGGGATGTCTCATTTCATCACCATCATCATAAATAATGGTGATGATGATGATAATTATACCCCGCCCAGCTGACTGGGTTGCCCCAGCCACTCCGGGCATTTTCCAACACATAAAACCCCCCACAAAGCATTAAAAAAACTTCCCTATACAGGGTTGCCTTCAGAAGTCTTCTAAATGTTGTGTAGTTACTTATTTCCTTGGCTCAGGGGTCACTTATCTCCAAAGTGTCCCACATTTCTCCAGTGAAAATAGGGACATCCTAAAGGAAAGCGGGACATTGCAGAATCAAACCAGAAACCGGGGCGGCTTCTGTAAATCTGGGACTGTCCCTGGAAAATAGGGACACTTGTCTGTACATAGGCAGGCACACACTTGCCATCCATGCAGCCCACACTCCCAGGAAGACATGTAACCCCATCCTGGTGATCATTGCCAATCAGCGGAGGAGCAGATCTCCCTCCCAGCACTAGGCTGAGAAGAGAGGAACAATTCGTCTCTTGAGACTGTCCATCACAGACCTGGGTGTGGAGGAAAGGAACCTCCCTCTTCTCCTCCTTTCTGGAGCAGTCCATCTTGCTAGCTATGGCGGCATACAAGGGGAAGAAGTGGTGCCCTAGCAAGAGATTGGTTTGCGGTGAGGTCTTGGCAGGCAACTTGGATGGTTTGGTGGGCCTGACCAGTGTGATAATTATGAAGAATGTATGAATTATATATATATTTAAGATGGAGGTAAAGGGATGCGGGTTGCGCTGTGGTCTAAACCACTGAGCCTCTTGGGCTTGCCAATCAGAAGGTTGGTGGTTTGAATCCCTGCGCTGGGGTAAGCTCCCGTTGCTCTGTCCCAGCTCCTGCCAACCTAGCAGTTCGAAAGCATGCCTGTGCAAGCAGATAAATAGGTACCGCTGTGGTGGGAAGGTAAATGGCATTTCTGTGCGGTCTGGCTTCCATCACGGTGTCCCGTTGCGCCAGAAGCAGTTTAGTCATGCTGGCCACGTGACCCGGAAAGCTGTCTGTGGACAAACTCCAGCTCCTTCAGCCTGAAAGCGAGATGAGCGCCGCAACCCCATAGTCGTCTTTGATTGGACTTAACCATCCAGGGATCCTTTATTTTTACCTATACAATCATACCTCTAGTTGCTTAAGGTTCATGTTGCGGATTTGCGGGTTGCGAATGCGGCAAAACCGGAAGTGTATACTTCCGGGTTTCATCATGCACGCACGCGCAGAAGCGTCCTGCATGCTTTGCACATGCGCAGGAGCACTCTATTGCGGCATGCGCAGAGCGACACTCTACTTACGGACTTTTTGGGGTGCGAACGGCACCCCGGAATGGATTGTGTCCGTAAATAGAGGTACCACTGTATATTTTTAAAGGTGTGACTGATGATACAGCATGTAGGTTTAATTTTAGGATATTGTTTATAGCAACCTTGGAGGCACTTTGTGTAACTTTATTGTGTTACAGTGGATAAATGCAGAGCTATTCAGTTATCTGGATAATCTAACAGGCAGACTTGAGTTTTAACTGTTTAGATGATTATGATTTCTTGGTTTCCTTGCAGGCTGACAGCTGAGTTGCTCCGGCTTCTCTGTGTAGAATCTCATGTCAAAGAGCAAGTCAAGTTGTACGAAGGTGTCCCCATCCTGCTCAGTTTGCTCCATTCAGATCACTTAAAGCTGCTGTGGAGTGTAGTCTGGATTCTAGTCCAGGTTTGTGAAGATCCTGATACCAGTGTGGAAATTCGTATTTGGGGCGGTATCAAGCAACTCCTGCATATTTTACAAGGGTAGGTTTCTGAGGTCATCGGGAATGAGGCTGCCCATGGGCAATTTCTAATTTATTTATTTATTTAAAGTGCTTTGTATTTCCACCTCGGCTGCAGTTATATTTTTAAATATAAGATTTATTGCCAGAGCAGGCGATAAAGTGTGCATGCTCACGAAAGCTCATACCAAGAACAAACTTTGTTGGTCTCTAAGGTGCTACTGGAAGAAATTTTGTTTTGTTTTTCGTTCTGGCCAAAAGTTTTATTTATCCCATTTCTATAGCACACTTGAACTGTTATTCCTAGCTTATGAGTTTCAGCATGCTGCTCAAGGTTATATAGAACACTGATGTTCTTAATTCAAAAGTAAATAGATTCTTAGTATCAACTGGTTGATAGATGTAGCCAAAGGCTTCACTGCATTGTGTTTTTTGCTTTCCCAGGGAGCGAAATCTATTTTCAGACCGTTCTTCCATCGGGAGTTTATCCAGTGCGAACGCAGCAGGGAGAATCCAGCAGTTTCGCTTTTCGGAAGATTTAAGTCCTCATGAGATACAAGAAAATACGTTTTCCCTTCAAGCAGGTGCATATGTTATGAATTGCCTTGAGATGATTTGCACTAAACGCAATAACTGATGCCTGAGCAAAAAACTTTGCAGAGATCGAACTATTAGCCCACAGTAGGTTTCTGTTGAGGGCTCTATGCCCTTGCCATTTGAGGTTTGTGAGATGAGGGAGATTTTAGGAGGAAAAAGAATATTAAAGGGCTTAGGTCTTGTTGCCTTCTATAGCACAGTGGGGCAAGGTTTCAGGAAGGTGGGGGGGGGGGAAGAAAAACCCCACAGATTATAACAGGAAGTTTTTAAATTCTCTCCCTAGGATTCCATAACTGGTTAGGTCAGGGGTTGGCAAGGCTTACTGGATCACTCCTGCGGAGATCCTCCATGGGCTGGACCGGCGCAGTGTGACGGCAGAAATTGGGTCTGTGCGTGCCCATGGCACCGGAAATCACTGCTGCGGATGTCCAGACGCCGGAAATCGCGCCTGTGCAGAAGCGATTTTTGGCATCTGGGCATGCGCAGACGCGACTTCCAGCATCTGGGCATGCGCAGAAGCAATTTTCGGAGCCGCGTAAGAGAGTCCCCATGCCGCTCTGCGCTGGTTTAGTGGGTTCAGGGGCAGCTCATGGGCCAGTTAAGAGACTCTCATTGGCCGCTTCCAGCCCATGGGCCTTAGGTTGCAGACCTCTGGGTTAGGGGCTCAAAGCAGGTGGATTTTACCTACCCCACAGCTTCCCCCCACTTTCAACAGACTTTTGACTACCCTCAACCTACAATGGCTCCTGGAGACTGCTAGCCTGCTCGGTTTTGCTCAGGCCATTTTGGCTCAGCACCCCACCAAAACGCTTTATTTCACAAACTAATATTTTCTGCATCCCTGTGCAGCCACTCAAGTATGCAGAAGCCACTGTTTCATCTGGGGACAGTCCTGTTTCACTGCCCATCTGATACACATGCGGCTGTTAGATTTGGTACTTGAAGGAACAATAATGCTTAAAGTTAAGGAAAGAACGTGTTGAAGAACAATACCATCAGGTTGGGAGTTGCTCTCAGTGATCGTAGCATGGACTCCCAGGGGCACTGTGAGTTCAGTTCTGTTACTCATGATGAGCTAAACACCTTGTTAGATCTCAGCTGCGTTCTTATGCACAACACTGCCCAGATCCATGACCCTCCCCCCTTAACCTGAGTTCAAAAGTAGCCTACAAGTTTTTATTGTTTCTTCAGCTATAATAGGTGAAGGGAGAAATTGCCATGCTTCTGATTGATTTTCAAGTTCTCCTAGTGCTCAATATGTTTATTGAGAGTAAACTATAATTTGTTCTCTTTTTAAAAAGGTTTTTATTTTATTTCTTTTTTCTTTTGGCAAAGTAATAATCATAAAAAATAAAAATAAAAATGTGCACCCCACCACCAAGACCATTCCATTGTAACTATCCAGCCTCCCAGAATTTCAACACCTCTTGCGATGGTTTGACCCCTTTCCGTTTTAACAGTACAGACTCTACAAACACCTTTCATATCTCCTCAAAATCATTTCTCCCACATTTCCCCCATCTTACCTTAATGGCACATATTAATGTATCATTAATAGCCATATCCAACACCTCTTTATAACATTATACCATTTTATATTCTGCTTGCTAGCTATCATAATTTGTGCAGCTGTCAATAAATTTGTGAAATTTGTTCTCCCATGGGATCCATTTCAGACATTGCACAGAGGTAAATCTGGGATTGTAACTAAATGTGCCCTCAGTGGAGAGCTGCTCTCAAATCACACCCCCTAACAAGCATGTTTGTGCAAAGTGGAAGTTTGTAACCTTGCATTTGTTGCCTGCAAGCTTTTTCTTTAAAACTCCTGATTGTGAGGCGCAAGTGTTCCTGTGCCGTGATTTACATTTCCACTTAAAAGCAAACTTGCATATGTCTGTGAACAGTGGATTGCATTCAGGGCCAGATTTAGGTTTGGTGAGGCCCTAAGCTACTGAAGGTACTGGGGCCCTTTATATGTCCAGCTGTCCTTTGTCAACAACAAATTGTCGCTGTTTATTGTGTTGAATATATGCTATATGGTAATTTATGGACCTAATAGGTATCTGAAGCCATTTGCACATAACAAAATATGTGTTTTATCAAAGTAATTGTTGAACTGAAATACAATTAAGAAGTATATTAATAGTGAAATAATTATTAAGCTCTAACTTAAAATGATTTTTTTATTCATAACAAACTTAATAATGCAAACACATTGGCATTTGGCAATAACGAAAGTTCCTTTAGAAACACAGTTTACAAAGACTCATAATCTAGTCTCTAGAAACTTTCTATAACGTGAAATAATAATAGGTGTAAATATATGATGCAAACTACTAATAATTATAAATATGAAATGAAGTGTTATAACCTGTACAATGCAATTGTACAGGGTGAGTCTTTTAAAAGAGGCCCCGTGGAACATGTATACTCTGTATCCACTGGGCCTCTTTTAAAGGACTCACCCTTTACTTAATACAATGCATTTTTTATATAATATCAATATCGCCATAGTAGTCCATACTCTTCATTGGGACAGCAGACCTTTGTACCCTGTTACACTTAGTGAGTATAAAAGACAGTATTTCTAGTAATATGTCACATTCATAAAGAATACCAATACTATACACGCCTGTACATCACATTTTTGCCCCCCCCCCCCAAGAGAGTGGGGCCCTAAGCTATAGCTTGTTTAGCTTATACGTAATTCCGGCACTGGTTGCATTCCATGTAGCACAAAAGGAGAATTGCCTGCGCTGACAGAATGGCCTCTCCTCTCCTTCTCCCACTGCACACTGTTCTGGGGATTCTCTCAAACTTTTGGAGCAGATCTGGGGAGGGTGCAGTGGGGGTTTGGGTGGGGGAAAAGCTGCATTGTACTAGTAGGAATTGCTACCTGGTTTCTGCTGGTATGAGTTAGTTGAATACAGCCTAATGGATATATGTTAGTAGAAGCCTCATTATTGATCACACTTCACAAGAACCATGTAAGATAAACAATTATGGTGATTTATTTTAGCTTGTTGTGCTGCAATTACTGAATTGGTCCTGAATGATACCAACGCTCACCAAGTCGTTCAAGTAAGAGGTTTTTGATTGCCCTAACATACTTATTAATCTCTTCCTACTATTTTTTAATTGTGTTCTAATTTGGTTGTGGGTGCAAAATATTTGTTTGCAGACGTCTTGGTTGATACTGGTTCATAGATATTGTGTGTGCCTCATGCACAAATGAGAAATGTTTGGAATTTGGGGGGGGGAGTAAGGAAAAAGCTTTTGATTTAATATTCAGAGAAGGGATGCCACCATGCTTTGTAGGAAATTTGAGAAGAGAGCAGAGAGTCTAAAAGAAACAGGGGGGTTAACTGGAAGAAGGCAGGGCTTGCTATGATAAGAGCCAAGCTGAGAATGGAATAAGGTTGAAAAAATAAGACCAAAAAATATAGTTAGGATAAACTTGATGTTACCAGCACCAAATGGGCAGTGATCAAGAGTATTTTGTGGATGAGTAATGGCAGGAAAAGGAAATCCAGGAGGCAGAATTTGTGAGCTGAAAACGGGGGAGGTCAGCTACTCTCAAACCCAGTAAGACAGACAGGTTCTATGAAGAATGCTGCAAAGGCACAGGCTCATAAGGAAAATGTGGTGAAGCTCCCATCTGTCTTTCTCAGAGGCCTGTAACATGCAATTGTGGTGTAGCAGTTAGAGCAGGCACCAGCAAGGTTTACCGGCCATGGGCCAGATCAATCCCACGGAGATTGCCCGTGGGCCGGAGTGGCGCAGCGCGACGCCGGAAATCACGTCTGCACATGCCCGGGGCACCGGAAATAGCTTCTGCGCATGCCCAGAAGTGATTTTCAGCGTCTGGACATGCGCAGATGTGGTTTCTGGTATCTGCGTGTGCGCAGATGCCATTTCTGGCACCACTCGGCGAGTCCCCGCGCTATGTGCGGGGGACTTGCTGAGTGGGCAGCTTGTGCACCAGTAAAACGTTCTTCATGGGCCACATCCGGCCCATGGGCCAGAGGTTGCTGACCTCTGGGTTAGAGTGTCAGACTAGGACCTGGGAGACCAGGGTTCAAATCCCTACTTGGCCATGAAGTTGACCGGGTGACTCTCAGCCAGTCACAGTCTCTCAGTCTGACCTACCTCACTGGGTTGTTGTGAGCATAAGATAGAGAGTGGGGAGAACCATTAGTGCTCCTTGAAGCAAAGACGAGATATAAATGTACAGATCAGTGGGTTCCCCCCAGAGGGTACTCATGGGTACACAGTACTGGCATCTCTCTTTTTTGTTGTTAAAAAGTGTGGCACTTACTGTAACAACTTCATGGTGAGTACCGGCACCTGTTTTTTTCTAGAAAAAAAGCACTGGTACAAATAAATAAATACCATAAAGCAGTGGTTTCCAGTTGGAGGTCTGCAGACCCCAGGGGGTCCACATAACCCACCCAGGAGGTTTGTGGCACCATTCACATAACAAGAACTACCACAGAGATATCAAAATTTTCAAAGTCCACAGTACTTAGCTAATTTGAAAAGGCCACGGTACTTAGCTAATTAAAACCACAGCTGTAAAGCACAATGTATTCATCTACTGAGGACCTGCAGGCTTGATTTCTACTGAATAGATTGAGAGGTTCCTTCACAAGAACTTAACATTTGCCTTTAATTTCAGAATGTGTAAGTTATTATTCAACATTTGACTGTTCTTTGAATGTATATTCTTCAATGTGTGCTTTCTCAGGAAAATGGAGTCTACACAATAGCAAAGCTGATTTTACCTAATAAACAAAGGAATGTAGTGAAAGCTAATTTATTACAGGTAATCTTTTTTCCCTTTATTTCCAACTTTTTATGCAAACCTCTAAGCACTTAAAGAGAGAGACATGGTGGTTGATTGCGTATTTCTTTAAGGTAACTTCTGTATTATTTTTAAATGCAATTAGATACTCCTTCATAACAAAATACATCATACAGTAAACATCACACTTTAAAAACTCCAAATGACACACACACATATATATGCTCTGTTACGGAATAATATAAGACACTGTACATCAGAATTTTCCTACCTGACATGTAAGATTCTGTCCTGTAAAACTCCCTACCAAGGTGTAACCAAATTTTGCGATGGGAATGCATTTTTGACAGATTTGCTTGCCGTGACGCTCTATGTTGGGCGCAAAGATTCCTGCATTGCAGGGGGTTGGACTAGATGACCCTCGTGGTCCCTTCCAGCTCTGCAATTCTATGATTCAATGTACAATCATTGAGACTTCTAAAACTGTTTGGAATTTTGAGGAGCAAACTGGTCGGAGGGAAAACTGGGTATGTTTAGCCTGGAGAAGAGAAGGTTAGGGGGTGATATGATAGCCATGTTCAAATATATGAAAGGATGTCATATAGAGGAGGGTGAAAGGTTGTTTTCTGCTGCTCCAGAGAAGTGGACACGGAGCAATGGATTCAAACTACAAGAAAGAAGATTCCACCTAAACATTAGGAAGAACTTCCTGACAGTGAGAGCTGTTCGGCAGTGGAATTTGCTGCCAAGGAGTGTGGTGGAGTCTCCTTCTTTGGAGGTCTTTAAGCAGAAGCTTGACAGCCATCTGTCAGGAATGCTTTGATGGTGTTTCCTGCTTGGCAGGGGGTTGGACTGGATGGCCCTTGTGGTCTCTTCCAACTCTATGATTCTATGATTCTAAGTGGAGTTGGTGGGGAGAACCATGGGGCTGTGCCATGGGGAGGTAGGTGGAATGCAAGATCCATGGAAAGCAGGGTTTCATGGGCTGGCTGGACACAGAAGAACGGTGGGAGGCAGGAGCTGGGAAACCAGCAAAAAAGAAGAAGGCTCAGATCCCAGGGAGTGGTGGGGGGAGAATGATGAGTAGTCAGAGGGAGAAAAGGATGAAGACTGGGAGGAGGCGGTGTCAGAAGCTGAAAAGGTAGCAGGGTTTAGTGGCAGAGAACCGTCCAGAATTAGAGGCAGAAGCAGAAGCTAGAGAGGAGGGGGCAAAGAGGCAGGCTGCTGAAGAAGCCAGGGTTTCTCCCCCCCTCCTGCTTCGACAAGCTCCCCTTCTCCTCTCTCCCAGGACCACAAGAGTTAGACGGATCTAACGTATAGAATAAGAGAACAAGAAGAACCTTTGTTTAAAGAAGATTGGAAAAGGTTTACCGAGTATATGGGGGGAAATTGTGTACATTTGAAAACGTTGGCAGCATTAAGATAAATTTAACAGTGTAAATAATTTTTGGTGGAGGTAATACAGTGGTACCTTGGTTGTCGAACACCTTAGTTGTTGAACAAATCGGCTCCCGAACATCGCAAAGTAAGTGTTCTGGTTTTTGGACGTTTTTTGGAAGCCGAATGTCCGATGCGGCTTCCGATTGAGTGCAGGAAGCTCCTGCAGCCAATCAGAAGCCACACCTTGTTTTTCGAACCGTTCCGGGAGTCGAACAGATTAAATTCGAGAACCAGGGTTACCACTGTAATGGAATACTGAATTGTTTGGTTTATATAAAATATGCAGGGATTTATGCTATGTAAAATGAACCGTGGAAAGAGAAGAAGGGAAGTCACTGATATTTTAAGGTTGTATAAATGAATATTCTAAATTGTAAAAGATATGTATGAGAGAGAGAGAGTTATGAAGAGGAAGGAGCAGAAACTGTTGGCGGAGTCTCCAATTGCTTGCGAAGAACCCAGGGAAGAAGGAGATTTAGGTAGCCTTGGGAAGGCAGTGAACTTCACTCCCAACTGCCTCATAGGGGCAAGACCTACCGAGAAGAGTTACTGTGCTCACTAGGCCTGGCTCCCCTGAGCAGGCCTTGCTTCTTCTAATTAAGAGTTAACTTCATTATCTCTGTGTGATTTGTTTGCTAGCTGGCTCCTTGACACGTGCGAGAGGCAAGGAGCTATTTATGACATTGAAGCCCCTTCTTCTTCTCCACATCCTGGATTCTGCAACTGGTTGTTTAATGGCATGATAGCATGCGTATATAGTCCCAATCGTTTTGAAAAACGCATTACCATGTAATGCAGAAAACAAGTGAAATATATGAAAATGTATGAGGCATCACAGTAGTCTCAAATTCTGCGCTTTACTTTATGAAGTAAGACACCTAAATAATTTGTCACTGAGGCAAGGTCCTGAATCTATGTATCCAGTAAGCTGGTTTGATCATTCTGACATTTTTACGGGATTAGCCATTTTTGTACTGCTTGCTTTAAACATGGATTTTAAATGCCAATAGAGGTCTGGGAGTGCCAACAAATTCATATCGGTAGCAGCAACAGTTCTTACCATCATACACTAAACTGAAACAAAGATGGATGTCTTTCTAACTTCTAGCATAAAATATATTTTTCTTCCATTATTTCAGAAAGATATCAGGCTTTTAGGCCACATTCTTTGGCTACAAGGAGTTGCTTATTTAGTAGTCTACAGGCATGGACTGCTCAGGCAAATGCAGCCAAATGTGGTCGGTAATGCTTCTGCATAGGATTACCTTAATGTATGCATTTCCCTCTCTCCAGTGCTATGCCTTCAGAGCCCTGCGATTCCTTTTCAGTATGGAAAGGAACAGACATCTCTTCAAAAGGTATGCAAATTTAATATTAGAAGTGATTACACTCTCGAAATGTTCACTTGAGTTACAACAAAAAGCCTGCAGGTTAATGCTTAGCATTAGGCTTAAGTCTTAGTTAGATTTACTGGTTTGTAGCTGGGGGAACCGAAAATGAGATGGATGACATTGTTGTCCATAGATGTCTCTGGAAAGAAAACGTAACTGTGTTTTAGGTCCATTTCAAAAGTTCAGCTTCCACATGGAGATCTCTTGAAACATTTCTGGCACCTCTGCGTTGGGAGTAGTAACATTTCATTGGTCTGCTCCTTTATATTTTTTAAAGGATTTGTATTTCAGACGTTGCCAAATGTCACTGAAGCTCCCGTTGCTCGGTCCCTGCTCCTGCCCACCTAGCAGTTCGAAAGCACATCAAAGTGCAAGTAGATAAATAGGTACCACTCTGGTGGGAAGGTAAACGGCGTTTCCGTGCGCTGCTCTGGTTTGCCAGAAGTGGCTTAGTCATGCTGGCCACATGACCCGGAAGCTGCACGCCGGCTCCCTTGGATGAGCGCCACAACCCCAAGAGTTGTCCGTGACTGGACCTAATGGTCAGGGGTCCCTTTACTTTTTAAGTACAGTGAGAGGGACTTTGAAGTACGGCTGGGAGATGTAAACTTGAGGTGTTGAATGCATTCTCTCTGAGTACCTGAGTAATATCGTCATTAGAAGGGAAGGAGTTAAGAATGCACTGGAATTAAATGGCACATCCTGGGCTGTAGCTGACAGAGGATGATGGCTGAATCATCATCATTGTCTCATTCATTCCTAAAGGTTGACTAGGGTGGACAAGAAGCCTGGAGAGATTATTAACCAGAGCATTAATAGGCTAACAAATAGAAGGCTGGAAAACCTCTCTCTGTTCTTCCCATGGCAGATATGCATATGGGGACAGATTTGCCCATTTTTCTAAACTATTGATTATATACTGCTTAGACTTCATTGTACAGCTCCACGATTAAGCCCCTTTGTGGGAAGAAACACTGATTGTACCGGAACAGTGTCCGGGTGTTGACTCACGAGTTGATGTTGCTTCTACCAAATACATGAGTGACCGTGAAGAAAAAGACTACTGTAATTTATTTATTTGTTTGCCTGTTTATGCTCCTTATCATGGAGCGGTTGCCCTTGGGGATATATTTTTGTCTGACAAGAAGATAACATGCCTGTTGTTCTGGGACCTGATCAAGGAAATGCATATTTATTTTTTGAGTGAAGTGTACCTCCAATTTCAATTGAGGAGTAAAATAGCTCAGTCATCAGTTTGGAAACATTGCAGTCAAATAATGCATTAAAAATTGCTCTCTCTCTCTCTCTCTCTCTCTCTTACATTCAATATTGGCTCAAGATAGAGAACCTTCATGTGATCAGATGTTGAGCAGATATTTCAGATGTTTTGGGTTCAGCATGGACTTTTAGCACATAGAAGTATTTCCATCAGCCTTCTGCATCAGTTTCATATAGCTTTTTTTGGAGTGGAAGTATAAATGAAATTAGGGATAGCAGCTTTCCTGTTCAAAAACATTGTATTTTCTTTTCCATCATTTTCAGTGTTTCTAAAACTAAATCCAAGGCCATATTTCTAGTGAGGTCAAATTAATCAGCAGAATGTCATGCTCATTTACTGTATTTCTACTCTGAATTAACAACCCTTGAAAAGATTCTTGTGGGGTTCAAAGGCTGACTCTTCTGAAGCTACTGTCTGAGCCAATAAAGTAGACAATCTGTTCTGTTTCTGTTCTGTTTCTTGTGTTACTGACATGGCTACAACTCCTTAATATTAAATTTATACTGGCAGAATATAACTGCACTAAATAAGAGCTACAGGATTTTTAAATGTCAAATGGTATTTGGTTTGAAGATAGGGGATCTGACCAGTTCAGGGGTGTCCAAGGGGTTGCTGTGGGGGCTACAGCTCCCATCTTCCATTGCCATTGGCCATGCTGACTGGGCCTGGTGGGAGTTGGGAACCAAAAACATTTGGAGAGTCAGATGTCAACCACCCTTTCTTTATCTCACTAAAATCCACGTGGTCCTTATTAGCACAACTTTGTCCCAAGAAAACCAGTCAAGCAATAAGAATTATTATTCAGCGAAGTGAAATTAGACATTTCCCCCGCAGTGTAATTGGGTGTGAACTTTGTGCGGCATTCTATAAATAAATAGTTTTGCATTTTGTAGACTCTTCCCTACACACTTGTTTGAGAGCTTCATTGACATTGGGCATTATGTTCGGGAGATAAGTGCTTACGAAGAGCTGGTATCGAAGCTAAATGCATTACTGGTAAGTAGTAAACGTTTGCTTACTTCCTTAGTCACACTAACACACTGCTAAAAAAATTAAGCTTACCCTATCTTAAAAATATTCATTGTTAATGAAGAGATCTTGCAAAAAAAAAGTTTCATAAACACGTGGGCTTAGGCATCTCTCCAATCGAAGCGGGTGGCAGGCTATGGGATAAAGGTGGCTAACCTCCAATACAGCCCCCCATATTCCTGATCCTCTAGGACCCCACCAAATTTAGCAAAAACAAAAATACTGGGGTCGGCAGAGCCCAGTAGCCTGATCATCATTTCAACCATTTGATGAGCAGAGATGGGGTGATAACCGTCATCAGTGCTGTAACGTCGTTTGCCTGTGCCCAGGGCAGGCACATGTGTGCACACTGGATGGGAGGGGGGCACCAGCCCAGCCTGCACTGCTGGAGCAACCCCACCCCCACCAGAGCAAAGTGGGGCCATGCTGAGTCACTTGCCCACCTTGCAGAGGGGAGCCTGGCTGGCCAATGTGACCCTTGGTGGGCGGAGAGGAGCACACTAGGGGTGCCTGGTTTGTGCCCCCTCAAAAATTGCGTGTCTGGGCCACACACCCCCTTGTGCTCCCCACACTCTGCCCCTGGCCCTCCATCCTCAGCTGATTTGCATAGGAGGAGTGCTTTGTGCCTGCCATTGTGTGTGTTGTGTGTCAACTGCACATTTGAGACTCTGGTGGCCACACCTGCTTTTGGCCACACCCACCACTAGAATGTGTTGCCTGGAGGGGTGGATATGACCCTTTGGCAAAAAGGGCTTGGCCACTCCTGCCCTAGGACAAACGACAAATAAACCGCATAGCCAGCTTTCACCCATGTTCTCTTGCTGTCGGAGCCTGACACATCAACACAATAGCCACGAAAGGGTTCTTGGTTTCTGCGAAAGAATTAGATGACCAATGAGGGAGAAGGTGATCTCTAAAGCATATAAAGCCCATGTTGTTAGCACGAACCAATGTCCTATTAGCGAAAGATCGCATAAATCAAAACAAGCCTTTTAACTGATTTCATGACTAGGAGGATGAAGTGAAGCAAATTGCGGAAAACATTGAAGACATTAATCAAAACAAAGCACCTACAAAATACATTGGGAATTATGCAATATTGGACCATCTTGGCAGTGGAGCCTTTGGAAGTGTTTACAAGGTAAATAGGCTTTGGGATATGTATCAAATCTTGCCATGCATTTATATATATTCACCCTTGCCTGTGATGTTATTGCAAATTTGTTTCACTCTTTTCCCAACTGTAAAGGTGGACCATATGCTGGTTTACATTGTTACACAGAGTCCTGGTCTGCTGGCCCCACTATTTCGCTGGACCAGGCTGTCAAATGATCTCCCTCCAGTTTTATTCAAATGCAAAATGGTGCTTAGAAGGACTATCTTTCAGCACCTGCCCCCTTCCTCAAATGTTCAATGTGTGTCTAGCGATACTGGTGCTATTATTGGTTTTGGAGGGAGAAAGGTTGTTTTCTGCTGCTCCAGAGAAGCGGACACGGGGCAATGGATTCAAACTACAAGAAAGAAGATTCCATCTAAACATTAGGAAGAACTTCCTGACAGTAAGAGCTGTTCGACAGTGGAATTTGCTGCCAAGGAGTGTGGCGGAGTCTCCTTCTTTGGAGGTCTGGAAGCGGAGGCTTGACAGCCATCTGTCAGGAATACTTTGATGGTGTTTCCTGCTTGGCAGGGGGTTGGACTGGATGGCCCTTGTGGTCTCTTCCAACTCTATGATTCTATATGGGATTCCCGTAAAGATTACTGACATAATATATGTCAAGTACTTTAAATAACTTGCAAAATAGTATTTGTTCTACCATGATGTAGTGCATCTGAGTAGGCCTTAGAGCAGGGGTCAGCAAACCTTTTCAGCAGGGGGCCGGTCTACTGTCCCTCAGACCTTGTGGGGGGCCGGACTATATTTTGGAAAAAAAAATGAACGAATTCCTGTGCCCCACAAATAACCCAGATATGCATTTTAAATAAAAGGACACATTCTACTCATGTAAAAACACACTGATTCCCGGACCATCCGTGGGCCGGAATTAGAAGGTGATTGGGCCGGATCCGGCCCCTGGGGCTTAGTTTGCCTACCCATGCCTTAGAGATCCCTGACCTCTGCATATATCTGTTACTATTTTCTTTCAAATACTCACATGTCACATTTTGATTGCCCTATGGAGGCTTAAGCCAATTTCAAGCTAGTTATTAGATGCTAAAAAAAAGGACGTTTCTTAAAATAGACACAGTACAGTTAGTTTTGATGAAGAAATAGTGCTTGTTTTAATCTTCCTTATCTGTTGTTGTTCTTAACCCCCACATAGGTTAGGAAACGCAGTGGTCAAAACCTTCTAGCGATGAAAGAAATTAATCTACATAATCCAGCATTTGGAAAGGACAAAAAAGACAGAGACAGCAGTGTGAAGAACATTGTCTCTGAATTAACTATAATAAAAGAGCAGGTGAGTCAAAACATACCAGGAATAAATTTCATCGAAATCACTGGAGTTCTCTTCCAAACAGTGGTACGGTATTTAGGTTTTTGGATGCCAACCGGAAAGGAACTTGCTTACACTGATGATGGTTTGTTTTGTTTTTAAGTACCTTCATATCTGTAATAATAATGCTTTTAAATATCATACTGAATACATTGCTGTGATATTGCTATTTGTACTTGTTGTGTTAAATACAAAAATAAAACAGCATCAGTGGCAACCATTTATGTGAAGGTTTCCTACACCAGTTGAACTGAATGAGCATTTGTAGTTGGTTAGCCAACCCAGAGGAAGCTGGAAGAAGTAGGATTTATATGCCCAGTTGCTGGTTTAAATACCATTGATTTTTAATGGTTCTACCAGTTACTTCCTCATTCATTCCATGGAGGTCGTGGTCCTCATGCATGGCAAAGATGTCCACATGGAGGAGATAACTTTTCCATTGAAGGAAATGGGGAAATCCATTCTCACGTAAACATTAGAGAGCGATGCATCTGCATCAGGGTGAATGCACGTAACGATCCAACAGAGAAAATGTGCTCAGGCAATTCAGATGTTCGGTGCGAGCATATGCAAGACCAAGCATTTCCTGACCCCAGTTGCCAGCCCAGCAACTGTAATCTTACGCTGTGACTCGAGGAGTTAAAAAAGAAGAAGTATAAAACCTCAACAAGAAAATGCACCGGCAGCAATTTGTCTTTTGTGTTAGGAAACCTTGTGAAGTTTGAAACTCAATCAGAACTAGCCTGCAAGTAACATGACTTTTATTTCAATGCATATTTAGAAAAAGAATTGCTATTTCAACGTATTTTCCAGTTGAAACGTTTTACTTGTTTGTTCTTTGGACTGTGTGTAAAGAGTTGTAGCCTAATGGAACCAAGAAAGCGAAAAAGTTGCTCTATTACCTATGTAGTATACATATATATTTAAAAATATGTCATGCTACAACACTTGGCAGTTGCCAGGTAATGACAGGGTGGAAATACCTCTTTGTTTTTCAGGTTCCTGCTTTTCCCCTGAACAGAAATATTTTCCAGTTACATTTGCTTCCCCCCACATAACCTCTAGCTGTAATTAGCAGGGGGCAAATTTCAGCAGGAAAACAGGATATGGGAGAGTGTTAAAAATTATTCCGCCCCTGAATTGTGGACCTGGTTGGAATAGCTGCTCTGCACAGCTGCTTTTGGTTTGTAAAGAAAGAGCACAGAATCCCAATGCACTATTAAAGTAATGGGACGCTGGTGGCGCTGTGGTCTAAACCACTGAGCCTCTTGGGCTTGCCAATCAGAAGGTCGGCAGTTCGAATCCCCGCAATGGGGTGAAGTCCCGTTGCTCTGTCCCAGCTCCTGCCAACCTAACAGTTCGAAAGTGCAAGTAGATAAATAGGTACCGCTGCGACGGGAAGGTAAATGGCGTTTCCGTGCTCTCTGGTTTCCGCCACGGTGTCTCGTTGTGCCAGAAGTGGTTTAGTCATGCTGGCCACATGACCCGGAAAGCTGTCTGTGGACAAATGCTGGCTCCCTCGGCCTGAAAGCGAGATGAGTGCTGCAACCCCAGTCGCCTTTGACTGGACTTAACCGTCCAGGGGTCCTTTTCTTTTACCTATTAAAGTAATACCTAGTTTAACCCCTAAATATCGTAGAACATACATGAAGGACCATTATTAAGCTAGCTATCATGGAGTCTTGCTATACAGTGGTACCCTGCTAGACGAATGCCTCGCTAGACGAAAAACTCACTAGATGAAAGGCATTCGCTAGCGGAAGGCTGTCTCGCAAGACGAATTTTTCAATGGGCTTGCCTCGCAAGACGAAAAAATTTCCGATTTCCCCCCGTCAAACCGCTATTCTCCCATTGGTGCTTCGCAAGACGAAAAAATCGCTATGCGACAGCACTCGCAGAATGAATTAATTTCGTCTTGCGAGGCACCACTGTACATTCATTAAGCTGGATTCTCATGGATTTCACGTGCTTAGGGTTGCATTATGAGAACCAGTTTCTCATATCCTTTTTCCTGCCGAGATTCATACTAATACATGAAAAGGCATCTAAGACATAATGTGAAAGTGACTGTATGTGTGTCGTGATGCTCACATAAGGAATTTGTGTGCCCTTTTCATGTTTCACTGGGCAAACTCAATTGGTATTTGCAGCTTTACCCTTCCCTCTTCTCCCTCTTGCACACTCCACAAATCCAGATGGTCCCGCAACCGCCCAGAGTCAATGGGTGTGTGTGACTGGAGTGGGTTGGGGGGAGCAGAATGTGAGGTCCCCTTCTGCACTGAGTGAAAGTCCATTTCACTCTCACACAGAGACCATTGACCTTTGCTTGCTGTGCTCACCCTTTTTATTTCTCTTTCTTGAAAAAGAACAACCCTTACAATGAAATATTTGAGGGGGCTGCACCCCCCCTAATTTGGTGGGCATTGCCATTTCACCACGTCATGTGATTGATTACGTGGGGCGGTGCTTACCTGGGCCTGCCCAATATTGTGTTCAAGTTGGCCCCTCGAGTTACCTTTATTATTTTTTAAAGCATTCTGCAAAGTAGGCCATAAATAGACCAAATACTGATAAAAGGGGAGAGAAAAACTTACTAAAGAGAACTGAGCAATTTTGGGGAATACAGTATTTCCATAGGCAGTATAGAGAAGGTAGACGTTATGGTTATCTCTTACTGATTCTGGCCACAATATCTTAAATAAAGAAAAAACAAAATAAAAAATAAAAAAATTCCTTCCAGTAGCACCTTAGAGACCAACTAAGTTTGTTCTTGGTATGAGCTTTCGTGTGCATACACACTTCTTCAGAACACACTTAGTTGGTATCTAAGGTGCTACTGGAAGGAATTTTTTATTTTATTTTGTTTTGACTATGGCAGACCAACATGGCTACCTACCTGTAACTTAAATAAAGGAGTGATTCCTGCACACTGTCAAAGATCAAGATACTGTGCTGGTGTTCACAGTCTTAAAACTGACTTGCCATAACTGCCACCAAGAGGAACATTCTGAAGACATTATACAAATGGATGTTCCATCTAACCTTAACTGTATACATTATTTTTATTGTAGCTTTATCATCCTAATGTCGTACGATATTACAGAACCTTCTTAGAAAGTAAGTATGCACTTTCAGGGCTACATTCCATAACGAGTATATTGTTATAATAAGATTAAAGGAAAAAAAGATCACTACAAAAAGAAAATGATCTATATATATTCTGTTGTCGTCAGGAAGCTTATATTCCAGCTGCAGCCCCCTCTTTAGGAGACCTGGGAAAAATTGTTTTGATTTCAGGTGCAATCCTATACCTACTTACCTGGGAGTAGGGCTTTTTTTCCAGCCAGAACTCACCGAACTCAGTTCCGGTACATTTCATGTGGGCGCCATTGCCATTATAAGAGAACAAGGGAGGCATTCGTGGTGAGTTCCATCACCTCTTTTCCTAGAAAATTAGCACTGCCTGGGAGTAAGCCACATTTAACCCAGTTAACCTTACTTCCGAGTAGATATTATAAGATTGTGCTTTAGTCAGGATTCAAATAGAAGGCGAGAGACTTGAAGCATCAGTACATAGGTGGGATTATGTCAGGTCTGGAAATGAAAATCTGCATTGTATCCCACTAACACCTGTTCAGAGTAAATGAATGGGCCCAAGTTAGTCATGTCTTTTAATTTTAATGCATCTACTCTGACTAGGAGTGATGTTGAATACAATCCTCGTATTTTTCCTGCACGCTTTCCTTTAGAGGTTGTTGAGGATTTTGGCCTAGGTGAGTAAGATGCAGACAAATGTTGGCAAGGATGGAGACATACACCGTAGGCTGTGTGTTCCTTGTGCTAGAGGCCAGATGCCGTTGATGTTCCAGGTGGCTCATAACTCCGAACCGATCTCTGTGGCTGGAGTCCTGGGTGGCTTCCACTTGGACCTTTTTGACCACCATGAGTATAACCAGGACTTTTTTTAAGGGTATGCAGTACTGGCACCTCTTTTTGTTGTTGTTAAGAAGTGCGGCACTTACTGTAACAACTTCATGGTGAGTACAGACACCTAGTTTTCTAGAAAAGAAGCAGACAAAGACTAGCGCAACTTATAGTGTTGTGGATGCTTTAGATTTGCTAGTTATGCCACTACTGCGGCCCGTATTTTGTTAGCCCAGTAATGGAAAACGAGCGAGGTCCCAGCTAAAGAAGAATGGCAACTTAAACTGATGGAATATGTGCAGCTTGCGGACTTAACGTATAGAATAAGAGAACAAGAAGAACCTACGTTTAAAGAAGATTGGAAAATGTTTATTGAATATATGGAGGGTAATTGTGCGCACTTGAAAACGTTGGCAGCATTAAGATAAATTCAACAGTGTAAATAAGTTTTGATGGATGTAATAAAGGAATACTGAATGGTTTAGTTTATGTAAAATATGCAGGGATTTATGATATGCAAAATGAACGGGAAAAGAAGAAGGGAAGTCATTGATATTTTAAGGATGTTTAAATGAGTATTCTAAATTCAGATTTGGGTGCTTCATAGGGGGCTGTAGGGAGGGGGGCAGGATGAGAGGAATGGTAAATCTCTCTTGCACAAGTGGGGCACCGCAGCTGAATGCTACGCAGTGTTTTATACTGGTAGTCCAGTTTTAGGGATTTTTGAGAAGGCACCATTTAATCATTTTCCTCTGGTGGTACAGATCCCTCTGCTGTTACATTCCTGCCAGAGAAGTGGTAAGCCACTTAGTCTGCCTATACAGGAATCATTGGTCAGACTGGATTCCAAAATGCTCAGGAGGTATACCTGGATAATGCCTCCTGGCCAATCGCTGGGCACATAAATGAAATGTTCCCTCTTGTTTTGCTGCTTCTATTTCGTTTTGTTGCTTCTAGGTGACAGGCTGTACATAGTCATGGAGCTCATAGAAGGGGCGCCGCTGGGAGAACATTTTCATTCTTTGAAGGAGAAGCAGCAACAGTTTACGGAAGACAGACTATGGCACATATTCATTCAAGTAAGGACCTGCACGTATCTTCGTTGCTTTTTCTTTGTCTTGTTTTTTGCTTCTAGGATAGTCATTAATCGCTGCTTATCAGTCAGGGATCTGTCCTTTTGCACTTTGCAAAGTGCGTACACATTGTCTGCGCTATGCAATTGATGATACATTGCGCCCAAGGTGGGATAAACTAAATGTCACTGGTGCTGAAGCATATTACAATGGAGCTTCTTAGATGAGGCAGTGCAGAGAATGTAAGATACACCTCCCAGATACAGTGCTAAGAGGGCTGTGCAATGGGAACCCAGCAATCTGACTTATGTCATTGGTCCATTAGCCCAATATTGTCTGTGTTGTCTGTTGTGATGGACGCGACGGCCCTTTCCCCCCTGGCACCGTTGGGCCCGTCCACTCACTTAAATATAGTGCACCCCCCTCACAGAACACCACTTCCACGAATTCCCTCAAACTACCTCAGATTATCTCTTGGGGGATATGTGTGAGGGAAAACATAATAATTTGGAGACTCAGGCACGATTTGTTCAAATAAACAATAATGATCTTATTTAACAAGGAAGTTTATGACACGAGTGGATAAAACTTAGGATACTTCAGTTTACAATGTTATTTCACTTCAAGGTTTTCTCGGTTGTTTCACACTTAACTTAATACTTTGGTTCTTAACAAGGTGCTACTTTCTGTCAGTTACACACCCCTTAGACAACGCTACTTCAGAGGTACTCCAAGTAATAGACCCAAGGTTTCGCTGGTTTGGGAGTCTTCTCTTACTAGAAGAATCTCTTCCCTCCTGACTGGAATGAGACCTAAGTAGGCTGTCTCTTTACAGCTTCTATTTCTCCTGTCTCAACCTCAGCCTCCCAGTTAATTCCTGGCCTAATTACTCTTATAGGACACCACACACTGTCCTTCACACTAAGCTCAGAGACTCCTTTCTCTAGCTTGTGATATTTTCATCAGAGTGGATGTTTCTACCCAGAACCAACTCTCACTCCCTATCTTCCTACCTATCCTCCCAAGGCCTTCCACAGCAGGAGCTTTACTGTTGAGCTACAGCTCCTCCCTATAGCAAATGGCTTTTTAAATGGTTTTGTGCTCCAAAGTTTAGTTGCAACTCTTCCTGTAAGACGCTTGCCCCTCACGTTCCCAGGTTCTAAGCTACCCCTTGGTTATTGCTGGTGAATATGGCTTTGCATTTGCGCTAAGACTTTTCTTTGTTGTAAAGCTGTGTTTAGCTCTTCGGTATTTGCACAAAGAGAAAAGAATTGTCCATCGAGACCTCACTCCAAACAACATCATGCTGGGAGATAAGGATAAAGTAACCATCAGTAAGTTCTAATTTTGTAACCTTGGACTGTTTAAGTAGAAAGTGATTTCTTTCCATTGTGAATTGCAGTAAATTAATTCAGAATAAATGAAATCACCAAACCATTTCTAATGCATATGTACAAGTGAAACCTTTTCTTTCCAAACAATACTATACTGTTTGTTTTTTTCCTATGTATGGGGAAACTAAGACATTTCTTCTGAGTTATCGCTTTATTATTTAAATCCTTCTGTTGTTCATCATTCTCAGGCTTGCTTCTGTTCTGTTTTTTACACCCTTCTAGTCCAGGTGTATCCTTTTTGTTTTCTAAAAAAGGGAACACATAAGCACGAAGATTTGCCACAGCACATTTTTGTTTTTCAAATTAGTATGCTGGCCTTTCTCCAAAAACTTCAGGGTGACAATTGCTCTGTTTGGATGACCCAATTCTGGCTTAATAAGCCAGGATACGCACAGAGTTATTGTCTCTGTATTCTGCTTTTACTTTGCACAACTAGTAAAACAAACCAGGAAGCTGTAGTTAACTTTGGCTTTCTGTTTTGCAAGAACTGGGAACTATGGGTAGACTTTCAAACTAGACAGGATTTGGATGCCAACATTAAACCACGGAACCAAGAATCACGGTTAAGGGTTTCCAGTCGTGTTGGAATTTGGATTCCAAATCCTGGCTTGTTGGGAAGCCATTAAACATAGTTCTCAGTTCACATGTAAGGAGAAGCTATGGTTAACTATGTTCCTTCGGGTTTTTCCTTGATCGTGTGGAGGTGGGAACAAGGCGTCTTCATGCCAAATTTGTACATATTCTGGTTTCTTAATCCTTGATGTGATTGCCTGAACATGGGCAGTATTCACAATCCTGTAATGATATCAGCTCAAATATATACACCTTATTTAAATATTATGTACACACGCTGATGCATAGATTTGGTGGTTAGAGGCACAGCCAGTGCCGTGTTCCCTTTCCAAACATAAGGAGAATATAATTCAAATGGGCTCAATGTCATTGCAACTTCATTTGATGTAAAATATACTTTCAAAGAGCCAACTGTCCAACATTTATCCAGACTGAAGCCAGATTTGTGTTGAGTTCATTTGCTACTTGGCGAACAGTTGTTGAAGTGGGAATGGAATAAGTGGATGATGGGCAGTTGTGGGTGATATTGACCCATTATTGAATTTGTTTCAATATCTGTTTGACATATCCTTCAATGTCACACAACTGAGCCCATATTCATTCCGCCTGGAGTGGATACTGTTGAGATGAAAGTACCCCCTTGGTGTGTGTGTGTGTGTGTGTGTGTGAGAGAGAGAGAGAGAGAGAGAGAGAATCTCTGTATTTAATTAGGCAGAAGGAAGGAGAGAGAGGTAATCTTCACTGTTGTTGCAAGTTAGGAATTTAATAATTCTTCATTCAATTAATTTTTTGCTTGGAGTAGGGCATGTGTCTCTGAAAGTTGGTAGTATGATTTAGGTTAGTGTGCTGTAATAATGATATCTTAGATGAAGAACAAATAAGCACTGTGGGTTGGGGGGGGAAGCATTAGCTGTGTTTCCTTTGGGGCAAACGAGCTTTCTTAATGTTTCCATTTCTCATTTAGGCTTCATGAATAATTAAATAGTGTGATTATGAGCTTCTGTGCATGTGTTTAAGTCACTGTGCACTTACAGCCAACCCCCCCCCCCCCCCCGGCAACAAACCTCGGAAAGACAAGGCTTTATCACATTAATAGCTAAATAACCATCAACTGTAATTGAACCATTTTGGGAATGGTTGTCTTGTCTTCTGCGTCTTCAGGAGATGTAGAGCAGCATAAAACCCAGTAGGCTGGATTAGGAAGAATTAAGTGTGCTTTGAGCATAGCAAATCATGTAGCTCTTTGAGATGCCAATAAACATATCAAATCTCTTCCATGAAGGTTGTAAAATTGCGAGCTATTGACTAGGCCTTTAAGCCAGAGGTGAGGAATCTCTACTCCTCTATATGCTGTTTGACTACAGCTCCCATCATTCCTGATCATTGGCCGGGCTGACTGGGGCTGATGGGAGGTGGAGTACAGCAACATCTGCAGGGTGGAAGGTGCCTCATCCTTGTATTAAACGGTGCACTCCTTTATTTGCCTGTGCACAGTCACAAGAACACTAGAAGAGCCTGCTGGATCCGGCCAATAGCCCATCCAGTCTAGCATCTTGTTCTCACAATGGCCACAACCAGAAGCGTGTGGGAAACGGGCAAGCAGGATTTGAGCATAACAGCACCCTCCCCTCCTGTGGTTTCTAGCAACTGAGCAACATCTTCATCATGACTGGCAGATATTTTATATGTATTTGCACTGCCTTAGATGCAATTTGCAATATTTGAGGAGATGGCCCAGAGCCCTTTTTTATATGTGATAACTATGGAGTACTTTGGCCACCTCATGAGAAGAGAAGACTCCCTGGAAAAGACCCTGATGTTGGGAAAGATGGAGGGCACAAGGAGAAGGGGACGACAGAGGATGAGATGGTTGGACAGTGTTCTCGAAGCGACTAGCCTCAGTTTGGCCAAACTGCAGGAGGCAGTGGAGGATAGGGCTGCCTGGCGTGCTCTGGTCCATGGGGTAACGAAGAGTCAGACACGACTGAACAACAACAACAACAACAACAACAACAACAACAACAACAACAACATCATCATCATCATGGAGGGTGTTAGCAGGTGCCCATGTGCAGTAGCACACCTATCCTAACAAGCAGGGTTGGAGCATAGGGACAACACGATACCTTTATTTCATTTTTCTTGATCTTGCCTTCCAAGGACCTCAGGGTTGTATACATGGTTCCCCTTCTCTGCCTTTTATCCACACAAGAATAACCAAGTGTGGTACTTTAGGCTGAAAAACAACTGGCTGGAATGGTCAACCATATATCAGCTCAATAAGCCCACATTTAAACAAGCCCATACACAGAGCCCCTTCGCTTCTCCCTCTGTGGTATAAGAAATCAATCCAGGAAGTCTCTAATCATAATGTTCCATTTTGCCTGAACGAGAAAACTGTTGTTACCAGCTTTGGAACAAACTAGGATATCAAACCATGGTTTTGAAGTTGGCTTAATATCCTGACTTGTTCCGCAGCTGGTTACCATAGTTTCTAAGTTCAGATTAAACTCTCCTACACTGGTAAAGTGTACCTGATCCCATAATTTGTGCAGTGACTGACTTGAACCACAGCCTAACGTTCTGTTAAATATCTGGTTTATAATTATGATTCTGCTGCTGATTTTTTTTTAAAAAACTGTCATTAGATGTGTGTATCATTAATGTGTTTTGCACTTTTTGTTATTTTATGTTTTGGTTGAATATATACTTATAATAAGGTTTTGAATATATATTTATAATAAGGTTCTCTGAGGCTTTGTGGGGGAATGTTACAAAGCAGGGTTAAAATCTAGACAAAAATAAAATACATAAAGCATTATGAATTTCAGTTATCAGTGCTTTTTATGAAAAGCAATCTCAAAGCAGCTTGCAGCACAATACAAGAATTAAAACCAATACGAAACTAGAACAAAATGGAAGCTAAATACATTCATATACCTAAAAAGGAGTCTAACACATCCTACCCATTGAGGAAGCCACAATATCTAAAACTGACCAAGTTAAAGTCCAAAAACCTGACTGAAATGAGAAGCTATTGCCTTGTGCCTAAAAGCAGCTGCCCTGACATTATGGAGAATAACATTTAAATCAGGGCAAGCCAACAGCCGATACCAAACCCTGAAGAAGTGTGCATGGACATGAAAGCTCATACCAATAACAAACTTAGTTGGTCTCTAAAGTGCTACTGGAATGAATTTTTTTTATTTTGTTTTATCTACTCATAAGTAAGTCCCATTGAATTCAATAGGGCTTACTCCCAAGTAAACAGGGCTTGCAGTCTTCATTACTCTGCCACATCGGCACCTCCCTTTTATTCCTGTGAATCTGGTGATGAAAGGGAAAGGGGAAAAAAACAAAACATATGAAATGTAAACACTGTATCAAATGGATAAAAAGGTAAAGGTAAAGGTACCCCTGACCGTTAGGTCCAGTCGTGGACGACTCTGGGGTTGCGGCGCTCATCTTGCTCTATAGGCCGAGGGAGTCAGTGTTTGTCCGCAGACAGCTTCCGGGTCATGTGGCCAGCATGACTAAGCCGCTTCTGGCGAACCAGAGCAGCGCACGGAAACGCCGTTTACCTTCCCGCCAGAGCGGTACCTATTTATCTACTTGCTCTTTGATGTGCTTTTGAACTGCTAGGTTGGCAGGAGCTGAGACCGAACAACGGGAGCTCACCCCGTCACGGGGATTCAAACCACCGACCTTCTGATCGGCAAGCCCTAGGCTCAGTGGTTTAGACCACAGCACCACCCGCGTCCTATCAAATGGATAGACTTAGTAAAAATGGAACCTGGCTATTTGCTTTAGGCTAAATTTCCCAGCCTTGAACTCTCCAGATGTTTTGGACTAAAACCATCCCTGAACATTGGACATACCATCTAGGGCTGATAGGAATTTTAGTCCAGGAAAGCTGGATGGCTTCAGATTGTGGAAGGCAGCTTTATGCCTCCATTTGCTTATTTGTAACTTCCACAATTTTTATTCTGTTTTAAACATTTTGCAGTCTCTCGCTCTGCCAGGATTTTCCTAGTACCATCTTAATGTTAGCGCAGGGATTCTGTTCATGCTTATATAATATATCTTCTTTTTAAGTAATGTATGTATAATTGGCTGGCAT
Organism: Lacerta agilis; assembly: GCF_009819535.1. NCBI lineage: Eukaryota > Metazoa > Chordata > Lepidosauria > Squamata > Lacertidae > Lacerta > Lacerta agilis. The sequence continues at coordinate 15,928,531 of NC_046323.1, forward strand.
CTCTCCAGTCCCCGAAAAGGAAAGGAAAGAGGACTGCTCATTAGTAGTTTTGCTCCCAAAGGCAACGCTTTAATAGTGCTCTTCCACAGCTGAATGATGTAAAGGAGAGCACCAGGTTCCTTACTGTGCATTTCAGAGGCACCGTGTTCTGGTGTCCGTATATAAATTATACAGGATGGAATGCTGTAAGTTTTAATTTCTTTGGCTGAATGGAACCAAGTGACATGGAAGCATGCAGCACGAGCAAAACAAAACAGCTGTATTGTCACGTTGCTCAAAGTGCAGGCATGACTCTTGTCTGCTGCTCAACCATATACACCTGTGTACATGCAGCCTTCACCAACCTGGTGCCCTCTCCAGATGTTTTGAGCTACAATCAGGCCCTGAAAACAAAGCTGTGTCCTGATGGGGCAGATGAGGCTTATAATGTAATAATAATAATAATAATAATAATAATAATAATAATAATAATAATAATTTATTTGTACCCTGCCCATCTGGCTGGGTCTCCCCAGCCACTCTGGGCGGCTTCCACCAAACATTAAAATACATTTAAAATATCACAGTTTAAAAACTTCCCTAAACAGGGCTGCCTTCAAGTATTTTCTGAATGTCAGGTAGTTGTTTATTCCTTGACTTCTGATGGGAGGGCGTTCCACAGGGCAGGCGCCACTACCGAGAAGGCCCTCTGCCTGGTTCCCTGTAGTTTTGCTTCTCGCAGTGAGGGAACCGACAGAAGGCCCTCGGCGCTGGATCTCAGTGTCCGGGCTGATTGATGGGGGTGGAGACGCTCCTTCAGGTATACTGTAAAATGTAAAATACATGGTGTGCGTTGTGTTGGCAAAGCCTGGTCTGCTGTAACAGATGAGAACATTATAGCTAGTGCTGTGCCAAAATCCATCCTCTGGTTTCTCAGATCTTTTCTTCGCCTGCTAAAGAGGCTTACATTTTCCCGCCTCATTTTCAGGACAATAAATTATTGATAATTTAGGTTTGGGCTCTAATTTAGGATGCTTAAAATCTCTCACACACACCCCAAACCAGAAGCATTCCTATTGGGGAATGTGGGAAATGAGATTCCAAAAGATTTAAATGAAGTATTCATGTATGCCACCACCGCAGCAGGAGTTGTGATTGCACAGAACTGGGAAAGGGAATGTTTACCAACCAAAAAAGATTGGTTGACCAAATTAATGGAGTACGCGGAGATGGACAAGTTGACTGGGCAGATAAGAGATCAAACAAAACAAACATTTTAAAAAAGATAGGAACATATTCAAACAATATTTGAAAGACTATTCATGGGGAAATTGAAATTTTGACTGGCTTAGAATAACTTCTGTAAGAAAAAATACTAAAATGTAGTGGGAAAACAGGAAAACAAACGCATAGACTTGTTAAGAGAGGCATTCAACTAAGTCAAACTGAGGACCCAAGTAAGAAGGGGAGGGAAGTCAAGTATAAAAGGAATACAAATGAATCAAGCGATTAAGCACCAATTTTTGTTTTTGCTTTCTTTATTATTATTTACAAATACATGTTTAGCCATAGGAGAACTGAGATGTTATAGTGTGATTCTATGAATGTAAATTAAAAGAAACCAATAAAGATGATTTGCAAGAAAAGAAGAGAATTTAGGTTGGTACGGGATTTTGAGCTTCACCCCCTGTGTTTTTTCCAGTAGTCTGCAGTCTCCCTGACTGCCTGTGCTTTCTGTTCTGGAAAAGCCCCATGGGAGGAATTACTTCCTGATCCCATACCCTGAACTTAGATCAAAGTGCAGCTGCCTGCAAAGGTTGCAGAGTGAAAGTCCTGGTGAGATGATTTGTAGAATGAAAGGGCGGATATTTACAAATGCCCCTTGGCAATCTCAGAAGCAAGGCAAGCGCATCAGAAACCTTGAACCAGAATTTCCCCTCCTTTTCAATAATTTTCAAATGCAGTCTTTTCTCCTCATTACTTGATGCAGTATTGTGCGCAACACAAATTCTAACACTATACAGATGTTATGCAATAGTGTTTCAAATCCAGTTTTAGATATTGTGGTCAGTTTTAGATATTGTGGCTTCCTCAATGGGTAGGATGTGTTAGACTCCTTTTTAGGTATATGAATGTTTCAAATCCACAAATACAATCTGAAGTGATATAATAACATGGAGGACCGTAGGATGGAGGCATTTGACTGTTTTTGCAGTTCTTACCTCCTAGAAAAGTAATTTAAGTATGAGACAGGCTGCATTAAAACAGGCAGCCACTGCATGGTGCTCTTGCATTATGTTTAGTAACCCATCTTCTTGCTCATTCAACCTTTTCCAGTAGAGGATTGGAACAGCTTTTGCGACGTGCCCCAAAACAGCCCTTGAAAAACGTTAGCATGGAATGAAATGGAGAGAAGGCAATACAGTGGAGTTGCTCCAGCCTTGTCTTATTTGGTACTATGCTACTACTGTGAACTCGCAAGACACCTTTATTTTTATTTTTATTTTTTTTACAAAGCTTGTATTAGAACAGAAGAACGTGTGTGAGTTTTCAAGGTAGCATTAAAACCTCTTAAAACATTGCCTCTAGCTGAACTGATCTAAACATCTAAAACTGACATTACATCCATCTAAACCCTAAATTGGATGCAGGTGAAAAAAGCTTTTCTCGAGTCAGGATAGTATTCCCAGTGGTTGTAGAAAGAATGTGGGAAACAGATACTTGATCAAAGTGACCTGCTTTGATGGAGGTACAGTTGGCTCCATCTCACACCTGTTTTCTTTATTTTTTATTTCTTTTTACAGTGTTTTAATACTGAATGCCAGAGATATTTCAATCTGGTTTTTTGTTTTTGTTTTGTAAACTGCTACTGGTAGTAGCTGTGGTATTACAATTGCGTATTATTTGGGGAAATAACAGGGCAAGAGGCATAAATGGGCATCATCACCAAGCAACACAAATCTTAGCATTAGCAGGGCCATTTCTGCTATGATACAAGGTGAAGCAGTAGCTTCTGACAACAGATTCTAGGGCTGGTGCCATTTTCTTGTGTCCAGTATCCATTTCTCTGTCTAAATTAAAAATAAAATTAAAAATAAAATGAAATAAAAATAGAGCTAAGCCTGTCATTTTTTACTTTTCAGAACCGAATAAGCCTGGCACTGGTTCAGTTTAAAATGACCTTTTAGAAGTTTGGCATTTGGATTAACTAATAGGTCATTGCTCTATAAATTGAAGTAAATGGGAGAATCATTTGATGGTTTGGACACCAGCAGGAAACCAATATATTATATTTCCAATTCTGTCCCATCCTTTGCCTCCTCCCCTGCCTCTGCTTGGGGCAAATTGGGTTTTGTTGTGTCGTTCTTAGCCTTCTATTTGTAAAATATGTATAAGCACATCTCATAGTATTCCCCTTTCCCCATAGCCTGTTTGCTCAGAAGTCAGTTTCACTGTCTCCCTCCATGGGACTTGCTTCCAAAAGGTGTGCATAGGCTTGCAGGCTTAGAGAGGTAAATACTGTATATTTGTGAGAGGCAGGGAGTTGAACATGGAAGTATTATGTCAACTTGTATCTTAGCACGCGTAACTTCATGGAGCATTGTTCAGGAGGTCAAACAAAATCGGTGAAATTTTGAACACAGTGGTTAAAATCGATGCAGTTTTGAAAGGTTCAATCTGCCATCTTGATTCAAAATGGCATCCAATGGCATCCAAACATAGATGAAAACTTGTTTCTCGATATCAGGAACCACCGTGCAGAATATGGTTATGATATCTTAAGAGCTGTCCAAATTGTTGTTGGCACTCGTCAGTCTCAAGAGACAATGGAGTGCACCTCTGGAGGTGAGGTCAAATTGCTGTGGAATGACAGTTCCATCTGTGGCTGCAGAGCCTGGTAACTCATAACTTCTGCCTCCTGTGTGGTTTTTTTCTACCTCCTGTGTTAGCAGCTGAAGTGATCTCTCCAGGGAACAAGCCTGGGCAGTGTGTATGGAAGCCCTGGGCTTCCATATACAAGACTCTCTGCTGTATATATGGAGGCAGATATATGGTTTATTTACACATATATACAACCTGAGTCTATAATGGAGGGGCTCCCAGCATTAACTCCCCAAATGGGTCTTGTTTTCCCCATAGCTGCAGCCTTGGGTTCAAACAGACATCAAGCATCATGGTCTGCTTCTATGGCTTTTCCACTTGTTTCCTTTAGCAGCCTGCAACCTTTTCTGCTCTAAGTCACGTTGTAGCCAATGCTAAAACTCTAAACTGTGCCTTTCGTTCTTCTCACTATCTAAAAGAGGGAGGAGGTTCCCCACCCATTTCCAGTCTGGCACATCTTCCCTTCTCTTTTGCTTCCTTAATGGTCTATCGCCTTTCCCTTTGTTCTCTTAATGGTTCCTCACCCCAGGCAATGACCTCATGAGGAAGCTAGCCTGGGGTAATGAACCGTTCAAATATAAACTGTTGTTGTTCAGTCATTCAGTCGTGTCCGACTCTTCGAGACCCCATGGACCAGAGCACGCCAGGCACGCCTATCCTTCACTGCCTCTCGCAGTTTGGCCAAACTCATGTTAGTAGCTTCGAGAACACTGTCCAACCATCTCATCCTCTGTCGTCCCCTTCTCCTTGTGCCTTCCATCTTTCCCAACATCAGGGTCTTTTCTAGGGAGTCTTCTCTTCTCATGAGGTGGCCAAAGTACTGGAGCCTCAACTTCAGGACCTGTCCTTCCAGTGAGCACTCAGGGCTGATTTCTTTAAGAATGGATAGATTTGATCTTCTTGCAGTCCATGGGACTCTCAAGAGTCTCCTCCAGCACCATAATTCAAAAGCACCAATTCTTCGGCGACCAGTCTTCTTTTTGGTCCAGCTCTCACTTCCGTACATTACTACTGGGAAAACCCTAGCTTTAACTATACGGACCTTTGTCGGCAAGGTGATGTCTTTGCTTTTTAAGATACTGTCTAGGTTTGTCATTGCTTTTCTCCCAAGAAGCAGGCGTCTTCTAATTTCGTGACTGCCTACCTTATATTTTAACCCTTGCTGGATCCAGGGGTTCAGGCGGCTCGATTAAATTCCAACACTTACTGGGTCCAGGAAATCTGGGGAGTCTGGCACCCGCAAACTCATAACAATACTTTGCCCTGAGGTAAGAGTTGAAACATAAGCGTCCACTGACAATTAATATACCGTATTTTTCCATCTATAAGATGCCCCCATGTATAAGACGCTCCCTATTTTGGGGGGCTCAGATTTAAGAAAATTGCCTCGGCACTATCCGTTTATAAAGCGCCCCCTAATTTTTGACATAATTTATTAGGGAAAAAACCTAGTCTTATACACGGAAAAATACGGTATATTTAAGGGACCTTTTCAAAGGTTGCACCCTAGGATTGGGTTTCAGGGAATTGCTTCTTTTCAGCTGCTGCCAAGAACAGTAGCTGAAAAAAGCTTAGATTAAGTTCAAAAGTTGCTTAAGTAAACGTGTGCCCATAGCTGGTATGTTGAGCTGGCATCTGTTCAGTTCTAATCTTCATAAATGGATTTTGATATCTATTTAAACTGTGTTTCATTTCCAGGCTGGTGGCATAAGAGCATTAGAACGAACAAATTCTATAAGCATTATATATTGGTATTGAGCCATTTACTTCCTAAAAACTGGCCCGCTTTGCACATCAGAGGAATCTGGAAGGAATCAAGCCACAGTGCTGGCTACATATGAACCAGCTCTTGTGGTTTCTTTGGAGAGAAGCCAAACTGTGAATGCTGAGTCATACATAAATGCTGAGTCAGCACTGTAGATTCCCCCCCCCTTTCAGCTTGGGAAAGGAAAGAGCGGTGTGTGTGTGTGTGTGTGTGTGTGTGTGTAATTTGAGCAGCGTGCACTGGCAATCTCAATCGTAGTAAATAATGAATGGGCTTCCCATGACATGTGAACCAGGCCACTGTGTGTCATTCATAAAGAGCAAAGATAAGAGTAGAAGATGGGGAAATATTATTGTGTGTTGCTTGATAATGCATAAATGAGGTGGTGGGGATAATATATCAAATATAAGTGAACTTTTTAATCAACAATTGAACCTGTTGGAGGAAAATAAATTTGCTTTATTTTATTTCCAGCTGACTTTGGTCTTGCAAAGCAGAAACAGGAAAACAGCAAGCTTACCTCAGTTGTCGGAACTATTCTCTACTCCTGGTAAGAAAATTAAAGTCCTTTAGGTCTGCAAACTTGCTGCTAAAATAGTGATTAGTGGCCCCAACGATAATGTAGCCCTTATATAGGGAGCCACTGTTTGATTCAGACAGTTAATTTTCCTAGGATATGTTTGGATTCTTTATTCTTTTTGAGTAAAGCGTATCATGACATGCCATCTCATTTTAAAGTGCACGGAATTAAATATATCTAAATTCATGTGAAAATAGGCAAATCTCGACATGCTATCACACTTCAATTTTTTTTTTGCTAATTAACTACAGTATCTACTGTAACAGTAATTAGAACCTTCAGTTCTCTGAGGCATAACCTTCTTTGAATTCCCACTTTCCTTGTAGCTCTATTAAAGTTGCCCAGTTATGTACATTCTAATGCACAGTATTGCCTTGCTTTTCCTAATACCAGAAGTTGGTTTTCCACACTTGGGAACTTTCATAAGTTTGCTCCCGGAGCATGTTTTAAAGATTGTGTCAGTTTGCTGTAGCAGTAGACATCTTAACGGTGATAAATACTTGAACTATTGTTGGCGACCACTGAATGGTGGGAATATGTGTGGAAATGGGGTCACCTGAATAGGCTGTTGCTGTGCAGGTGACCCAGGTGTTAACCTCACCTTGGCTCCCTTGGCTCCCAGTTGCTTTACTATATTCCTTAGAAGCTTCTCTCTGTTGACTCTTTGCTTCTTTCAGTGCTATCAGTTGGCTTTCTCGTGGTCCTGATAGTGAGGCGCTCACTAAATGGTGGGAACATGCCTGCCAATATGTCTTACAGAGGAATGCTTTGCGTAACACTGGTCCCCCCACCCCACCCCATTATCGCTAATTAAAAAGACAAAAGAGACATTCTTAATACAACATTTGTTTTTCTCTCAGGGGTCCGGCCCACTACGATACCCTTTCCCTCAGCTTTATACAACAGACCCAGGGATCCTAGCCATATCTTCTTCTTCTTCTTCTTCTTCTTCTTCTTCTTCTTCTTCTTCTTCTTCGGCAATCACTCATGGCCGAGTAAGATTGTCTTCTGTGAAAATGGTCTTAACAATGTGCCCGTAAGTGACTGTGGACGCCAATTTTGGATCCACACTTCCTTCCACAGCGGAGACATAGGTTTCCGGGCAGGAGTTGATCACGGTGAGGGTTTGCTAAACGTGCCTTCCTCTTAGCTCGTTTCTCCCTTTCGTCCTGGGTTTGTGCTTCTTCAAAGTTCATGATGCCTTTGGTAGAGGCTGTTCTCCAATTGGAGCACTCGCAGGCAAGTGTTTCCCAATTGTCAGTGTTTATACTATGTTTTTTTTTAAAAAAATTGGATGGTTGACTTTCTCTCCTTGACTCCCCAGTACGTTTCTGAGCACAATTCAAAGTGTTGGTGCTGACCTTTAAAGCCCTAAACGGCTTCCTGGAATGTCTCTACCCCTGGAGAAGTGTGCATGCACACGAAAGCTCATACCACGAACAAACTTAGTTGGTCTCCAAGGTGCTACTGGAAGGAATTCTTTTATTTTTTATTTTGTTTCCACCCCTGTTGTTTAGCCTGGACACTGAGGTCCAGAGCTGAGGGCCTTCTGACAGGTCCCTCACTGTGAGAAGTGAGGTTACGGGGAACCAGGCAGAGGGCCTTCTTGGCAGTGGCACCCACCCTGTGGAACTCCCTCCCATCAGATGTCAAGGAGATAAACACCTAACTGACTTTTAGAAGACATCCGAAGGCAGCCCTGTACAGAGAGGTTTTTAATGTTTGAGGATCTTTATGCTTGAATATTTTGTTGGAAGCCACCCAGAATGCCTGGCTAAAAGAGCATTTGGTTGTAAGGAACGAATTGTGTGATCCTTTGGCTCTCAGCTAGAATGACTAGTTAAGATAAAAGCAACTGCAGACCAAGCGAACCCACTTGAAACTGACGTTGTTCTTGCTATAGGGCCAAGAAAAGAACTTTGTCCATCCCCATGTTTTGGGATTGTTTGCCAGTCTAGACCTCCTGGGTAGAGACAGTAGACTCTGCAAAAAAATTACATAATTGTCCTATAGAAGTGAGATAATTGCATTTTATAGGCTCTGGGGGTACAGTTTATAAGGTCTCTGTTTTAGTGAGCAATAAGAAATATTTATTGAGCCAAGGCAGTGAAATAAAATTGTTTTACACATTGCAACAAAAACAGAGTGTTTACAGAGTTCAGCATAAACACAAATAAATGAGCACAATTTGCAGCGAATCAAGTATTGGCTCTCTTGGCATTCAGGTTTTGCTTTTAACGTAAGAATCTGAGAGAGCCATATTTTCCAGTGAATATTTGATAATATTAACAGCAGTGTTCTTGCGGCATGAGGGGAAGGAATTTTCCCCGCGACGTGGGAGGGCAATGCAAAGTAACTTCTTCATCAGTCTTGTGTGTGTGTGTGTGTGTGTGTGTGGCTTCTCAGTCAGCAGAGGAGTGAAGCATACAGGGTAGAAGGCAAGGTCAAAATTGAAAATGAAGCTACATGCCCATCTGAAATGGAGAACCTTCTAGCCAGTTTCAATTCTGCCTTTTGTGGGAGAGCAGGGTTGATTATTGTCTCCTGAATTTCACATGTGAGTTGTACGCTGTTTTTCTTTCTCTCTTCTCTGTCTGCTCACTCAGCTGTTGGGCAGCGATTTGAGGATCTCTGTGCCCAGACTCCAGGAGCAGGGGTGGCCCAGACCCCCAAGTCATTCCTATGTCTGGGGCACCATGGAATTATCAATTTCATCCCCTTCCCCAGCACTTGCATTATTGGTATAATCACATTTAAAGAAAGCAGAACACCCAGCAGTGATCAGAAACCAAGCAAGGAGCAATGCAATCTTGCACATGGCAAGACTTTCTCTGTTATGGTACCCATCTCATCGATCTCCTCCCCCCAAAATGCCCACCTTGCTCCACCCGTGTTTAACTTTCACCATCTAGTTGAAACTTTTCATTTCTTAAAGCTTTCAACCTTCCTCCAATTGTTCTCTGCAGCCACTGTATATTTTCCAGCCTGATTGAGCTGTTGTTGTTTATCTGTTTCATAATCTTTAATTTTCTTGTGTGCTCTATGTCCTCTTCCTAGGAATACATTTTACCTTTGGAAAATCAACTGACACTTTTCATTACTATTTGCATTTGAAGCTTTCAGCAAACTATAAGGAGTATAATTACTGCATATGCTACACAATGATAAACAAAGATGTTTCCATCAAAACAAGTAATGCCATCACTACTTTCTGTAAAACAGAGGGAAGAAGAGAGATCCATCATGGAACACATTGATGTAAATCAGGGGTAGCCAATGTAGTTTCTTCCAGATGTTGTTGGAGATGCTGCTCCCATTATCCCTAACCATTATCCATGCTGGCCGGAGGGTGGGGGCTTGTAAGGGTTGAACAACATCTGCAGAGCCTCAGTTTGGCTACGCTTGATGTAAATAATAATGAGTTAAAATTGCCCACAATTCTGCCTAGAAGAACAGATAAAAAAGAAAGCCACATTTCAAACTCTGAAAATAGAGAGCCATTGGCAGTGTTGTTGTTGTTGTTGTTGTTGTTGTTGTTGTTGTTATCATTTTATTATTATTATTATTATTCTTCAACTTATACACCGCCCTATACCCGGAGGTCTCAGGGCGGTTCACAACAAGACTACAGCATATAAAAGCAAACCAAAAGCAGTAACCCAATTAATCCCCCTCCCCAAAAAGCCACATTCTTTTCTCTCTCTTTTTTTAAAAAAAATAATTTTTATTAAATTTTACATACATTCTTTTAAACACCCATTCTTATTCATCTCTTATACATATTTTTGACTTCCCTCAGCCGCTTCTCAGGATTTTCAAATTTTCTAATTTCTTATTGTGTTTCCAACTTCACTATTATTTTTTTATCACAACAATTATTACCATCCAAAATTATTTCCATAATATTTCCTAAATTTAACCTTACAAAACTTCTTGAAGGCCTATTAGTGTGATTTGTTGTTTACAATTGTCTTTCAAATATTTCTCAAACTTAGTCCAGTCCTTCAGGAATTCCTGGTCCCACCGGTTTCGAACTCTTCCTGTCATCTTATCTAATTCTGCATAGTCCATCAATTTTGTCTGCCATTCTTCCATTGTCGGTAATTCTTCTTGCTTCCATTTCTGTGCCAATAACATTCTTGCTGCTGTTGTTGCATATAGGAACAGTTTTTTATCTTGTCTATTAATCTCTTTTCCTACAATTCCAAGCAAAAATGCTTCTGGTTTCTTTATAAATGTATATTTCAACACTTTTTTCATCTCATTATATATCATTTCCCAGAAGCCTTTCACCTTCTTACATTTCCATCACATATGATGAAACGTTCCCTCTTTCTCTTTACATTTCCAGCATTTATTACTCACTTTATACATTTTAGCTAATTTTACTGGTGTAATATTACACCAAAAAAGCCACATTCTAAAAGGGTGTTGGATATCAATAAGATCAACCAAAGGCCTGGTTATAAAGGAACGTTTTTGCCTGGCGCTTAAAGGTGTATAATGAAGGTGCCAGGCGAACTTTCCTGGGGAGAGCATTCCATAGATGGGGAGCCACTGCAGAGAAGGTCCCGTTCTTTTGTTGCCACCCTCTCGAGGAGGAGGCACACAAAGGAGGGCCTCAGAAGATGATCTCAAGGACCAGGTAGGTAAATAACAGCAAAAAAAGAAGAAAAAAATAGAGGCAGAACTACATGTTGAGTTAACAGAAGACACGAGAAGAGGGGTTCTTTAGAAGTCTCTGAGCCAAGTCTAGGATGTGTGTTTTATCCATTTGAAGTATACTTTCTGATAGGAAGCTCTTCCTTGGAAGGCTGAACTCTTCGACACAGGCTGTTCAATCTGGACTTAGCCCATTTCAGCCTTAAAACTTTCCCTGCCTTACAAAATCCTCTAATATCATCAGTATATCACCCCCCACAGTAATTGCTTTTATTATGACCTTTGCACAAAGAATCGTCCATAGAAAACTAATATTTACACAAGCTAATCCTGTACCATTGAGCATCTCTTGTAAGACAGTCTGAAAACAAGTTACATACTATCAGTTAGCTCATCAGGAATCTAGCAGGGAGGAAACCTGTCTCCACAGTCTTATTAAAATTGAAACTTATGTAAATATTGTAATAAAATATTAACAGAATAAAATTGGAAAGGCTTAAGCCTAAAGAATGATGGTTTCCATGAAAACAAATCAGTAAGAAAAAAAAATCCCATTCTATAAATAGCATTATGACATAGCTTTCCAAGGATATCAACTTATTTTCTATCTTTCTGTAATTTGTACTACATATATACATTCTTCTGTATTTCCAAGTCATTTTCATAAACGTGGATTCCATAACAAAATACTTGGAATATTAAATTATCTTCTGTGGTGCTGTAATTTTTTTTTGTTCAACTGCCAAACTCATTTTAAGATTGAGTTTAGCATTCAAGAAGATTTGTTATTAAATAAAAAAAAATGTGATTTCTGCGTAAGAGGAGCAGATGCGGAGTCCTTTCAGAGAAAACACAGAGCACGGCTCGGTCTGTCTAGAGAAAATGAAAAGAATGAAATTGAAAAATGTCCAACTAATCTGGCTTTGTTCTTGCTGTAACTATTTGTTTAGCAAAGGATATGCTAATCTAACTTCACCAGAATACTAGTGAAGTGGGTATCGCCCTGCTTGAATACAAGGTGCTGGGCTGAAAGCTTAAAAGCAAATATTGCAATTACCGTGAATATAGCATCTTTGAAATCCAATTGACTTAAATACCCAACACCTAATTCATATGTTAATCACACGCTTCTTGGCTAAAGCCACTTTGCTGTTGTGCAGAATTCTATAACTAAATTCAGTCCCACCATGCGGGTCCCACTCGGCCCGCAGATTTGTGGAATGGCAACACCAGAGCTAAACATCACCTTTCAGTACAGAGTTTTCACACTGTAAAGACCCCACCACCACCTGAATTCTGGAGGTGCTTCTTTAATTTTGGATGTAGGTTGACACAGCTTTTCTCCACAGGTAGTTACTGTCTGCCACTCAAAATCCGAACTCTCAGCTTTCAGGTCTTCAGTCGCTGAAGAATCCTCTCTCCTTTGTTCCGGAGAACTCAAAAGTTTGCTTACTATTTGGGGACATTTCAGTCGGTCCGAATTAAGCTATTCCCTATTGTGGCTTCTTTCCTAATGGGACCGTAAGGCTACAAGTGATTTACTTGTGTGTGTGTGTGTGTGTGTGTGTGTAGAATAGTGATTCTGGTCACTCAGGAGAAGAAGCTCTTAAAGCTAAAGACTATTTTCTGTCGTATGAAGATAGAGTTTGACTGCAACTGGTGTTATTTTTCTAGAAAAAGAGGTACCATAACTCAACATGGACACCTCCCTTGTTCTCTTAGAATGCCAATGGGGCCCACCTGAGAGGTGCTGGAACTGAGTTCCGGCAAGTTCTGGCTGAAAAAGAAAGAAAGGCCCTGACTGCAACTATTGGGTTAATATTGTCCCTCCAGTCTTGAGGTAATACTATCTCATTTGGGTGGCATTCACTACCAGCTGGCGGTGCAGTGCAGCTGTGTTGCTCTCCTGGTTTTCCAACACTGCATATAACTGCTGCTTACTGAGAGGGGGATAAGCAAGGCAGCAGAGAATTTGGCATGGTGTTCACCCAGCAGTGGAGCAAATCTGGTGCTCCTAATTTCTGTGTTCACTCCATGCCGAGTTCCCCAGTGCCTTACCCTTCTCAGTAAGCAGCAGGGACACACAGCGTTGGGAAATCAGGAGAGCGACACAGCCCCACCCATGCCACCCTGCTGGCTGCGAATGCTTGGATTGACTCTTTACCTAGTACACCACCTAAATTTAATATAATTTCCAGCTTTGAGAGCTGAAAAGACTACCACGTTTCCCTTTATTTCTGTCCCTGCCTCACAAGTTTCAGTTATTGCTGGAGATGAAGCTAACCGCAGTGGTGTACTGGGGGGGGGGCACCAAAGGAGCGGTTGCCCGGGGCACAAAATTTGTTAGGGGTGCAAAATTTTGACACCTGGTGCTGCCTCAAAACAGCCACGCACTTCCGTCGCTGGGCTGCATTGAAAACGGCTTCTCCATGCGAACCAGGTAGTGACCTCTCCAGGCAATGGAACGACTCTTCTTTTCTTATCTCTGCGACTGCAATCTCCTGAGTGACGCAGATGCCTCAAGCCAGTGGTTTAAAACCAGTGTAAATAATAATAATAATAATAATAATAATAATAATAATAATATTTATTTATACCCCGCATTCCCCGGCCAGGGCTGCGCTCAGGACGGCTAACACCAAATATGAATTTCAATAAAACATAATAGAAAAACAAAAACAACAAAAACAAACAAACAAACAAACAGTTAATTAAAATACTGCTTAAAATGCAGCCTCATTTTAGTAGTAGCCCATAAATCAAGACCATAAAGGGAGGTAACATCAGGTATTCACCTGAGCCAGCTATCCATGCTGGTCCTACATGGGCCAGCAAAAAAGCCAAGGGAAAAATTTATATATCAAACACCATATAAGGGGTCAGAGTGAGTCTAAGCCGAAGACCAGGCAGAACAGCTCCGTCTTGCAGGCCCTGCGGAAAGATGTCAAATCCCACAGGGCCCTAGTCTCTTGTGACAGAGCGTTCCACCACGTCGGGGCCAGTGCTGAAAAGGCCCTGGCCCTAGTTGAAACCAATCTAACCTCCTTGAGGCTTGGGACCTCCAAAGTGCTGTTATTTATGGACCTTAAGGTCCTCTACGGGGCGTACCAGGAGAGGCAGTCCCGTAGGTATGAGGGTCCTAGGCCATGGCACACTGAGGTGCCTTGAATGATGGTCATGGGTGCTGCGGGTAACACTGGCCTCTGTCCCTCTTTCTTGCCCTCCCTCCTCTTATGCCCTCTTGTGTCTCTGCCTCCCACAGCTGTTTGTTGCAGCAGCCCTGGCTACAAGCTGCCCATGCAAATGGTGCCTCTGGGGCTGCCCAGGGGTGCTGGTTGCCAGGAGCTGAAGTGGCCTTGGAGTAAGCAAGCGGGCAAGGGAGCCCAGCCTGCCAACCCTTGCAGTTGGGAATGGACAGAAGTCCCAGGCTGCTGTGGGGCAGTGTGAGGAGGCACCTCTCTTTGGGACGGGGATGGGAGGCAGCTCAGAGACCAGGGGCAGCAGCAACTCCCAAGGAAAGGAGGCTGAAGGAACACTCCAGAAGGGAGTGTGCTAAAAAAAAGGGTGAGAGGCTGCCAGCTCTGCAGGCAAGGGGTGACATAACCGGGCTCCTGATCCCCACAGGGGTGCCTCAGAAAGGATGTAGTTGGTCAAGGGAGCCGTGGACTCAAAAAAGTTGAAAATCTCTGCCTTAAGCAGTTGAATGCACAGGTGTACTCTGTCCATTCCCCTCTCTCCCACCCCTTCTCTGCACTGCCCAAGGCACTGGCAACCCATGCTATGCCACTGGTTAAACGCTAGATTTTATTTTTCAAAGGGAGGAGGGACGGACATTATTGTGTGTCTGTTCCAGTACCTCTCAGGACACCATGCTCAGGTCAGCTCAGCTTCCAGAAGAATTTTTTGGAGACCTGAACATTTTTTCACTGTTAAATATCTGTCTTAGTTGGTCATAATAAAGGTATTACTCTTCTCTCGCTCGCTTCCTGCTCCCCCCCCCCTGCTTGTTTTTGTAAGGGTACATTTCATGTAACTTAATTGCCATATGTTCCTTATGGAAAGCAAAGCCAGCTGTATCTCTCCAGTTTGCCAAGCACAGATCATAGCAGTACCATCCTTAATTAGCTTGCCTCTCTGAACCTTTTGTATGGGGTGGGGGAGGAGAAGGAGAAGGGAGGGGGGAACCCTTAGAATTTGTGAGACAGGCACATGACAGGCATCAATGAGTACTTTGTCAATTTTCAAACTGTTTTTTAAATGGTGAGTGAAGTAGATGAAATGTGAATTATGTGAATAATTCTGATAAAAAAGATTTTAGGGAGGAGGGATGAACATAAATCATGCATTATTTGATTTAAAAGGCATTGGCTGGTGGAAAAGAATGACTGATTGAAGGCTTCAGTTGACTAAATTACATTAGCTTGGCCAAAGATCGGAGGGGGAGGAAAAAATGATTGATTTGCATTTGTGATATTGACTGGAAAGCAATAAATACAGAAGTGGAATGCATCTGAAGATCATCAGTTCCAACCTCTTGCATGAAGTTAAGGCAGTATTTCCTACAAATAGGAATAAAGACCTCTTAGTGGGTAAATTTGGACTTGGGTAATTAGTCTCCTGGAGGTTATTTAATCCTATGTCTATGGTAGAGATTTGCTGAGAGAGTAGTAAAGTGGGCAGACTAGAGGATTAGTGGGGTGGAGATGGATTAGTGGGGGTGGATCATGGCTATGTCTTACACAAGGATTAGTGGGGTGGATCATGGCTATGTCTTACACATGTAAGGAAATTGTAGCGGAGTCCAATTTATTTAATACTGCAATACCATCTGGATGATTTAAAAAATAGGGATTTTTTGGGGGGGATTGCATCTGTTTAGGCAGATATGAACATGTAAGCACACAGCCTCAGATACAGTTATCACGTTTTGTGTTGTAAGCATTCATAAACGATACCTTCTGAAAACTCTGAATTGTTTAGTATTTTCCCCTAAAGATGCATTTGTGAGGCAGGTAGTAGCCTCTTCCCTGAATATAATATTGTGACCTCTTCTATCTCCGTTACGGATTTTTCGAATTTTGCTTTTATTTGCCTAGCCCTGAAGTTGTGAAGAGCGAGCCATATGGTGAGAAGGCTGATGTCTGGGCTGCAGGATGCGTCCTTTACCAGATGGCAACTCTCAACCCTCCATTTTACAGCACCAACATGCTCTCCTTAGCAACTAAAGTATGCAGGTTTGCTAGTTGAAGCCATTTACCTTTGCGTGTTCATGCACTTTTATGAATGCTCCTTCCCTTCTGCCTTTGAAATAAAAATGTTCTTTATGCAGCATTTCCTCATCGCACATGGACATTACAGCAGTACCAGAGAACCAGTTCTGATGGTTGCTGTTATTGGTATAGACTAGGAAATGAGCCTAACTCCTTAGTGTTGGATTAAGGTTATGAAGGATCTTCCTGCTGCCCTGCCCTGACTCTGACACATTATATTCACAGATAGGTCTTATTATGTCTTTCTCCCCACATCCATCTCCTTAAATTGAGACACATTTCACATCAAGCAATCACATCGTTTACTATAATTATAACTGAACTTTATAACGTGTTCACTTTTGGGGGATATTTGCAATCCCTCAAAGTCTAGACCAGCAAAAAGACTCTGCAAATTTCAGGGGCTTCAAAATCAAGCAAGTTCTTAAAAAGTTTCTATAAAGAATAAATTTTACTGAAAATCAAAGGTACTCAGTAGAGAAATTGGCAGGTCTCAGTCATGAAATTCCCGATTGACTAGATTTGATTTACAGGTAGGTAGCTGTGTTGGTTTGCCATAGTCAAAACAAAAAATCTGAAGAAGTGTGCATGCACACGAAAGCTCATACCAAGAACAAACTTAGTTGGTCTCTAAGGTGCTACTGGAAGGATTTTTTATTTTTTATTTTGTTTAGATTTGATTTATTAGTTGTATCCCGCTTTTCTGTTTGTGGACATATAAACTGGCTTAACAGCTTAAAAATATATGAATTAAGGCAGGATCACCATTAGTGTTTGTGGTGAATTTTGGATGAACTTTCTGCATGGATATTGCTTTGTATATTTTTGAGTGTGATACGTGTGTATGAGTTAAATTCATTGTATAAACATGCCACAAGGGCATTGTGAAGATTGAAACCTAGTTTATCCATAACATGATATTTTTCTCCTGTTGGCAGCAAAGTATTCATTTATTTTGCAGATAGTTGAATCTGCCTATGAGCCAGTCCCAGAGGGCGCCTATTCTGAAAAGGTTTCAGCGGTCATTAAAAAGTAAGTGTCTTTTGGAAAGGTTCCTTTTACTCTAAGTGTAAAGAGGATATGTGGCCACAGAGCTAATAGTACAATTTTAAAATGTGAGATGCCACTGAAAATTTTGCCAGTCAAAGTAGGTGATGGTAGTGGGGGGAGGGAAATTGAGTAATGCCTTGAACCTGTAATTTCTTGTGACATTTCTAAATGTACAAAGCAATAAAGAAGCCAGTTTAGATAGGAATAAAGCTTGTTGTGCACAGTGAAACACAATTGGAGCTGTGTATTGCTGGCTACATGTCTGGTACCCCCTGACATTAACCTCTCCAGTAACATATAACATACGGAGGTGGTGAGTGCAGACTGGATTGAAGTCAAAACAGGAGTCCTGAGAAGCAAGATGGGAGGGATCAACATGCTTATGGAAACCCCAAGTATTGTACAAGTGGGGGGGGATCTTATTAAAACTGGAAAATAAAAATGGAAAATTTGGTGGGATGCCCTGCTTGGAGGGAATGAATGACTGGCTATAACTCTAAACAGGAACATTCCAGCTAGGAGGGCGGAAGAGGCACTGCAATATTTTGTCATTCTTTATTTGTCTATAAGCTAAATCTCATGCCATAATTTGGCTGGTGTTTATGCTGCCCCAGGACCGATTCCTCCATCATACTAAAATTGAATAGAAGGCAATTCTTTGGTTTATCAGGTACATTCCTTCTGCTCCCACAACATTGTTATTGCCATTGTTGTTGAGAATACTGCAGGCCAACCTAGCTGTGACTCTGAAGATGCAGGGATACATGTCTGATTATTCTTTTCCTCTATTTTGGTAAAAGCAGCTGTGTGGCCCCTAATTTGGATTGGGACTCCCGCCCCCATCTGTTTTTCCATGGAGAAAAGAAAACTAGGGATTAGAAAGTTCTCAGATAGGTCTTTTTCAAGGGAATACTATCATATTTGCTCTGTCATGAAAACTGCTTTAAAATCACCTTAAGTATATGGGTGCCTGTATGCCAGTGTGGTGTAGTGGTTAAGAGTGGTAGACTCGTAATCTGGTGAACCGGGTTCGATTCTCTGCTCCTCCACATGCAGCTGCTGGGTGACCTTGGGCTAGTCACACTTCTCTGAAGTCTCTCAGCCTCACTCACCTCACAGAGTGTTTGTTGTGTGGGAGGAAGGGAAAGGAGAATGTTAGCCACTTTGAGACTCCTTCAGGTAGTGATAAAGCAGGATATCAAATCCAAACTCCTCCTCCTCCTCCTCCTCCTCTTCTCTAGATACCTAGGGGGCAGCTTGAATTAAGTCTGTGATGCTCTCCCCTTTGCTGTCACCCATCCAAAGCAAGGGTCCTTCCAGCTGTTTTATCGAAATAAATACATACTGGTAAATAAAATGGAGAAGCATTCCTGCATTTCCGGTGGCATGTCTTGTTTTTCCTCAAGGATGTAGACTTCAAGCACTGTTGAGCTGCACCCAGTATACAGAGAAGCATAAAATTCATACAATATAGTGTGGAGCCCAGATGTGCTCAGGCAAAATTGGGGCGGGTGGGCGTGGAACTAGCTAATTGGGATTGCTTTCCATGAATACATGTTGATTATCATCAGTACAAATCTCCAAATTATGATTACCAAAAAGTTCATAACATAATAATATACAAAGAAGAAAAATACCCTTTCTGATTTTTTTTGTGATTTCTGTTCACCTTCCACTGAGCGATTACCCAGCTTCAGTTTAAAACTGAACCTACAAGGGAAGAATTCTGTCTGATATGTTCCTTACATGCTGTGTTAAGTCCTGCTGGATTAGACCGAAGCCCAAAGAGTGCAGCACCTTGTTTCCTACAGTAACCAAACATATGGTATTTCCTGCCTAAACGTATTTCCTGCCCACAAGCAAGAAATACAGAAATAACCTCTCTTTTGCTGTTTCGCCCCAGAGACTAGTATTCAGAGTCATGGTGCCTCCAATCATGGAGGTAGTATAAGTCCTTCATGACTAGGAGTCATTGAGAGCTTTATTCTCCATTAATTTGTGTAATATAAAAATGTAAATTTGAGACAAATAAAATTGGTTCCTGGCTATTCCATTGTTCATCCTCATTCTCTTGATGGTCCTGAATGGTCATTTTTTTTCCTAAATGGAATTCAGCATCTTCCATTTTCTAAATGGAATTCAGCACAGTGGGACAAGTGTAAATGATGTCAATCTAAGTATGGCTTCAGAGCTGGACCTCTGGCTACTTACCCTGAATCTCCCACCCCTCATATCCCAGTTCCCTGACAGCTTGATGCATCTTACTTCACTTCCCCAGCCTGGCCGCTACAGAATCCTTGCTTCATTGGACTAACATGAAGAATTAGTTGTATTGATAATTAGTTCTCTCTCAAGAACTGCTGAGACCACATAACACCGGTCTTGAAAGACCTACATTGGCTCCCAGTACGTTTCCGAGCACAATTCAAAGTGTTGGTGCTGAGCTTTAAAGCCCTAAACGGCCTCAGCCCAGTATACCTGAAGGAGTGCCTCCACCCCATCGTTCAGCCCAGACACTGAGATCCAGCTCCGAGGGCCTTCTGGCGGTTCCCTCACTGCAAGAAGTGAGGTTACAGGGAACCAGGCAGAGGGCCTTCTCAGTAGTGGTACTCTGGACGCTTTCCATCGACCGGAGGGTAGCAACAATCTCTTCACGGCACGGCTGAAGATAACAGTCGTAAATCTCTCGCCCGGCACACTTCCCAGTCTTTTTAGTCTTCAGCTCCAACTGGCTAATTAGCAGAATGTAAACGCAGCAGAAACTGATGTCTGAAGTGTGTCTCAATAAAGGCTTCTTGAGACAGATGCTCTAACTAAAGTGTTTATTACAAAGCATAACTGTACACAAAACCCGGAGTCCTTTCCTCCATGTTGCCTTCTTTCCGGACAAGAAAAAATTTATAATACAGACAAGGAAACACCCATTTGTGGGCGGAGCACCCAGTGTAGAATGTCACATCCTGTGGACTGTTAACCCTGTGTTAACCAGAAACCACCACAGGTACCCACCCTGTGAAACGCCCTCCCATCAAGGAAATAAACAACTATCTGACTGCAGCCCTGATTAGGGAAGTTTTTAATGTTTGATGTTTTTTTGTTTTTTTAATATCCTGTTGTGAGCTGCCTAGAGTGGCTGGGGAAAGCCAGCCAGATGGGCGGGGTATAAATTTACTACTACTACTACTACTACTACTACTATTATTATTATTATTATTATTATTATTATTATTAAACTTGAGGGACGCAGGTGGCGCTGTGGTCTAAACCACTGAGCCTCTTGGGATGAGCTCCCGTTGCTCTGTCCCAGCTTCTGCCAACCTAGAAGTTCGAAAGCACACCAGTGCAAGCTGATAAATAGGTACCGCTGCATTGGGAAGGTAAATGGCATTTCCGTGTGCTCTGGCTTACGTCACGTTGTTCCAGAAGCTGTTTAGTCCTACTGACCACATGACCAGGAAAGCTGTGGACAAATGCCGGCTCCTTCGGCCTGAAAGTGAGATGAGTGCCGCAACCCCATAGCCACCTTTGAGTGGACTTAACCATCCAGGGGTCCTTTACCATTTCCTTTACCTATTGGAACTTGATCAAACTTTGGCTGTTAGCACAAGCAAAGGACCTGATCTTTTCCATGCTGCATTTTTGCTTTTATGTACCTATATGAGCAAGGTTCTTCTGTCTGCCTTTGGCAGAGTTGCTGTAATTTGCTAGAGATGCCATTCAGATTATCACAATAATCACTTTGCTGACAATTGACATCGTTCTAACCTAAGACATAAACAGATAGCAACACAGAAGAAGATAGGCATGAGCTTTAAAAGTGCAAGAATGGAAACACGACGGTGGATTTAATTATGAGAGATCATTTTAAAATGAGCCTGGTAATTATTTTTATGGGCATTCCTAAAATGAAAATTATTCCTGAATTCGTAGCACAAAAAGAAATCTGTACAAAGCAAAGAAATAAGCAACATCCTTTAGAGTTTGACAGCGGTGAATAAACAAAATGTTGATTTCCTTTAGATTTTTTTTTAAAAAATACACAGAATGCAGAATGCATATGCACAGGTGACCACTCGAAGAACTACAGCTACAGGTAAGCAGCCAGTCACCATCACAGAGTGTTTAAATAATGGATCCCCCCCATAGGTGCTTGACCCCGGATGCAGAGAGTCGCCCTGACATTGTAGAGGTCAGTTCCTTGATACCAAATGTGATGATGAAGTATTTAGACTGCTTATCAACCTCCCAGCTTGTCTTGGAGAGGAAATTGGAACGCGAGAGGAGGCGTACCCAGAGATATTTCATGGAGGCCAATCGAAATGCAGTCACATGTCACCACCAGCTTGCTGTATTATCTCAGGTAAGCAAATGCCTTCAATTACATTGTCGCATATAATAGAGCGTTATGTGAATGCAAGGGACCGTTGGACCAATCTGCCCAACTGGAAGTGCAGACATACGGTGTATGTAGGAGTGCATTGGCCCGCTCCCATGCTTGTCACTGGTGTGTCATATAATGTTGTCAGGCTTCCAAGCATGCACCCATATATCTAATATGGCTAACTGGCTCTCCAAGCTTGAAGAGAGGAAACACCACGTGTGCAGCCACCAAAATGTTCCCCTCTATTTTACATTGCTCGGGACTGTGAAAGCTTCATTTACAACTCTGGTTCTCTCTATTAGTGGGGAGTGTCATTGGCTTAGAACACACAAAGAGCAAATGTTCCTCTACTTAAAGGTAAAGGGACCCCTGACCATTAGGTCCAGTCGCAGACGACTCTGGGATTGCATGCTCATCTCGCTCTATAGGCCGAGGGAGCCAGTGTTTCTCCGCAGACAGCTTCCGGGTCATGTGGCCAGCATGACTTAAGCTGCTTCTGGTGAACCAGAGCAGCGCACAGAAACGGCGTTTACCTTCCCACCAGAGTGGTACCTATTTATCTACTTGCACTTGACGTGCTTTCAAACTGCTAGGTTGCCAGGAGCAGGGACCGAGCAACAGGAGCTCACCCTGTCGCGGGGATTCGAACCGCCAACTTTCTGATTGGCAAGCCCTAGGTTCAGTGGTTTAGACCACAGCGCCACCCGTGTCCCGTTCCTCTACTTAGTTGGATCTAAATTGCTGAGGCTATTATTGTGGAAATGCAACAAAAGGAGCTAAAGAAGCAGCAAATCAGAAGCAACCTGCTAATGTGGAATCATATTTGAAATTGATCAAAAAACAACTTAACCTCTCTAAATCAGATGCTTTTACGCAGCAAGATTATCTGCTGAATTAATTCGCTTACAGATTAAAATCTGTAATCAAGATCATATAGCGCATCTGAAACATGTTTTGAACCACCTATTTTTGTGTACAATTCTATGCTAGCAGAGTTTTTAATGGTTCTTAAAAGAAACTGAGGGAAATTAATTGTGCTGCTTGAACACTGTACCCAGGTTGTACTTCTCAAAGCTACACAGTCAAAGGAAACTATTTCTGTTCTCTTTTGTAGGAACATTATGAGAAATCAAGCCTTAGCAGCAGTAGCAGTGGAGCAGCCAGTTTGAAAAGCGAATTTTCTGAAAATACAGATCTTTTGACTGAAAACTCGCATCTAACGTCTGGAAAAGATGAAGAGAAAACTTGCGATTTAACCTTGTCGGATGATAACTGCACTTTAGAAAACTCAGAAAAAGGTAGTGATGAATGAGCATTTTTAGTACTTCCACCATGCTGGGTTATTGTCTGGGCAGGGGTGTTTGGTGGTGGTGGTGGTGTTGTTACTCTTATTTTTTATATCTTTATTCTGGATCTTATGATTTCTGTGGAAATTGTTCCGTTTGGCAGTGTACTTTTTGATGTTTTGTTTATTGCTTATGACTACTTTTGTTATGTTTGTAGTTATGTCATTTTTTTATATGTTGCAAGGCACTTTGAGCATGGTTTTGATTTTGGAAAAGTGGCATGCAAATAAAATGATTGATTGGAGTTGGATAGAAAGGTTTGTTTCCGCTTTTATGTACAGATGTCTTCTCAGAATTAGATGATGAACTGGACGTATCAGATAATTCCAGCAATTCTAGTTCAAGTCCTCTTAAAGAATCAGCATTTGGTAAGTTCCTTTAAGCAAGAGTTCTAATTACCAACATTTTTACTTATGGATCTGAGCATGTGTTGACACAGGTATGTGAGTCATAGGTGGAAGTATGGCTGGTCTAGAGTTTTCAGCAGGGGAGTCAAATGTAGTCGTCTCGGATGGAAGGAGAGCAACATTGGGCACTTTGGCTCACAGGAAATGCTCTTATTTTGAAGCAAATTCATATGAGCAAAGATATTCCAAGGCTGAACTTCTGTGTTTCTGGTAGCATCCTTTTCCTGCTCATTTCCAATGCCTGCAGGAATACTTGAGTCAATGGGTTGCATCCAGAGAAGCTTCCCCCATGGGTTGGATTCAAAAAAGCTTCCTGCCATTGGATTTAAACCAATGGAAACAGGGCACAGTTGAGACAGTGTGGCTTTTAAAAACATAGGGTTGTATCCATTGCTATGCCAGTGGGGTTCTGGCACAGCAAGGCTTCCATTTCTTCTCCTCCGCTCGTGCCCCACCCCTCAGTCTGCTTGGGTTTGTCCCCCATCTCTCCTGAGCTGATTTTGAGGCTGCACAAGGGACAGGAGAGGAAGAGGAACTTCTGTTGCACACACAGAAAGCCCTTGCACCAGCAGAGCTGTTACGCTGACCTTGGTCAATATGTATGTAGTTGTGATTTGACAAATGAGCCGTGATTCACAATGGCGTAGTAATTCAAGCTTCGTATGTTGAAACAGTATTCATTTAGTATAACACCAACACATAGCTGTCAACCTTTCCCTTTTTTGTGGGAAATTCCCTTATTATAGCATTGGGAAACAGCAGGGAGGGTTGACAGCTGAGCTATGGCCTAATAGAAAAGGTGAAGTGTGCTATTGGAGTCCGTTATAACAATTATATGTTTGGCAATCACAGAATTGTAGAGTTGGAAGGGACCATGAGGGTCATCCAGTCCAAGCCCCTGCAATACAGACCTTTTTAAAAAAACAAAAAACGGTTGATAGATATACAGTGGTACCTCTGGTTATGTACTTAATTCATTCCGGAGGTCCATTCTTAACCTGAAACTGTTCTTAACCTGAAGCACCACTTTAGATAATGGGGCCTCCCGCTGCCGCTGTGCCGCCAGAGCATGATTTCTGTTCTTATCCTGAAGCAAAGTTATTAACCTGAAGCGTTATTTATGGGTTAGCGGAGTATGTAACCTGAAGCGTATGTAACCTGAAGCGTATGTAACCCGAGGTACCACTGTACATATCAGGTAAGTCTGTGTAGTTAAAACTGATGTCAGTGTTGTCTAGAATTTGGTTGCTGATATAGATGGGAGGATAAAATCAGAAAAGTTCACTTCGGTTTTCAGCTACCGAGCTTACTTGGTTAAAAGTGGTTAGTCGTAGCTATGGTTTAGAGCATGCAAATTTAGGAAAGCGGCTCACAAGAAAAGTCAGTCAGGGCCCACAACTGATAATGGGCGGAGCCAGAGCCAAATGTGGGTGGAGTCTGAGGGGAAAAAACCAGCGGTAGTTGTAGGAATGCCGGATCTTTTATCTCGCATGAAAAGAGCATGAAGGTCACATGCAGACCACAGGTTATTAACCCCAGATGTTGGGAAATAAGCCAGCTTCAAACCATGGTTTATGATTCTGGTATATTTTCCTGAATCACTGTTAAAGCTAACCACAGTTCTTATTTCAGATGAAACAAGTAGCTGTGATTAGTTGAAAACAAGCATAAGCTTCTGTTTTTCTCACAACAGTACTGAAGAATGAGAGGGGTGTGTGTAGCTGTGTTTAGTGTTACATCCAATGCAGCCATTGGATGCTTAGCTTGAGAACTGTGAATACATCTCAGGGTGGTAGGAACTATTTGGGGGAAGAATCTTAATAAGTTGGGTGCATGATTAAAAAAACACAAAAGATCACATGATTCAAAAGCATCAATTCTTCGGCGGTCAGTCTTCTTTATGGTCCAGCTCTCACTTCCCTACATTACTACTAGGAAAACCATAGCTTTAACTATATGGACCTTTGTCGGCAAGGTGATGTCTCTGCTTTTTAAGATGCTGTCTAGGTTTGTCATTGCTTTCCTCCCAAGAAGCAGGCGTTTTTTTAATTTCGGGACTGCTGTCACCATCTGGAGTGATCATGGAGCCCAAGAAAGTAAAATCTCTCACTACCTCCATTTCTTCCCCTTCTATTTGCCAGGAGGTGAAGGGACCAGTGGCCATGATCTTAGTTTTTTTATGTTGAGCTTCAGACCGTATTTTGCGCTCTCCTCTTTCACCCTCCTTAAAAGTTTCTTTAATTCCTCCTCACTTTGTGCCATCAAGGTTGTGTCATCAGCATATCTGAGGTTGTTGATATTTCTTCCGGCAATCTTAATTCCGGTTTGGGATTCATCCAGTCCAGCCTTTTGCATGATGAATTCTGCATATAAGTTAAATAAGCAGGGAGACAAGATACAGCCTTGTCGTACTCCTTTCCCAATTTTAAACCAACCAGTTGTTCCATATCCAGTTCTAACTGTAGCTTCTTGTCCCACATAGAGATTTCTCAGGAGACAAATGTCTATTAGGAATACTTAAAGCTAATGTTTGTGGGATCCCCCCCCCCACTAATTTCCTTTCAGAATGACATTTTTCAGATGTATTAATAATCTTACATTTGGCTCTCTCCCCACCTTTTTAGATACAGAAAATATTTATACTTATGGCAATTCAACTATCTTCCCAAATTAGAAATAATAGACTGCCTTTAAAGCCAGCTTCTGCCTCTTTACACCTTTGTAATAATGTTTTAGAAAGTATCAGCTCCCTTTTAGGCAATCGGCTTTCTCTCTTACGTCAGGTCTGATCAAGTGGATCTAATACCTGTTGTGACAGATAAAGTGTTTGCTTATGCAGTTTTAATTGCCACATTGATCTATATAGTTTTTTTATTTAAAAAAACCATTATTTGAATGCCACCTATCTCTTTGCTTGAGACTCTTCACTCACATTGACAAAAATAATAAGGTCTCACCAGTTACCTATAAACTCATTAATTCTAGTCAACATTTGTAGAACTGTAGCACTGCAGGGCTCAGAAAATAATTATAGAAAAAGCACACATTTTAGATTGCGTTTTACATGAACACTGACGTATTGATGGATCCCACTAGGTACTGTATGCTATTGCCTAGAGTTTGTTATGGTAGGACTGGGTGGTTTTTATGGCCTTCTGCTTTCTGCAATTAAAAAAACCTTCCTCCTTTATACTCCCTTGTCAAACTGTGTCACTTAAGTTTTGTTTAGATTGTAAGACTGTCCTTTTTTGACTTTTTAAAAAGTATTTTTTTATTAAAGATTTTCTTGATTTACAAAGGTGTGTGCAATGTCTCTCTCGTATTTTTATCGTATCCTTGATAGTTTTCCATAACATACCGCAAGTTTAATGGGTAGCAGGCAGTGGAATTTCTGTATTTACCACAGTATCGGGCGCACCAATAGCACTAAACTAAATGTTTCATGATTAGCCCATAAAAATATACATTGCTATTTGCAAGTTTCAATGTGCCTTCTCCTCCTTTGAACTGAAATTTGGGGTTCAGGGATGGGAAAAGGAACACACACACACACACACACACACACAGAGAGAGTCTTGTGATGGTCCAGTATCTCCCACCCCTGAACCAACTTGTGATCACTGTAAGAAAACTTGTTTTATTACTTGGGTGTCTACTAGATATCGAAAACTTGATTTCACACACATCTGACTTCTAGGTCTTTTCACATGCCAGTGCTACCAAGTGGGTAAGCCCCATTACATATTGGAAGGGCACAATGTCTTCCGGCATGGTCCAGTATAGGTCCAGAGGCATTTTTGTCCCATTTCCAGCCTCTAGGTTACAAAATGGTTCCAGACAAAACTAAATTCGAGCTCATGAGTAAATAATATGTTGTTGTCGTCCCCACCCCCCGCCTAATTTAATAGCAACTCATTCATACTTTATGGATTATGTTCAAGTGCTTGGAACAATTTGTGCCTGCCTCTGGGAGAAGAAAAGTGGGGCTGTTGTTTATTGTTTGTTTTTATGATACAATAAAATAACTAACGAGTGCAAATAGAACAGAGCTAAGAATGAGAAAAAATAATGCTTTTTTCCTTCTATTTGCCAAGGGAAATAATTGCTAAATCTAAGCGTCTCTGCTTTGAGTAGTACAACTCTTGACAATCAACTGTGAAGCTTTCCAAACAATAAATGTTTTAGATACATTTTTTTCTCGTTAGCTCGTCTCTCTTTTTCTCAGAGTGTGCTGTGAAATTGTTTTTATTCAATGTGCCCTAGATTACCTTGGAGAGCAGCCAATAGGACACAAATGAGATCAAGCGCCTTGCCCTGAATTCATTAAATAAAACCTGTGAACATGGAGGTGAACCTCAGTGCTCTTGGTTCTCTGAAGGTGTTAGTTATCATACTATTGTGATGATGTATTCTTTCTGACCGGTCTATCACATCAGAACCTTCTAATTCGCACTGAAGCTAGGTTTTAAAGACAGCTGAGCAAAGTCTATATAATGAAAACAGATTAGAAGAATGTGGACAAAATTATTCATACCAGACTCACTTGTTTTGAAACAACTGAAAAATGATTTATGGTGTTTCAATGTAGTTAAGGGTGTGCCCAGTCCCACGTATTTGGATGCTGCTTCAAAAGCGTAATGTAAGATTCCTTGTGTCTCCTCCTGCCCTTGGATTCCAACTCCCATCAGCCCCAGAAACAGCAAGTGGTCATGGATGATGGGAGTTCTAGTCCACCAATATCTTCTGTGCCACAGGTTCCCCATCCCTGTTATCCATTCCATATTATGTTTGGCTACCCAGATCTGTGATTAGCTCTCTGTTTAAAACCTAATTTGATTTACTTATCTCGATGGGTTGCAACGGCTTCTCGTTTTGGGCTACAGCTTGTCAGTGTTGGTTTTCTGATACTGCTCCAGTTAGGCAAGCCCTTTCACTGGATAAATTTAAGGTACCTTTGCTGATCCTTGTTTGCATCCACTCTATATTTTGGGAAGTTGTTTGTTCTCTACACATTTGGACGTATATTAAGATACCAAAACATAGTTTTCAATGATCGTTCCTGGGATCAAGGAGCAGGTCTCCATCTAGGTTTGGATGCCATTTTGAATCAAGATGGGTTGAACTAAAACTTTCACAACTGCACTGATTCTAATTGCTGGTTTCAAAACCGTAGTGATCTTTTGGTTTATTAGAATTCCCAAGCCACACCAGGTAGGAGGCTGTTAGTTTGTTTATATTCTCTGCTATTTTCTGCACCTGGCATTGTATTGGTACCATTTTTCATGTAAAGATTATTCTAATTGCCCAAATTGGGAAGTTGTTAGACTTTAAGAATGGTTCGGTGATGCTGCAACAACTAAATGATATAGGTAAAGGTAAAGGTAAGCCGTTAGGTCCAGTCACAGACAACTCTGGGGTTGCAGCGCTCCTCTCACTCTATAGGCCGAAGGAGCCGGTATTTGTCCGCAGACAGCTTCTGGGTCATGTGGCCAGCATGACTAAGCTGCTTCTGGCGAACCAGAGCAGCGCACGGAAACGCCGTTTACCTTCCTGCTGGAGCGGTACCTATTTATCTACATGCTCTTTGACGTGCTTTTGAACTGCTAGGTGGGTAGGAGCTGGGACCAAACAACGGGAGCTCACCCTGTTGTGGGGATTCGAACCGCCGACCTTCTGATCAGCAAGCCCTAGGCTCAGTGGTTTAGACCACAGCGCCACTCGCTTAGATATAGAATGTTCTAATGCAGAGCCAGAATGGTGTAGTGGTTAGAATGTTGGATTAAGACCTGGGAGACAGGGGTCTAATCCCCACTCAACAATGAAGCTTGGTGGGTGACCTTAGACCACTCACCTCAGGGTTGTTGTGCAGCAAGCAACAAACAAACAAACAAATGGAAACCTGGTAGATAAAATAGGAAATCAGAGGGACTGAAAATTTGTAAGAGCTACCTGTTAACTGCAGTAGGAGAGCAGGATAGCACCCTCCAGCTCCACACATGGGTATAACTTCGGAATTTCTAATATTAAGGCACTTCCACCATACACGCATCAGATTGGCTCTTGTGGTTTTGCACATTTTCTACAATGAGATGATAATTCCTGGGTGTTTTTTTAAGGCCTCCAGGACATCAAAAGCCTCTTGCAATGGTCTTAAAATAAGATGGGTTCAAAGTGACACACAGAAAACTTCCATTCCTGTTTCCCATGTATATCTTCACTTGTGATCCTGTATTTCTTTTCCAAGGTGCCTATTCCATACTTGGCAGTAGCTGCTGCATTTAGAAATCTGAATTTTAATTAATTTTTTGGAAGATTAAGGCTGGAAATTCTATAAATTAGCAAAGTTTGCGGCTTTAGTAGAAGACAACAGAATGTTATCATATGAAAATAATGGAGAGAGGTAATACCCAAAGATGATAATTGCTTTAGTTGTTTTAAACTAAGAAAGTGGGTACTTGATAAATTGAATGATGGTTATGAAAAGAATCAAAATTTCAAAAAAATA